>NW_026782205.1:0-600000 GCF_031769215.1 Ylistrum balloti
GGCTCCCATGCCTTTCCAGCTAACTTTCCGCCGGAAGAGGGATTCGTCCTCTTCTTCCGGTAAGGGAAGTAAGCTTTTTAAGACCTCCCTCCTGAAGTTCTGAACCAGAGCGTTCCTGCTGGGGGTGCTCTCGTTCCACCGAGCTCCGCCCTTCAGCAGGGGGTGGCTCCCCTGTCCAGGTGCGTCCTGGAGTAGGGGGGCAGCCCGACCCCTGACTCGGCGCAGTCAAGGGTCGAATTGGCCGGTAGCTCTCGATAGGCGGCGGTGTTACCGTCGGAAAGGGACTTCCGGTCGAGGTCTCTGATTCCTTCAGGGACCTCGGCACGCCAGGTGGCGTCGTTGGTGGGGGCCGCTTTGACTCCGGAACTGTGCCTTCGGGTATAGGTTCAGGGGCCACAGACTTTTTGTCAGGATTGTCTGTGGCTACGGGGATTAGTGACACTTGAGTTCACTAATCCTGGTGTCAGCGCGGGGTCTGTTTTCCCACCCTCACAGGCTTCTGGCTCTGGGACTTCCGTCCCAATCCAGATTTCCCAGTGCAGGGTTTCCCAGGGGGTTTTCCTCCAAGGGTTTGGGGCTTCAGGCCAGGAGTCCGGTTTCCGGTCTCCCTTTCCCCCGGGCTCAGGGAGTAGGGGTGCCTGCGGGCACTTATTCCTGGGTCGCCCAGGCCAACCTGCGGATGGTTTTGGGTACCAACAGTTACTCAGCAGTTACGGGCTTAGCCTGTACATGTCTGGGTTTCCACCTGGTGGGAGTGGCGGTTCATCCTGGTCCTTTGGACAGGATGTCCAGCCCCAGACTCAGGCAGGCCATCTTGGCCAGTTCTGGGGTCACTCCCGGCCCGCTGGACCGTTCCCATTCCCTCAGGGGTTTGGGTTTTTACCCATGGGTCTTCACTCGTGGAACCCATAGGGGTTGGTCTCTCCTCTAGGAGATGTTATAGCAGTGCGGAATCCCCCCAATGTTCTGCTACTTCGGGGGCCTTGTTGGCCGGTCCTATAAAGGTTTGCCAGACCTTAAGGACTTCCGCCTCCAGCGCGGACCCGTCGGTCTCCTGTTCACAGGGGTCGGCTTCGGGTCTCCGACCCAAGCCTACAGCTACAGCTGTTGGTCGCGCTGCGTCCAAATGCCATAAAGAGGAGTTCCCCTCTGCGGAGATGGCTCCTCTGGCGGCCCCTGTTCCTCCCAAGGGGACTTCGGTCTCTATTGAGGAGGAGATGGACATCGAGGGTGCGGGCTCGGCAGAGGAAGACGATGTCATTCATCTTTCTCCTGGGCCAAGAGGGTTCACAAGGGGAAGATGGCCCTGAGACTGCTGAAGCTGAGGCTCAGCATGTGCTTTCTGGGATGCGGGTCCTCCGGGCCAACATCTCCCGGATTCTCAGGGCGGAGGTTTGCCCACCGCCTCAGCATCGTCGGCGCCTGAATCCACCATCCTTCTGGGTTCCCTGGTGGCTCCTCGGGCTTCCGTTCGCTCAGATCGGTCTCTGCCAGAAGGCAATATCATGTCTTCGGTTCTGGCCACGGCCCGGGCTCCGGTTTTAGAGAAGGACTCCTTCTCTACCCGTGCTCTCGGGTTTGTCGGTCTGCAGCTCAGTGTTGGTGAATTGTCGGAGGCTTCAGCTTCCGACTATGCCACACATGATGGGCAGCTGGCCTCTCAACCAGCACAGCTGGAGTTGAGACAGCTGGCTGCCTGGCCCGGCAAATCAGTGGACCAGGTGGTGCTCGATCCCAAAGAGCACCACAGGATGGAGAGAATGTTGCACCTCTCCATCCAAGTTCTGTCATACATAGACTTCCTGACAGTTTGTCTATACAGGGTATCCGATTTGCCTGAGTGTCGGTTATCCGAGACAGA
The DNA here is from genome assembly GCF_031769215.1 of Ylistrum balloti. Classification (NCBI taxonomy): domain Eukaryota; kingdom Metazoa; phylum Mollusca; class Bivalvia; order Pectinida; family Pectinidae; genus Ylistrum; species Ylistrum balloti. The sequence continues at coordinate 1,862 of NW_026782205.1, forward strand.
ACAGCCGACATACAGGACACGGCAGCCTTGCAGGTTCTCTGCTCGTCAATGCCGTGTTGGCTAGGCAGTTTTCAGTTCTGAAATTCCGCCCAGTCCAGTAACCCTACCGTTTCCGCTTGTTGAATGCCCCCTTCTAGGGCTCTACCCTGTTCAGGGGAGTTCTTCCTTGGGTTCAGAAGGATATGAAGGAGGACTCGGTCGCCTCAGCACTTCTGGTGAAGAGGTTTCAGGCTGAGAAGGCCAGTGCCTCGCAGGGGTCAGTGCCTCCTAAGAAGAAGGCGAAGTCTTCGGCTGCTCAGTTTTCTGCACAGCCCAAGTCCCAACCTCACTTCAACGGCAACAAGGGGAAGGGTAGGAAGGGTAAGAAACCTCCTGGGGGCAAGAAGAAGGGTTCCTGACTATTTCTGCTTCTTGGCCGCGAAAGGCGAAGGGTATGGCCGGGTGGACGGTGGTTCTCCTTTCCCGGGCTCATGTCCTTCTCCTGCAGGCTCAGGCTCCGGGTGGGCAGACGATTCTCTGGTCTGGCAGGGGCTCGATCTGCCCCATCCGGAACTCCCTGTGGGCGGACGTCTCTCTGCTTTCCTTTCCTAGTGGCAGGATATTACAGAGGACGCTTGGGCTTTTGTCGGTGGTCAGGGAGGGTCTAGGTATTCCCCTTCTTCAGGATTCGTCCCTCGCCTCCTGGCCGTTTTTGTTTCTTTCCTCCTCCCGGGGATTCAGAAAGGGCACGGGTGCTCCAGGAGGAAGTAGGGACCATGCTGCCAAGGCAGAGATGCCCTTGGGGCTCACGACAGCTCCTTTGGTGTTCACCAAGTTGCTGCTGGTGTTTCCTTCACTCCTGCAGAATAGACGTCCACATCTATTTCGACGACTCCCTCATGCCTCTTTTGGTGTGGGAATCGTTAGTGAAGGACACTCGTCTGGTCCTGAAACTCTTGCTCAGAGTCGGCTTCATTCCTTCCAGAGAGAAGTCAGAGGTTCCTTCATATTAGGACTTCTTCTTCCTGGGGAACCATTTTGACATGGTTCGGGGCTTAGCCCTTCCACCTCTGGAGAAGTTTGAGAAGGTCAGGGCTCTGGCTCTGACTTTCATCACTTGGTCGCTTGTCCAGGTACATTGGTTCCTCAGTTTTCTGGGGTATCTCAACTCCTTGGCATATGTGGTCCCCCTAGGGAGGATTCACATCGGACCTCTCCAGATGTTCCTCCTGTCTGACTGGGTTCCGTCATCCAGGAGGCCTGGATCCCGCTTACCCAGTCGGTCAGGGAGTTCTCTTGCTGGTGGACCATTCAGGAGAACGTTTTCCACGGGGTACCTCTGACCAAGCCTATCCCCTCTATGATCCTGTTCATGGACGCGTTCATGACAGGAATGTGAGCTTACCTCGATGGGGGAGTGGTCTGGCGAATAACTCACGGAGCACATCAGTGTACTCGAGATGAGACTGTTCATTTGGCTCTGCAGTCCTTTAGGGGTATCCTGCAGTCCAAAGTGTGGCTACCGACAACAGTTGTCGAGTATCTGGAGAGACAGGGGCCACCAGGTCTCATGTCCTGTGTGCCCTCTCCATCCACATCCATCTTCTCTGCCAGGACATGCAGTTGACCATAGCGGTCAAGCATCTTTCTGGCAGGCTGAGTGTGTTGGTGGCCACTCTCCAGGCGCCACCAGCCGGTGTTGACGGAATGGCAGCTGTGTCCCTTGATTTTCAAGGGGAATTGTCAGGCGTGGGACAGACCTATTATAGACCTGTTTGCCACTTCCCTGAACAACCAGCTGCTAACCTTCGTCTCCCCGGTCCCAGACCGTAAGGCGTGGGCTGTGGACGCCCTTTCTCTGGAATAGGAAGGGACGTATGCATATGCATTCCCTCCCTTCAACCTGGTGGGCAGGGTTCTACAGAAGTTCTGGGAGCATCACTGCTCCTTACTTCTGAGAGCCCCTCTGTGGCCGAGGCAAGCTTGGTTTCAGGAGCTCTTGTCGTTTCTGGTGGAGGAGCCCTTGGCTCTCCCCACCAGACCGAATCTCCTTCGCCAGCCTTGGCCCAGAACGACACACTCTTGACCAGAGATCCTCCACCTTCACGCGCTGAGGCTATCTCTGGAAGCCACGCCAAGGCAGGCTTTTCTCAAGAGGTGTCAGATTGCATTGAGCAATCAATCAGGGCTTCCTCTTCTGCCGTCTACCAGTCACGTTGGATGATCTTCTGTGATTGGTGTGTCGGCAAGGAAGCTTATTCATTCGAAGCCTCTGCATTTGATTGCGGAATTCCTAATCTCTCTGTTTAGGTACCGCTATCTGCCACCTGGCACTATTGCTGGCTATCGTACAGCTATTGCCAGAGTTCTTGCTTGTTATGGCAGGAAGGAGATCGGTTAGTCCTCCTCTCTTTCTGCCCTAATCAGAGGCTTTGCTATGAATAGAGTTGTTTTTAGCGAAGAATCAGGTTCCGGGGTTCTCGCACGATCCCATCAGGATCCTGGCTGTGACTAGCTCGGAGGAGCGAGATAGGTTGCTTTGTCCTTGTCGGGCTCTTAGGTTTTATCTTGATAAAACCAGGGGGGGGCGGGGCTCTCGATCCCGTCTGTTTTGCCCATTAAACAGGGGCAACGAGATATCTCCTCACAGTCGGTTTCCAGGTGGGTTTGCCAGGTGATTTAGTATGCTTACGAGCATTTTGATGATCTGGCTCGGGCGAGAGTGAAAGCGCGGTCTCACGAGGTCAGGGCCCTTGCTTCATCCTGGGCCCTTCTCTCAATGAGTCCTCCTTTCAGGAGGTCATGTCTGCAGTATTCTGGCAGGGCAGGGATACCTTAACAGATTTTTATCTGTGATCCCTAGCTTCCCACTCAGAAGGCCTGTATTCATTGGGACCTTTGGTGGTGGCATAGTCAGTGGCTGGGCCTCCTCGTTAGCCCCGGGCCATGTCTTTCCGTACGGCGGCATGTGGGTACACCTGCTCTTTCACAGAGAGGTCCCTTCCTTCACTTTAGCACTCTGTTCTCCCTCCCTACTACTTTGGTTGTGCTGAAGGGGCTGCCTGGCTTCTAGTCACCACTACGGTAAGACGAATTCGCATACTAAAGTTATGGTAATTATTACTGAAATGAAATTGAGGTTTTTTAATGTAAAACCAATTTTCATGATGTAATACTTACCATAACTTTATGGAGTCCCACCCTATCCTCCCCTCTTCCTTATCTGCCTGGCTGCCCCTCTGTGGGGTTTACGCCATAAAGGTTATTAGAGGAAGGGAGATCACTCTGCGTTCCTGCCGTGATGGCTCATGGATCGTAGGGAGGGCGGGATTGTTTTTCTTTTGAATCTTTTGTTGTTGGGATACAAAGATGGGTGTAGGTACTGTATTTGCATACTAAAGTTATGGTAAGTATTACATCATGAAAATTGGTTTTACATTAAAAACCTCAAGTTTAATCAATGATCTTAATGTCATGATTTTCAATTTGGTAATTTCCTGTGATGTAGCCTGATGAAGTTTGCCAAAATGAATTACTTTGACCCATTTTCATGGTCAAAAGTGTCAATTTTTTTATAATATTCTGATGACTTCTTGGATGAACCCAAAGGCTTAGAGTCAGATATAAGTCTGTTAGGTTTCTGGGATGAAACCTGACACATTTTCTGAACTGATGATCTTGTTGATGCTCAGAATATATATAATCACAAATGTTGACCTGTGACACTGACCTTTCAACTCTAACAAATTAGCTTTAGAATGTTATAATAAAAATATTACAGTTTATAGAACAAAATTCAAAATGTGACATTGTAACTTTGACCTTCAGTCATCATTTATGATGTTCTTTTGGGAGTTTAATCCTTAGGATGAACTAGGATATTTTGAAGAGTCTTGTGAGGTTTCATTGTTAACTTTTACTTTCAGGATTGCCCAATCTGGGTATCCACATGTTTTCATGGTGCTATGAATATGAATTTGTTCATGCTTCTTGCCTTGTTCTTCTGTAACAATCATTTCACACCTGTTGAGCAAGGTTCATACAACACCCAGTTTCTGGTGTAAGGGTTGGTGCAATTGTTGGTTGAGGTATTTGTGCGTGTGAGTCTTTATCCTATAGACCAATACTTTGATAGTACTGTCACCAATCTGTACAAAAATGGTGTCAAGGAATGGCATAGTGGCATTGGTATCTTCCTCACAGCTACCAGGCACATTTCGAACATTTGGGTATGGTTGTTCTCGAGTTTTTCATGTTTTGTTGTCTTTGAGCATAGCCATGTCTTTGTTCTCTTATTTGTGAGTGTCAATGACGATTGTGGCTTTCCCTTTGTCTGCTGGTAAAATTATGATAGATTTGACCTTGTTCAGTAAGTGCCATGTGTTCTTCCTTTGATATATTGTTTGCTGGTAATTTTGTAGATTTTAAGACACCTGTCACTTGTAATCTTAGTTGATCTGCCTCAGTGTAACTGAAGATCTTACATACCATTTCTGTGGCTACAATAAATTCATCAACTGGAATTTTGTCTGAGAAGATGGGATAATTCAAACCCTTAGCATGTAATGTTTTGTCGCCGTGTGTGAGCTGTTACTTATAGATGTTAATTACCCACTTATTTAGCATGGTTTCATCATATGTCTATTACCAAGTGTTAACACATAGCCTTTGTTTTTTTTGTTGTTTTTTTTCTATAATCTGTCAGCCTTCTTGTCACACTGTTTTCAACCATAGCGTACATAGGATTATAGTGCAGCTGAAAAACTTGGTCAATTCTGTACCACCTCGTACACCATATCAGTGCTGATATGCTCCACACTGGTCATTTGCCTGATGAAGGTGACTGTGTAATCATGGAGATGTCGCACTCAAATCTTCTACTGATTGTGTTATAAGAACTTCTTTTCTTATGACACTACCAATTCGAAGAAAATGTTAAAAAAAAAAAGAAAAAAAAACAATGATTATATTTAAGTTCATATTTAATTATTATTTCTTTTAATATGAACTTTTTTTCAAAAGTATGTATGACAAAAGGCCACTGGATTGATTTGAGGATTTGATCTTTGATGAACAATTAGATTCTGTAAGAGAAGATAATAGTAACAGATATAACTCTACTTTCATGTTAACCATATTGCCATTCATTGTTTTAAGTGGAAAAAAGATGTAAAACCAATCACAATCAATACCTGATCAATGGTGTCTCTGGGACTGATATGGTGTCTGAATAAGGTCCAAACACTTCGTCTATAATATCAAAAATTATTAAAAAAAAACCGGGACATTAACTGACCATCTGTGCAAGTATGCAAATCAGAAGAACTGGACACTTCAGTAACTATATTCCTATGTGCATGTGGACGTGTTATCATGAATCCTGTTCCTCACTTATATACTCCCTTGATTTGAGTTGTCTATCTTAGAAGGCCCATTCATGATCAGTTTGAGCCTTCCACTAAGTTGTGTGTATTGTCTGTTTATAGTCTTGCACACCATTAGCTACTGCCTGCAAATTCAGGCCTCTATATACACTGCCACTATAGGTAATGGTTGGGAGGAGGCCAGTTATTTGGAAAGAAACTTTTAGGAGTGATGCTGGGTTTATCTGAATCTAGCACAAACCAGTCCCTATCAAAATGTCCCAATCACCAGTTTCTACTCTACTCCCTGATCCCAGTAATGCTGCTGGATTAGGTGTACATAAAACAATAGTACTGCCAGTGTAGTTCTCTCTGTAACTCCTCCCACCAGTCCGTATACAATTCTGAATCATAATATTCTCCACCTGCCTCTTATATATACCTCTTTCCTGCAATACGCAGAAGGTCACCCTTTATGCCAATCATTCATTTTTCCCTAAAGTTTCCTACCAGGTGTAAAGTTCCTCCCTTTTTATCCTCCCCCCAAAAGTGTATATGATGTCTTATCTCGTCAATCATTCTTCTTCCTCATATTTATGTAAGTAGCACTATAGCTTAGCTCCTCCTCCTTGTCAATCATACCCCTCCCTGTATTACATGGTACCCTCCATTGATGGAAGCATCAGCTTGTATACAGTGGACCCCATTACCCCTGACCCCCAAACTGGACTTAAGTGTGCAAGGCTGTGTGACAGTTCCCAAGGTCAGTCCAAGGTTGTGTGAACAGTGGACCCAAGGTCATATGTCAAGAGGTTGCCTGAGGTACCAATGCAGACAAGGCTTGTACCAAGGGATGGCAAGGTACATGTATGTAGCACTGTTGTATTATGAAGAAGTGACCACCTGTTTGAGTGGTCAGTACATGTGTGTTCTCAATACAGAACTCTGGTCTGGATCAGATATCTGCATATCTGCAATGTGCATAGATCTGGCATGTCTCCTTTATTCAAATGGTGCCTAACATTTACGTATACATGCATACACACGTATGGCAAATTGACTTAGCCAGCTTCTTGAAAATATTTTAAAGTTAGTAGGTTGAGGGAGCCTACTATGCACAGACTGTGTACAGGGCATACATACTGGTGTGCCTTGGTGTAAACATGTTGGCTTAGATTCCAGCTATATATACCATTTTATGTGTGTACCTGTGGTGCAGAGTTTATTTGTATTTTGTGTTGAAGATTGTAAAGTGATGATGCTGTGTAACCAATGACTGTATGAAGGTCTGGTCTACCCTCCATTACGTGTTCTAGTCAGAATATGTGATGGCCACCCTCCATTACATGTTCTGTATGTATTATAGCAACCCTCCATTACATGTTCTGTATGTATTATAGCCACCCCCATTACATGTTCTGTATGTATTATAGCCACCCTCCATTACATGTGCTGTATGTATTATAGCCACCCTCCATTACATGTTCTAGTCAGAATATGTGATGGCCACCCTCCATTACATGTTCTGTATGTATTATAGCCACTCTCCATTACATGTTCTGTATGTATTATAGCCACCCTCCATTACAAATTCTGTTCTGTATGTATTATAGCCACCCTCCATTACAAATTCTGTTCTGTATGTATTATAGCCACCCTCCATTACATGTTCTGTATGTATTATAGCCACCCTCCATTACATGTTCTGTATGTATTATAGCCACCCTCCATTACAAATTCTGCATGTATCATAGCCACCCTCCATTACATGTTCTGTATGTATTATAGCCACACTCCATTACATGTTCTGTATGTATTATAGCCACCCTCCATTACAAATTCTGTTCTGTATGTATTATAGCCACCCTCCATTACATGTTCTGTATGTATTATAGCCACCCTCCATTACATGTTCCGTATGTATTATAGCCACCCCCCATTACAAATTCTGTTCTGTATGTATTATAGCCACCCTCCATTACAAATTCTGTTCTGTATGTATTATAGCCACCCTCCATTACATGTTCTGTATGTATTATAGCCATACTTCATTACAAATTCTGTATGTATTATAGCCACCCTCCATTACATGTTCTGTATGTATTATAGCCACCCTCCATTACATGTTCTGTATGTATTATAGCCACCCTCCATTACATGTTCTGTATGTATTATAGCCACACTTCATTACAAATTCTGTATGTATTATAGCCACCCTCCATTACATGTTCTGTATGTATTATAGCCACCCTCCATTACGTGTTCTGTATGTATCATAGCCACCCTCCATTACATGTTCTGTATGTATTATAGCCACCCTCCATTACATGTTCTGTATGTATTATAGCCACCCTCCATTACAAATTCTGTTCTGTATGTATTATAGCCACCCTCCATTACATGTTCTGTATGTATTATAGCCACCCTCCATTACATGTTCTGTATGTATTATAGCCACCCCCCCATTACAAATTCTGTATGTATCATAGCCACCCTCCATTACATGTTCTGTATGTATTATAGCCACACTCCATTACATGTTCTGTTCTGTATGTATTATAGCCACCCTCCATTACATGTTCTGTATGTATTATAGCCACCCTCCATTACATGTTCTGTATGTATTATAGCCACCCTCCATTACCTGTTCTGTATGTATTATAGCCACCCTCCATTACAAATTCTGTTCTGTATGTATTATAGCCACCCTCCATTACATGTTCTGTATGTATTATAGCCACCCTCCATTACATGTTCTGTTCTGTATGTATTATAGCCACCCTCCATTACATGTTCTGTATGTATTATAGCCACCCTCCATTACATGTTCTGTATGAATTATAGTCACCCTCCATTACATGTTCTGTATGTATTATAGCCACCCTCCATTACATGTTCTGTATGTATTATAGCCACCCCCATTACATGTTCTGTATGTATTATAGCCACTCTCCATTACATATTCTGTTCTGTTCTGTATGTATTATAGCCGCCCTCCATTACATGTTCTGTATGTATTATAGTCACCCTCCATTACATGTTCTGTATGTATTATAGCCACACTTCATTACAAATTCTGTATGTATTATAGCCACCCTCCATTACATGTTCTGTATGTATTATAGCCACCCTCCATTACATGTTCTGTATGTATTATAGCCACACTTCATTACAAATTCTGTATGTATTATAGCCACCCTCCATTACATGTTCTGTATGTATTATAGCCACACTTCATTACAAATTCTGTATGTATTATAGCCACCCTCCATTACATGTTCTGTATGTATTATAGCCACCCTCCATTACATGTTCTGTATGTATTATAGCCACCCTCCATTACATGTTCTGTATGAATTATAGTCACCCTCCATTACATGTTCTGTATGTATTATAGCCACCCTCCATTACATGTTCTGTTCTGTTTGTATTATAGCCACCCTCCATTACATGTTCTGTATGTATTATAGCCACCCTCCATTACATGTTCTGTATGTATTATAGCCACCCCCATTACATGTTCTGTATGTATTATAGCCACTCTCCATTACATGTTCTGTTCTGTTCTGTATGTATTATAGCCGCCCTCCATTACATGTTCTGTATGTATTATAGCCGCCCTCCATTACATGTTCTGTATGTATTATAGCCACCCTCCATTACATGTTCTGTATGTATTATAGCCACCCTCCATTACATGTTCTGTATGTATTATAGCCACACTTCATTACAAATTCTGTATGTATTATAGCCACCCTCCATTACATGTTCTGTATGTATTATAGCCACACTTCATTACAAATTCTGTATGTATTATAGCCACCCTCCATTACATGTTCTGTATGTATTATAGCAACCCTCCATTACATGTTCTGTATGTATTATAGCCACCCTCCATTACATGTTCTGTTCTGTATGTATTATAGCCACCCTCCATTACATGTTCTGTATGTATTATAGCCACCCTCCATTACATGTTCTGTATGTATTATAGCCACCCTCCATTACATGTTCTGTATGTATTATAGCCACCCTCCATTACATGTTCTGTATGTTTTATAGCCACCCTCCATTACATGTTCTGTATGTATTATAGCCACCCTCCATTACATGTTCTGCATGTATTATAGCCACCCTCCATTACGTGTTCTGTATGTATTATAGCCACCCTCCATTACATGTTCTGTATGTATTATAGCCACCCTCCATTACGTGTTCTGTATGTATTATAGCCACCCTCCATTACATGTTCTGTATGTATTATAGCCACCCTCCATTACAAATTCTGTTCTGTATGTATTATAGCCACCCTCCATTACATGTTCTGTATGTATTATAGCCACCCTCCATTACGTGTTCTGTATATATTATAGCCACCCTCCATTACGTGTTCTGTATGTATTATAGCCACCCTCCATTACATGTTCTGTATGTATTATAGCCACCCTCCATTACAAATTCTGTTCTGTATGTATTATAGCCACCCTTCATTACATGTTCTGTATGTATTATAGCCACCCTCCATTGCAAATTCTGTTCTGTATGTATTATAGCCACCCTCCATTACATGTTCTGTATGTATTATAGCCACTCTCCATTACATGTTCTGTTCTGTATGTATTATAGCCACCCTCCATTACATGTTCTGTATGTATTATAGCCACCCTCCATTACATGTTCTGTATGTATTATAGCCACCCTCCATTACATGTTCTGTATGTATTATAGCCACCCTCCATTACATGTTCTGTATGTATTATAGCCGCCCTCCATTACATGTTCTGTATGTATTATAGCCACCCCCATTACATGTTCTGTATGTATTATAGCCACCCTCCACTACGTGTTCTGTATGTATTATAGCCACGCTCCATTACGTGTTCTGTATGTATTATAGCCACGCTCCATTACATGTTCTGTATGTATTATAGCCACCCTCCATTACTTGTTCTGTTCTGTATGTATTATAGCCACCCTCCATTACATGTTCTGTATGTATTATAGCCACCCTCCATTACATGTTCTGCATGTATTATAGCCACCCTCCATTTCGTGTTCTGTATGTATTATAGCCACCCTCCATTACATGTTCTGTATGTATTATAGCCACCCTCCATTACGTGTTCTGTATGTATTATAGCCACCCTCCATTACATGTTCTGTATGTATTATAGCCACCCTCCATTACAAATTCTGTTCTGTATGTATTATAGCCACCCTCCATTACATGTTCTGTATGTATTATAGCCACCCTCCATTACGTGTTCTGTATGTATTATAGCCACCCTCCATTACATGTTCTGTATGTATTATAGCCACCCTCCATTACAAATTCTGTTCTGTATGTATTATAGCCACCCTTCATTACATGTTCTGTATGTATTATAGCCACCCTCCATTACATGTTCTGTATGTATTATAGCCACCCCCATTACATGTTCTGTATGTATTATAGCCACCCTCCACTACGTGTTCTGTATGTATTATAGCCACGCTCCATTACGTGTTCTGTATGTATTATAGCCACGCTCCATTACATGTTCTGTATGTATTATAGCCACCCTCCATTACTTGTTCTGTTCTGTATGTATTATAGCCACCCTCCATTACATGTTCTGTATGTATTATAGCCACCCTCCATTACATGTTCTGCATGTATTATAGCCACCCTCCATTTCGTGTTCTGTATGTATTATAGCCACCCTCCATTACATGTTCTGTATGTATTATAGCCACCCTCCATTACGTGTTCTGTATGTATTATAGCCACCCTCCATTACATGTTCTGTATGTATTATAGCCACCCTCCATTACAAATTCTGTTCTGTATGTATTATAGCCACCCTCCATTACATGTTCTGTATGTATTATAGCCACCCTCCATTACGTGTTCTGTATGTATTATAGCCACCCTCCATTACATGTTCTGTATGTATTATAGCCACCCTCCATTACAAATTCTGTTCTGTATGTATTATAGCCACCCTCCATTACATGTTCTGTATGTATTATAGCCACCCCCATTACATGTTCTGTATGTATTATAGCCACCCTCCATTACATGTTCTGTATGTATTATAGCCACCCCCATTACATGTTCTGTATGTATTATAGCCATCCTCCACTACGTGTTCTGTATGTATTATAGCCACGCTCCATTACGTGTTCTGTATGTATTATAGCCACGCTCCATTACATGTTCTGTATGTATTATAGCCACCCTCCATTACTTGTTCTGTTCTGTATGTATTATAGCCACCCTCCATTACATGTTCTGTATGTATTATAGCCACCCTCCATTACATGTTCTGCATGAATTATAGCCACCCTCCATTTCGTGTTCTGTATGTATTATAGCCACCCTCCATTACATGTTCTGTATGTATTATAGCCACCCTCCATTACGTGTTCTGTATGTATTATAGCCACCCTCCATTACATGTTCTGTATGTATTATAGCCACCCTCCATTACAAATTCTGTTCTGTATGTATTATAGCCACCCTCCATTACATGTTCTGTATGTATTATAGCCACCCTCCATTACGTGTTCTGTATGTATTATAGCCACCCTCCATTACATGTTCTGTATGTATTATAGCCACCCTCCATTACAAATTCTGTTCTGTATGTATTATAGCCACCCTTCATTACATGTTCTGTATGTATTATAGCCACCCTCCATTACATGTTCTGTATGTATTATAGCCACCCCCATTACATGTTCTGTATGTATTATAGCCACCCTCCACTACGTGTTCTGTATGTATTATAGCCACGCTCCATTACGTGTTCTGTATGTATTATAGCCACGCTCCATTACATGTTCTGTATGTATTATAGCCACCCTCCATTACTTGTTCTGTTCTGTATGTATTATAGCCACCCTCCATTACATGTTCTGTATGTATTATAGCCACCCTCCATTACATGTTCTGCATGTATTATAGCCACCCTCCATTTCGTGTTCTGTATGTATTATAGCCACCCTCCATTACATGTTCTGTATGTATTATAGCCACCCTCCATTACGTGTTCTGTATGTATTATAGCCACCCTCCATTACATGTTCTGTATGTATTATAGCCACCCTCCATTACAAATTCTGTTCTGTATGTATTATAGCCACCCTCCATTACATGTTCTGTATGTATTATAGCCACCCTCCATTACGTGTTCTGTATGTATTATAGCCACCCTCCATTACATGTTCTGTATGTATTATAGCCACCCTCCATTACAAATTCTGTTCTGTATGTATTATAGCCACCCTTCATTACATGTTCTGTATGTATTATAGCCACCCTCCATTACAAATTCTGTTCTGTATGTATTAAAGCCACCCTCCATTACATGTTCTGTATGTATTATAGCCACTCTCCATTACATGTTCTGTTCTGTATTATAGCCACCCTCCATTACATGTTCTGTATGTATTATAGCCACCCTCCATTACATGTTCTGTATGTATTATAGCCACCCCCATTACATGTTCTGTATGTATTATAGCCACCCTCCATTACATGTTCTGTATGTATTATAGCCACCCTCCATTACATGTTCTGTATGTATTATAGCCACGCTCCATTACATGTTCTGTATGTATTATAGCCACCCTCCATTACATGTTCTGTTCTGTATGTATTATAGCCACCCTCCATTACGTGTTCTGTATGTATTATAGCCACGCTCCATTACATGTTCTGTATGTATTATAGCCACCCTCCATTACGTGTTCTGTATGTATTATAGCCACCCTCCATTACATGTTCTGTATGTATTATAGCCACCCTCCATTACATGTTCTGTTCTGTATGTATTATAGCCACCCTCCATTACATGTTCTGTATGTATTATAGCCACGCTCCATTACATGTTCTGTATGTATTATAGCCACCCTCCATTACATGTTCTGTATGTATTATAGCCACCCTCCATTACATGTTCTGTATGTATTATAGCCACCCTCCATTACATGTTCTGTATGTATTATAGCCACCCTCCATTACATGTTCTGTTCTGTATGTATTATAGCCACCCTCCATTGTATGTGATGTTCTGTATATATTACGTCCAGCCCTATTACATGTTCTGTTCAATATGGAGTTATGCTACCTTCAATACATTTAATATATAAATATCTATCAAGCTACCCCTATTTCACATAGACTTCAAAGATTAAATCTGTATTGATTTGACCACCCTTATTACTTATCATGAGTCTGCAGGTCCAAATGAATAATTTCTGTCAGATAAGGTGTAAATCTGATTGGATGATCATTTTGTTACATAATGATAAATGTGTATGGATATTATTATACCTTGTCATTACCTGGTACTCTGTTAGGGAACATGAATCAAGCCTGTGGAGAAATTGGTGATGTGGTTTGTTTATTGATTACAATATGTGCCTAAATCAATAAAATGGTCTGATGAGTAATACTGTGCAAAATGACCTATCAATACATTACCTAGGCAACCAATTGTGACAAGACTTTTAGGTGAGCAACACATGATTTAAAGATTAATTAGGGTTTCTAATAGATTTTTATAGAAAAAGACTTTAAGAATAGAAATATAGGAGATTTTCTGTCAATTAGGATAAGAATTTACTAGCAGGATGTAATGTGTTATAAACAAACAATAGATTATAAATACACTAGTCTGTTCACTGTTTAAACAGTACCTAGTATATAAATAACAGTTGTTTTAAATCTTAGTAATGTACAAAATGTGAAATATTGTTGAGGGACAGTGCAAACTGAAAACTTTATGTATGATGATAATTTGATGAAAACATATGTTTATCATTACTATATTATCATTAGCCATAGAAATGTTGATCTAGAATTGATTTTTTTAACTAGAAAGTAAAACAATTGTAAGTAATCTTGGGATATCAACAACAGAACATGATACATAACAAAAGAATGTATCTAAATCAAAGTTCTTAATCAATCTATATAGAGGACACCTGTCTAGAAACTTGAAGACCACCTCTATATATAGGCCACATCTATGTTAAGGGTGCCTATCTATAAACTTAAAGACCACATCAATATAGAGGCCACCTGTCTATAAACTTAAAGACAACCTCTATATAGAGGCCACCTGTCTAGAAACTTCAAGACCACCTCTATATAGAGACCACCTGTCTAGAAACTTTAAGACCACCTCTATATAGAGGCCACCGGTCTAGAAACTTAAAGACCACCTCTATATAGAGGACACCTGTCTAGAAATTTAAAGACCACCTTTATATAGAGGCCACCTGTCTATAAACTTAATGACCACTTCTTTATCAAGATCACATCTTTATTAAGGCCACTTGTTTATAAACTGAAAGACTGCCTTTATCTTAAGGCCACTTGTCTATACACTGAAAAACCACATCAGTCTGTAGACTAAAAAGACCATTTCTTTGTGCTCTTTGACAAAATTGGATAAAGAGCTACCAAATTTATTCAAATGGTTGACTTTGACCTACTTTCAAGGTCTCTTGGGTCAAATGAATTAAGATCTTAAAATTTCTTTTTCAACAAGGAATGTTGACCGAAGTGATGATGCATATTAGTGGCATGTACAAATGTAGGATTTCAACTTTTTAGAAAAGTTTTTTAAGCTATAAAGTAGTTAAGCAATTTAGGCCTGTTTGGCCTCCTTTAGATTTATCCTTATTTCGATATTATCACAAATTGTCAATTGTCCATTTTAACAGAAATGAGAAGGTATCTAACAGTAACCAATGTCAATCTACATCCACTTTTACACAGTTGGAATGAAAAATGATATTACAGTACTAACACTGCTAGAGGAATTTATATGTTATTGCAATGTGTTTGTAAAGATCTTTATTTAAACTTGAAGTGTAAAGTGTGAAACCTCTTTTTCTTGGGGTTGAAGAAAAGGTACTTCCTTACATATTAGAGTAAACAACAGGAAAGTCTTTTCCACAGGGAGAACAACAAAATGACTATCTTATTACAACATTATACTAATTACTACTGCATAGATCTGTGTATCATTCCTAGCAAAACAAATTGTATGGAAGGTGTATAAACATGATTGCACAGTCCCACATGTATACAATATGTGCATAGCATCATACAGATCCAGCTTCATAATTATATAATTTGTTGATCTATTACAGGTCTATCCTAATTAGTTTTGTGTTGTCCGTTTTACGTTATTGTTTTCCGTTTTGCGTTTACCTTTTTTGGTTATCATCAACCATTTTGCATTTGTGTTAGTGATTGTTTGCTTTTGCTCAATCATTTTCCGTTCATTAGCATTTGAGTGGAAAGGTTAAACAATTAATGGTCTGTAGAATAATAATCGATCGGCAGGTTACTAGTTTGAAGCCCAACAATGTTTGACCTTGACTTCGGCCCATGCTGAAGGTTACATGGGTCAAATTGTTGAAACATTCCAATGACTTCCCCTATTAAATTAACCAAGACTTTGAATGTCAGAGATATGAAATGTTATAATGTATGTGTGAAAGGCACTGATTTCCATGTGAGCGATGCAGGCCCCTTGGGCTTGTTGACACTACTACAAGGTACATATAATAGTGGGATATGTTTTAATGTATATATTATATTGACAATATAGGCCAATTAGATATTCTCACTTGTTCTGTTTACATTGGTTACCAGCTATATAGTCAGTGACTATCTTAGTAATTATACAAATTGTATGTTAATTTTAACAGTCGGGGTAATGGAGAATAATATCTGATGGCCATGTCTTACATGCGTATAGTATAAGCCCTCTGACCTTTGCTTCATCAATTGTCATTTGCTGTCTGCCATAAACTTTTGACATATAAACACTTTCTCCTGAGTTCCACTGGTTCAGTTGAAACTTGCTAGGAATGATTCTCAAAGAGGGTCTTGATTTGAATTCTATACATGTTAGTAGTGATCTTGTTTCAGCATTCTTTTGTGCTGAAACTACAGTGCTAAGATATCATTTTGCTAATTATTGCTCAAATATGGTAATGTACTTTATGTACCTTACAGGTCTCTTGGGTTAGATATGTTGAGATCTTACAATTCCTTTTTCAACAAGCAATATATCCAGGTCATTTTATTGTGTAACTGCCTGTTTAAGCAGTAAATGTACATGGGATCCTTTGACTTTACAATATAAGATGTGCAAAAGAAAAGTATACTATATTGATTGATATGAATGACTTGTTTGACCAGTGACCTGTGATGACCTGTATGTTGACCTTTGACATAAGTTTGCATTGTAATAAGATATCCAAAGGAAAACCATACAATATCGATTGATATTGATAACTTATTTGACATGTTGCTTTTAATGACCTGTATATTGACCTTTGACATAACTTTCCATTGTAATGACATGCAAAGGAAAAGTATGCAATATTAATTGATATTAATGACTTGTTTGACCTATGACCTTTGGTGACCTACATTTCGACCTTTGGCATATATGTGTAACTTTTTAATTTGCAAAATTAACAATGGTATATGTAGTTATAGGGTGGGGATATCATCTGTTTTTACTTGTTGACCCCAGAGCTAAGACCCTAGGGAGTTTGGATGACAGCAGGGTCAATTCTTTTGTCATGAGTGAGTTATATGATAGGGATCTTAACTGTTTCCACAAGTTGACTTTCTTGCCAAAACCTCAGAGACTAGGGATGACCCACAGGTTCAGATCATAAGGGCTGTGGAGGAACCCTAGATCAATTATGGACGCATGTCTTATATCTACATTTAATCAGTAATATATGATTGAAGGTTCTAAACTATTTCTACAGGAACCGTAGAGACATTGGGTTCACTTCTCAACAGGGTCCATTTTCACTGGGTGGTAAAAATAAGTTTCAATAAGGTTGCTTTTCAATACTGAAAATGTTTTTTCTTAAGACATTAATAGAAATTATCTCATGACACCAAATGGATAAAAAAAATCTTTCTTGTGAAAGAAATTTGTTTCATTTGGTTTACCAGTTCTGAGAAATGGCAGTCATCAGTTGGAAAACAATTGGGAATTTCTTGTATAAGTTTGAATTTTACATAGCAACACTATTGATTCCAGATACAAAGTGACAGAAAAATTGGAATTGCTTCAGGATGGCTTTGTAACACAGACATGTACATGTTGTAGTTTGCCATTCTCCCTGAATATTTTCGGGGGAGCAAATATTAGTTGCTTGTCCATCTGTTTGTCCTTTTATGTCAAGAGCATAACTTTGCTTTCATGTAATATAGGATAATGGAACTTGGTGTATACATTGGTCAAATTAAGGGGATGTGCAGCAGACCAAATTTAGGGCCCGAAACCCGTTTATTACAGAATTATTGCTCTTTGTTGAAATTTTGTGTCACTTTTGATTTTTTATGGGAAGTGTTCTTCACTTTTACTTATACTAGTATGTTATTTAAGTGTTATACAATTGGAATATAAATATTAGTTTTATTTGTATTTTTGCAGTAAAAAATAAGTATTTGGTACTTATTGTTGTCAATTGTTGGGTTGTACTGTTACATTATGATGGAAAAGTGACAAAAGAATGATGAAAAACAAATAGAAGAGGAGAAGAAAATAAGGAAAGGAAGGGGGAATGAGGGGAGAGTGCATCTAGAATTGAATCAAATTATGTTATGAAAAGAACTACATGCAGGGTACAAAACAGGACAAGAAGATTTAATACATATTTACACCTATACATGTATACTACTGTGGTGCAAACAATATTGATGCAAGATTTTACAAGAGTGAGCAAAATGACTTTGTGATTAAAGCAATTAAAGACAGAAAGCATGTGCTGTTAAATTAGCGGTTCCTTTTCGATGGGATTATACTTGTGGTAATAAGTAACATCTTTAAGACAGAAAATATACAACTGATGTCAATACAAGCAATAACAAAATGTGGTAGGTTTAACAGAGCCAGACTGGCAGGGAAACATAATATACTGTGGTAGCACACCTCATGTTTGTTTAGATAGTCAATTATATAGACTGTAAATCCCACACCAAGGAAATGCAATGTTAAAGTTAATTTTTAAGTGTCTTTTCTATCAGAATTTTATAGCAACCTTTGCCTTTATAAATTTGGAAATTATAGTAATGTTTTCTAGAAAATTAGAAAGATGTTTTGATTCTTTTTCTGCATTTTTGGGAAATAGCACTGTTTTCGGCTGAGAGAATCTGCCTATTCCCAACTTTAAAACAAGGCAAGAATAACAGAGTTTAAAGTCTTGTATGAAACAATTTCATATTTTGCAATTACAGCATAATGTGTGCATTATATATCAATATATTTTGTTTCTACAGACCTCGCCCCACCGATGTGTGTCCACCCCTCCATTCCACCTATTCGCCACCTCCACTAGACCGGCACAACCGGCGTCCACTCCTGCTCCAGGACCCCGCTCTGACGTACGCAATATGATCAAAAGGCTGAAGCGTCGCCTGTCTTTGACTTTCCGTGGGGATAGAGGAGGTTTGGATGAGAGCTTCGCTGAGCTGACAGTTGACGACACTAATGGTGTTAAAGAAAATGGAGCAGGTAGGGATGTTCTGTCTTTTTTGTTGTTAGTTCAGAAAAAAAATCTGCCTGTAGAAAGGCACCATTTGTATTTCAGAACATTATACTTTAAAATGACAGTCTTTTCATCAGGTACAATATGTACCTTATTTCTTAACTGTGGTTAAAAAGCAGTGAATTACTACCATGATATATAATAATTTGCATTTGTTTTAAAAGTCTTCAACAATATTCAGAGCCAATTTATTAAACAAAAATAAGGTCTGTCTTAGATTACCAGGTTTGGATACACAGTCCAGCCCAGTTATGACAAATTCCTGGAGACTGCTCAAATACTTTTGTCCTTCATGTACTAAGTGAATTGGTATTTCTGATGTGCTGTCGTGCATGCATTTACATTTGGTATTTGATACATCCAAAAATAAATAAAACTGTGTAATAACTTAATCATTTAAGCAACATCAAGAATATATTAGATTACAAACACACATGTGGTTTTCGTTAATTTTAGCCCTGTAAATTTCTTCGATATACATACAGTAATATATTGTATACATGAAAGTTCTGATCGCTAATCAAGTTAAAAATACAAGCGTCAACATCACTTTGATTTTGCACAAATGATTTTAATTTGTCAAGACATTCCCAGGCCTTGCAATCAATGACACAGGTTTGTTGGTTGCTGCCGTCTTCATTATCATCATCAGCAGCACCTCTGTTGTATGAATTATTGGTCCTTTCACTGAATGATAATGTTTGCCTCCGTAATTTCTAATTTCTTCTGATGTTTCTCCTGTCAATATTAAGATATTCTTTTACCGTGATAGGATTGTCTTTAGACAAGAGAAGTTGTAATTCTGTCAAAGGAATGTTGTCATCAGGGTCGCTGTCATTCTCCAGTTAATTGGCAGTAAACACCCCCTTCCCAAAGCATTTTTGGAAAGAATGTGCTGACACAATATGCCACGCCTTCACAAGCCAGTCCATCGTATTGCATATCATATCTTTGTTACTGCCTACTGCCTAAATTTTTGCTTCAACCATGTTGATAATTCCCTGGTCAATGGGCTGCAGTTTGGATGCTGTATTTTAATTTAACTTGATCTGTCATCCGTCAGTCCAGTGTCCTTCAATGTTTTTACTAAACAAAGCTACTAGTCATGAACAACTGAACAAATCCTGACCAAATTTGGCCTGAATAATCCTTAGGGAAAGAGGAACCAAGTTTCTATAAACAGCGGTTCTCAGCCCCAGTGGTCAGAACAGTAGAGCCCAATAGGGGAAATTTTGCAAGTTCTTTAAAATCCTACCCCTACTGTATTAATAGATTGATAATGCCCAAATTTAGTTTAAAGCATTCTTGGGTGAAGGGGAATCATTCTTGTGTAGACATAAAGTCTTGGCCATCTGGTGTGGAAGGAGCAGGGCCCAGTAAGAGAAATAGAGGAAAGTCTTTAACACTACTTGATTGCATGATAGTGACTGTACCACCCTGTGGTTTGGACTGTACTCCCTGATGTTGTGATGACCAGAATGTGACTGTACCACCCTGTGGTTTGGACTGTACTCCCTGATGTTGTGATGACCAGAATGTGACTGTACCACCCTGTGGTTTGGACTGTACTCCCTGATGTTGTGATGACCAGAATGTGACTTTACCACCCTGTGGTTTGGATTGTACTCCCTGATGTTGTGATGACCAGAATGTGACATTACCACTCTGGTTTGGACTGTACTCCCTGATGTTGTGATGACCAGAATGTGACTTTACCACTCTGGTTTGGACTGTACTCCCTGATGTTGTGATGACTTATATGACTGTACCACCCTGTGGTTTGGGCTGTACTCCCTGATGTTGTGATGACTCGAGTGACTGTATCACCCTGTGGTATGAACTGTACACCTGATGCTATGATGACTGGAGTGACTGTATCACCCTGTGGTATGAACTGTACACCTGATGCTGTGATGACTGGAGTGACTGTATCACCCTGTGGTATGAACTGTACACCTGATGCTGTGATGACTCGAGTGACTGTATCACCCTGTGGTATGAACTGTACACCTGATGCTGTGATGACTCGAGTGACTGTATCACCCTGTGGTATGAACTGTACACCTGATGCTGTGATGACTGGAGTGACTGTATCACCCTGTGGTATGAACTGTACCCCTGATGTTGTAATGACTTGAGTGACTGTATCACCCTGTGGTATGAACTGTACCCCTGATGTTGTAATGACTCGAGTGACTGTATCACCCTGTGGTATGAACTGTACCCCTGATGTTGTAATGACTAGAGTGACTGTACCACCCTGTGATTCGGACTGTACTCCTGATGCTATGATGACTTTAGTGACTCTTCCACCCTGTGGTTCGGACTGTACCACCTTGTGATTCTGCCAGTGTGATGGTGTTGTGGGGGAGAGGTATTACATTTCATAACAGATTACCTTGTGGCCTAGATTTCCCCCAGCCAGTGATCAGTCTATAGTGGAAACATGAATGGGAGGCCCTAGTCTTATCAGATGTTATGGTAACAGAGCACCTGGTGTGTGTAACTTCTCCTTGCCAAACCATGAGTCCCAGCAATGAATGGATTAATCCAGAACAGTGCAAACCAACTCAGGAAAACCCGCACATGAATTTTGATTTTTTTTTTTGTGGCAACTTTGTCAGACAGATATATTGTTGTTACATTAAAAATTTTTAAAGAGAAGAAGACAGGAAATGTTTAATTTATAACATAAATATAGCTCAGTTTTGGTGTTGGAATGAAAATGTGGAGGGATAATACTTTCAGCTTTTCCCTGTTTAGGGGGACAAAAAACTCCCTTTTTATGGCCCCCATGGTAGACATCGGTTCCTAATTAAAAAAAAAAGATCAGTTTGTTTAAAGGTGTTACACTCTGGAGTTTGTTGAGAAGGAACCCAGTGATTGCTTAATATCCCTCCTATGTTAATTCCAAAAAGTTGACAAGAACAGATATAGACAATGTATTGCCAATTTACAAGGGAAAGTGAGCACCATAATTATAGGCTATATATGCATACTTCTGACTGAACGGTAGAGGAAACACCATATGGTATTTGTCTCTTTTGAAAGTTTCCACCCCACCAGATTTAATGTAACTGTTATTCATCAGTAATCTATCAGTATTTTTTTTTTTTTTTTTTCGTTTTTTCTCTGCTTTGATTTTTTCATTAAATTAAACCCCCCATCTGTCTGTAGACAATCTTTGTCTTTGTCTGGCTGTGCATTTGCACAGCTTATGCATACCAAAATTTGGAGGAATGATGGAAATTGAAATAAATATGATATTGATGGATTAAATTACTAAATATGAATGAGTTATTGCCCTAAGTGCACTCTCTAAACTTACGAGGTTCCAAACAATATGGCCATGGAAAAACTGACCTCACCGCCTGTCAATTTCAAGTCACTTGTGTGATGACATTTTGGTTTCCTTGTGATAAAGTGGATTGGAAAGAAATTGTTAACAAAAATTTAGGAGGTTGTAGACTTTGTGATTACTTCATAAATTACACAGGCGCCACTATAAATCTTATGATACATCCCAAACAACATCATACTGAACAATGCATCTAAATGAAAAATTTGGTTCATCACAGCAACAAAAACAACTTAAGTGACATTTTGCCTAAGCTACTACATTTTGGTAGTGAGAGAGCAACTGCAATCACAAAGTTGATTGGAAAATTTGAGGATGTAGCCTTACTCAATTGTAGAAAATGCAGATTTCCAAACAATGGTTAATACAATGGAACCGAAATATAAGAGTCCAGTCCTGCCATAATTCAGTGAAAAAAAAATTCCTTCTCTCGCACAAGGAAACAAAATTGCATGTTTTGTTTGAACTTTCAAGTACTAGTTACATAGCTCTAACAACTGGTGGATGGCCATCACAGGCAATAGAAAGTTATATAAGTATAACGGCACACTACCCATGTGCTACAAACAAGGAAAGTACATGAATCTCATACAGCTGTCAATGTGGGTGCAATTCTCGAAGGTGCTGTTGTTGGGGTTGACCAGATTTAATGGACAGGAACCTATTGTGACTGACAATGTCAACAATAAGGGCTGCTGGACTGGGCCCCAACATAAAGTGTCTAGCCCATACTGTTAATCTTGCTACTCAAAGAGTGTTGGATTAATGAAGAATCTTTTGAGTCGAGTGAAAAGGATTGTGGCATTTTTTTCACTGAAGATCAGTGGCCAACAGTTTACTAAAAGCCAATCAAGCTCTCTTGAAACTTCCACACTACAAACTCATTATTTCTGTTACTACATGCTGAATCATTAGCTGATTTGATGGTTAGATACCTGGAGCAGCAGCCTGCTAATGCTGCTTCTTTAATGAGTGGAGATGTACGGGAAATGTCAAGGAACTTGACACCCTCAAAGAGAAGGACATAACAAATCGCTTTGATGCTTTTCTATTCTAGAAGATATGAAAGACAACAGCCAACAGTTTCCCTAATTGATCCCAGAAAGTCCTAGATTTTGAAGTCAATGAAATTGGTTGGTACAGAGTCATCACTTATCAGATAGTTAAAAGTGACTATCCAAAAGAACATGAAATCAAGGTATAAGGATCCTGAAATTGAACAGTTTAATTAGTTCAGCAGTGAACCTTAAGTCCAAATCACTCCCGAGGTCGATGACATTCACAGTCTGTAACTACATGCTGTGATCATTCAGAAGTTGTTTTGTGTCCCGCCACACTTCTAAACTTTAGATCTGCTGCCATCTACTTCACAGTCATCTTCATCCCAAGATTCTGGACCTTCTGGTATTGTCAGTTCTGGAACTGGTTCTATAGTAAACAACTTATTTGAAGATGTGTTCATTACTGGTACTGAAGCGGCACACAAGACCCCTCTGAATATCGTTACTGGTGAAGTACTAAGATATTTCAGCGAACCCTCTCCTCCACTTGACTGTAATCAAATGGTTGTGTGACAATGATGCCAGATACCCTGTATTGCAGAATATTTTCTCACAGTCCCAAGAACTAGTGAATGGGTGTTTTCAACAGCAGGTGACATTGTGAGCAAACAATGCAGCTGCTTTGATCCTAAAGATGACTTTCCTTAAAGGTCATGGCAATGAAAATAAAGACACGTGTCTTGAAATAATTGACAATTAGTAAGTAAATACAATATATGTAACACTTTTAACAATTAAGTATAAAATGACCAGACAATAAAATAAGGCATACACCCAGCCCGTTCCTGCAGATCATCATGATTTTGCTGAGTAAGTTTTTTGCATAAAACTTTGTATATACTGCCATCACCCCAAATCACTATCCCTGAACATATTGCTATTTAGCAGCGTCAATGAAAAACATTAAACAATTCTTAAACCGATGAAATCGAGTGTTTCAGTTACTTCAAGGTTATTTAACTGAACATTAAACTACATTTTCATTGGTTGCTGCCCAGTAGTATTATGTGAAGAATTCATACCTTTAGACTTCAACACTAAACTCTCACTCAAGGGAGGTGATCAGTATTTATATTGAACTGAAATGATAGCAAGGGACACAACCCTTACAATATTGTCCCTCTCAAGTCAAGTAGAGTTTATTTCTAAAAACTCCACATGACATACAAGGAATGTTAAATATCAGGCATATTAATTTATTAATTAATAATTAATGCCACCCATTGAAGAGTAATAGTAATATAAATATCCATATATTCTTTCGTCTGTAATAAACATGGATGATTTTACCTCAACTACTTCAGTTCATACACATTTTCTACCCTTACATCTAATTTTTAGAAAATGACTATAGCAAAGGGTAGATAACCATTCAAAAACCAAAGTTGATTGGAAAAAAATCATGCATACACATGCTATTACTAATAAAGTTGTGAAAAATGAATAAATTCTCAACATTGTATAATACATCAGTGGAAATGACTTAGGAAAAGCTAATTCTATCACAAAATTATGCTTACCATGACATGGAGTTACCATACGTATTTAGTAACTGTCAACCTGGTATTACAAAGCATTTTGTCTAACATAACCAAGTACCAAATACAGCAAATATTACCTGCTAGAATTGTCATGGTGTTTTTCAACCATTAGGGAAGTCCAAGAGTTATCTACCTTGAAGTGTCATTTAGTGACAACTAATGTGCCTACCATTGGCCTGAGTTGTATATTGTACAGTTAAAAAATCAGTCATGCATGTAAAGTACACCTTCATAAATGGAAAAAAATACCATTTTTGGGTGTTATTTCTTAGTATTGGATAGCAGCTGATGTTACACACATTTTACATTACATGTACAATATAGAATAGAAGTTCTTATAGCACAACCAGTCAAACATTATGAACAAGTGGTAAACAAAGCATAGTGGAATTGACTACAGTACATGGTTACCATCTATTGTATTTTTTTGGCCTTTAGTCTGTTTACATCTCGTCACACCTAGGGATTATAGTACAGCTGAAAAACTTTTGTCGATTTTTTACCATCTCTTACACTACGTACGTCAGTGCTAGTAAACTCCACACAGGTCATTTATCTGATGAAGGTGACCGTGTAGTCATCAAAACATCACACTCAAATCTTCTACTAGTTGTATTATGAGAACTTCTATTCTATTGACATTACCGACCTGAAGAAAATGTTCCAAAATATGTGCAATATAGTTTACATTGTCTTGCTTTGTTAACAAGTTTATTTCTGTGACAAGGACAGTATTGTAACTCAGATGACCATTTCAGTTGTACTTTTTATTGTTGTTGTATCACTGGACATCCCTCTGAAACCCCGTTACATGGCCAATTCCATCATACTGCCAAAATTGGCATGGCACAAAAAGTGACTAATCTACCATGATCTGACCGATCAAAAATTAGTGAAAGCATCAAAACTTATGACAGTTGTGGTAACACACAAGATAACAAAGACCTCGTGCATGTATTGTGCACAATTTTCTGTGGTTTGGTAAAAATCCTTCACTAATATAACTGATTGAAAATTACTCTTGGTAAATGGCGGGATTGTGTAGTTATGACTAAATAGCAATCATAGGCATAATGAAATTGATGGAAGTCATTTTTTATTTGACAGTTTTGGAAATAACACTGGACCCTGTGTTAATTAGTCTTTCTATTTTATAGTTTCACACCTCAGAGAGTCGCTAGCAGTGTGCCTCGGGCAACAAAATTACCTGTGTAGGTGTGCTGGCTATGTCGCCCATGTAACAAACATAACACTTGATGTTTACCTGAGTATATATTTCTGTGTCCTAAATAATAGCAAAATGAGAGTAATACAGAAGTAGTGAAAATAACATTTTGTTTCTGATGGAATAAATTGATTCATGGCTAAGACAAAAAATAACATCCATGAAATGTTTACATATATAATGTACATATGATGAGTGTCTGTGCATTAAGGCCGATCATTTGTGTCCACCCTATAGATTTAATTACTTAATTAAGAAATATACTTGGTTGTGCTCTTAAATATTCAGAAAATAAATAAACCCAATCCCACACTTATCAATAAGTCATTTTTAAATTTATATCCACCAGGATAGAATCGCACATCTGTGTACGCACTCACAGATGTGTGGTGACTTATTAAGTCCAGTTTTTCTACAGCTGTATTTTATCACATAAAACTTATATATCACTTGGAAAATGTAGTAAAAATATGTTGTGTATGTGTTGTTGGGGTGAGTACCATACAAGGTACATTAGAACAGGTACCTTCTCTAAGTGGTTGTGTAGTGGGGAAGGATTTGTACAACTCTGAGAGGTTGTGTGTTGGGGGCAGGATTTAGCATGATAGTTTGTGTAAGGAGTTCTTTGAATTGAGAGAGTGAATGTGTAGACACCATCTTAAATCATTTCAGTACTAGTGCTTTTGATTCAGCATCATCTGTTGGTGTAGGCAAGTTAGCTTTAGGGAGTGAGCTATCAGTAGGGGATGAGTGTCAGCCCTTATGTACCCCTGGGTTTTTATACTGAGAAACCATCTGTTTTTAGTGTTTAAGTGGCCCTGGAGGGGGAGGGGTGTCAGTCTACATGTTGTCAGATCTTCACTGCCAGATTCAGTACTTCAGAGGGAGTCTCTGGGAAGATAGATAAGACATGGTGGGGTAGAAGGTGAGGGGTGAATGAGGTCAGAGACTCCTACACTTACACATGTAACAGGAGAGGTTTCATGTTTACCTCTGTATCATAACATGTCCAGATCACTTAAGGCAGTTGCTAGCTGTGCTTAGGAGTGGGTGAACACTGAAGCTGTCTTTTGTCTCTTCAGTCTGGTTTGTGGTGACTTTATGTACTACTGATATTAAGGATGGGATGAAGTGATGGTTCCAGTGGTTGTGGTTACTTATATGGCGATGCCAAACACCTGGAAATAAAGTGTACAGTATCCTGAGATTTAAACTTCACTGCTTGGTATTTATAGGGCACTGTTCAGAGGAATGAGTATGGACTTAAATTCTGGATTAAGTGTTTGACACAACTTCCATTTTTGGATACATGATGTCTGTGTACAAGTTATCTACTTAATTTGTTATATATACATATAAGATACAACAAAAGGTATATCTGTATATCAGCTATCTGCATCATTTGTTGAAAATTGGTTTCTGAATGCTAAAGTATTCAACAGGTACTGTGAATTCTGAGATCTTGATCAAGATTTTGAAAACTTGGATCTCCAGTATCCATTTGGGAATCTAAAGTCTGTTAACTGGAAGTACCAAAGGGGAGAACCTCCAGTATCCATTTGGGAATCTAAAGTCTGTTAACTGGAAGTACCAAAGGGGAGAACCTCCAGTATCCATTCGGGAATCTAAAGTCTGTTAACTGGAAGTACTAAAGGGGAGAACCTCCAGTATTTATTTGGGAATCTAAAGTCTGTTAACTGGGAGTACCAAAGGGAAGAACCTCCAGTATCCATATGGGAATCTAAAGTCTGTTAACTGGAAGTACCAAAGGGGAGAACCTCCAGTATTTATTTGAGACTCTGCAGGCTGTTAACTTGAAGTACCAAAGGAAGGAACCTCCAGTATCCGTTTGGGACTCTGCATGCTGTTAACTGGAAGTACTAAAGGGGAGAACCTCCAGTATTTATTTGAGACTCTGCAGGCTGTTAACCTTAAGTACCAAAGGGGAAAACCTCCAGTATCCATTTGAGACTCTGAAGTCTGTTAACCTGAAGTACTAAAGGGGAGAACCTCCAGTATCCGTTTGGGACTCTGCATGCTGTAAACTTGAAGTACCAAAGGAAAGATTCTAAAGGAATATCAAAGTAAAGCATTGATAGATTCTGATAATCAGATGGTAGAGATCTTGGTTCTGTGACAAAGATATTTGCCTTCTCAAAGTGTTTCTGCTGACATTCATCAACATCAACTTATTTTCACCTATACCAAAGCTGGAATTCGTCACAGAAAATGTTACCTGAATTAGACCCAGGCACACCTATACTCCCCTACATGTGTTGAGTGGTGGCTGACACTGTTGGTTACCTACCACTGACAGTAGTCAATTAATGGTGATTATAACATTGTTGGTGCTGATTATTGATGCTGTAGGTTTACTGCTGGTGTCCTGGTCAATCTAATGGATAAGTCAGTCTCTCTCATAGGAATACATTGACCAGGCTCTAACCTGCACTAATCCCACTGGTCAACTTGTGGACTTGTGAGATAAAGACTAGCTGTATGTAAACTGGGACAGGAAACTTGATGCACTTCACTGGACCATTCAGTACGGAAAGTGTATGACTATGGCCTTACACACTTGACTGGATGATAAATTCACCAATGAAGTGTACATGACCTTATGACTCTGCTATAGGGAAGGAAACGAAAACAATAGGGCAGACTGAAATGTGTTTCTTTGTGGTAGAAAGATGCTTTAACATTAATGTTGTGTAACATAAATTTATAGCTCAGGATAAAGTCATGTCTTTGCTTGGTCCTAATCACTTTGACAGCAAAAGCTTACGTCCACGGAAAGTCATACAGTTGCAAACATTGGAGAAAAGAAAGGGACTAAGTCAGTCAGTGTCTTTTATTAATCGTCTTCGTAAGTTGTGGACTAAGGATGGAGGATGTACAGACAGACCAACAGGCAATGGCTGTAACAAATGTGAGGCTGCCAGGAATTGTAGATCAGAGGAGAGATGTTTAAGTCTTCCAACAAAAAAAAGGCTAGGTAAAATATTTCTCATTTCATTTAGTCCTAATTTTATCTATCAAAGATGTGAGAAAGAACCAATACTACAGTAAATGGTGACAAATTAAAGCTTTGTCTCTGTATGATAAATACTGAGATCAACTCAAAGATGAAAATTAAGAGTTACCCAGATAACATGGAGTGGTAAGTTTCTTTAGAGATACACTTGAGATAACCTAAGATGGAGAGTACGTACCTTTAGAGATACACAAGTAACCTGGCAACCTTAGGGATGAGCTAATCCAGGTAATTTGTAAACAACTATACTTTCGATATTGTGATTTTATATTATTTTATATGTTCATTAGACAGTTTTTGTGTACTATTCATGGCCATCAATCAGAGAGATATTAATGCCCATTACATCAATTTTTTTAGCTCACCTTCTCTGAAGGACCAATGAACTTTTGCCATGGTGCATTGTCCGTCGTCTGTCGTCCGGCGATTGTCAACTTTTTACTAAATCACTGGTAGTCATAAACAACTGAACAGATTTTTTACGAGATTTGCCTGGAAGCATCCTTTCGGAAGGGGTCGGCTCCCAGGAGCCAGTGGCATGGGGCTAAATAGGGGAAAAAGAGTAATCTCTTTAAAATCCTACTCCTCCTGTAGGAATTATTGGATATTGCTCAAATTTTGGTCTGAAGTATTCTTCTATACAAGAATATTGTCCAACATTGGTCTGAAGCAATATTTATGAACAGTGATTCTGACGTCTCTTTCACCACATGGTCGATGTCATATCATATTTGTATCCCCTATCATAAAAGCACCAGGATACTTTTTCCTCCATCATATAAGTATTGCCCCTATAGTATTTGTATCCCCCCTTGTGATCAATACTATGACTTTGTCTGTTTTACAAATTTGTTGTTTATACTTTGGATGTTGGTCATTCAGTTGGCCACAGATACCAGGGGTACCTGTCCCAGGGGTACCTGTCCCAGGTGTCCACAAAACTGATAACACCTGTAGGCAATACAGGTGGGGCAGGTCTTATCTAATTGTCTTTTATAGCTATTATTGCAGGCAATTACTGCTTATTTACCTGTAGGTAATTACGTACCTGTACAGGAATAAGATATTATTTTTAAAATGAAATATTACAATAATATACACTTAATAGATGTGCTTGCAGGGGCAGAGGATGGGAGTTGGGACAGATCTAGCATATCAATGAATCTTGCTGTTTGGCAGCTCGTCAGGAGATTGATATATAGAACAAACAGAAAACTATTATCCTGTGATTCTAGGAGAAAGTTTATTGCATATAGGAATATACATACCTTGTTTTCCCGATTATACGATGAAGTTTTTTTCCTTGGCGGGTCGGGCATGCAGCTTATATACCAGTGCGGCTTATATGTGGATGAAACAAATTGACAGAATGGGGGAAAAAATGAAGCCTACCAGGACACCAGTACCACAAGTACTTGTGTACTCAATTTCAAAGCACTTAAAAATAACAAACCACACAATAGCCTTATAAAAACTAAAAAGTTGGCAACTTCTCTATTGAATTATCAAGGTCACTGACAACATCCTCAAAGGAATCTCTGTTCTTTCTCAAAAATTGAAATCTTCTTGCTTCAAGCCTATCTGTATATGCATAAATTGCTCATAATTTTATAACCAAACATGGACTGGGCTATATTCAAAACGGCCATTCAGTCTTCCTGTACGGAAGTTGTCATACAGAAGGCAGATAATTAGTATGAGATGGTAACAAGTTTTTGAACGAGTACCTGTACACGTGTCTGTGACTGAAATTGATCTTGTAGAATTGTCGTTTGCAATTGTATGATTTTAAGATTGAAATAAGCATAATATTATCATAGATTTTATTAATCATACCTTTTAATATGAATCACAATAATGTCTGTGGTTGTTTTGGAAGGTTACACTAGCCTGTTGCATCCTGGGATCGATAGGTCATCAGGTTATAGGTCAAATTCTAGAATGACCGCCATGCTTGTTTACGATAAGAATGGCTTTCTGTACCTTACTTGAAATAATATGGGACTATAAGAATTTTGTCACTATTCAAGGACTAATATTAAACAGAACCAACACTGATGAAGGTGTCGTTAAGTTAACCGTATGTAATGTCAGGCCCTATATCTGTATGTAGACAATCTTTGAAGATTCCCAAGCCAAGCAAATTCGATAATTTTTGAAACACACCAATAAAATAAAGGATTATTTGTGTATAATTCATTTGAAAACTTATATTAAATGTTTCACTGATGATCTTGATAAATTGCTGTCTGTTGACTGTTATATCAACAAATTTTGGTCAACATAACGGTTACCACTTTGTAAGAAAGGGGGTGGCTTATAATCTTGGTGCGGCTTATAACCTGTAAAATGCAGTACATTTCTGAATAGCAATGATGAAGGTATAAAATACAGTATATTAGATATGGTAAATAGGGAATACTTATCTTAGGGGATCAGAAATATTAGAGGGGATACATTTATGATGGCTATCAGAATAGTATCTACAGGGGACATTCATCTGATACATAATAGGGGGGATACATATACATTTATGATGGCCATCAGAATAGTATATTGCGGACAATTATCAAAAATATCAGGGGGATACATTGATAATTGTCATCAGAATAGTATATAAGGAACAATTATCTAAAATATTAGGGGGAAACATGTATGATGGCCATCAGAATACTGTCTAGAGAGTAATTTTCTGAAATGTTAGGGGGAGGGGGGCATAAAATAATCCTATAGTGTGTGTTCTTTTACTTTAAAATGTTCTCCATTTTTCTTGGAAGTCAAACTCGGTAATACCCATACTTTTTGCCACACATGTACTTCCAATTACACTTGATGTAAAAATCCAAAGACCAGTTAATTCCCGTCTGATAGATAACTACTCAGAAGTAAACTGGTCATGATCCATCTACAGGCGGTTTACTGATAACAATTATAAAAGTCTTGGCTCAACATTAATTCATAATAATCAGTCTTTGGCTCAAGATACAAAACAAAAATAAAAATAAACTTAGTCATTCCATATCATAATTTTCACTTATTGTGTCGCATGTAGCAAAAATCATCAGGTTTTATAGAATGTGAACAAAAACGAGACCCCAAGGGCCTGTATCTCTCACCTGGATATTAAAGCCCAGCAATGTTATACATGTCTATAGAGTTTATATGATTATCAGCTTGGTATCTCAACTATGTCAAAAATATGACCCAGAAATAATTACCCTTGTGACATGGCAAACATGCTATAGACAACATAATTTCGTCAAAAGCGGAACACAAGCAGTGCATATTTAAAGATACAGAGAGTTAAAATATGTATTCAACGGAAGCGGTAACTTCCTGTGTTCGTCGGAACCACACCCTCATGATGGTGACCTTCCTCCTGTCAATAAATATGCTGGCCACAACAGTAACAAGGAATAAAAAGAGTGGTAAGCTATCTTCTATATCTATATTTTTGATTTATTTTTCATTTAAAACTTTATTTTATGGTGATTTATGAATAGATTCTTAAAGACTATCTCTTCAAAAGTTGACATTTTCTGTGTTACAACGATATGGATTTGCAATGGGTTACAAACTAATTGGTTGGATTTAATTGGTCCACTTGCAAGACATTAATCACCATTGATTATCCTAATCTATTTTATATATACACATGTTAAGTATGCATATTTTATAATAACTTTGGTTCACTTTTATTTTCTAGTACCGGTATTTTGATATTTCAGATGTGAATGTGAGCCTGAGGAAATTTCACCCTGTGATCATGAGGAGGATGGAGACTGAATCAGCAACGTATTGAAGTGATCAAGACTACCTGAACTCTCAGAAGATGAAGATCCATATGTAGATTCTAATACTTCAGAGTGGACTTTCCACTATGATAAGAGTCTGTCTACCACAGGAATAGCTGCGCAGAAGTTAAATGGATCTGATTTAACACTGTTGCAATGGCTAGCTCTCAATTTTCATCTTTTTTGTAGCCATCTGTCTATGAGCAACAACCCTTCAGTGACACCTAAATAATTCATGCAACTTTCCAAATCATTGGTTATTGCAATTGATGATGGGAAATGGTAGATATGATATAATGACAAATCGCCATGGAAATAAAACGGAGTGCGGCACTCCCCAACTGTCATGTTTCATCATTATTTCTTAGGGACGAGCTACATTACAAGCTATATTTGCAGGTCTCAATGATTTCAAATTGTCCTAGTACTATCAAGGATCCTACTGCCAAAGTAAATATTTGCTATGTTAACTAAATATTGAAGTTAAATACCAATATATGAGTCATGAAGCACTGATAAAAATGTGCAAAAAATATACATGTACAATATATTGAAATTGTAAATAATTTTATACTGTTCTCAGTTTTTTTAAACTGGTATTACAAGAGATAGTTAAATTGTACCCATAATGATTACACAATTAATGATCATTTTGATAATGAAATAATTAGCCTCATTGCCATTATATTTAAGTTTGTTCCTAACACCAAAATGAAGAAGAAAATCAATGGTCAACAATATATTTTTTTTTTAATTTGCAGTAATTGTACAATTGCAAACAATTAGTGGCCACTGTATGGATAAACTGACTAACAAAACGATGGAGATTAGATAAACGGTATGAATAGTTGTATTAATGGAGTCATTGTCATTAAGTTTTAGTTGTCGTATGAAACAAAAATAATAGCCTTCTCTGAGCAGTTTATCAAAATTAATCTGCTTAACAAGAAACAATTACTGTTAAAAAAATTCATGCCCATTAAGTCAGTAACTAAATGGTTTAGATTTGATAGTCTTCAAAAAATTTATTTGATTTTCATGGGTTTATATGTACACCATTAAAATATCTTTTACAAAGATTAATTACACAAATTAATGTTTTATTAACAATATATTAATGGGAAATTTAATGATAGTGTGTGTAAGTGTTTTATTTGCCATTTTCAGAAGGAATTCTAGTTATCTGCATCTGTCATGACAGTTCAATAGTTTATTTTTTATTTTTCAAGAATTCCTTATGTTTGAAAATATGCCATGATCCTGAAATAAAAGTTTGATGTCCATTAGTCTTTATTCTTTTTATTATGTCAGTCATCAATGTTTAAAACAGTGATGTATTACAGTGACTACCTAGTGTATCTTCCTCTTTTGATGACACTGACTTTGCCATATTTTACACAGCACTGACTTATTGGGTAGTTGTCCTCTGATATATTCACATTGTCCTCGGTGCCACAATGGACACACTGATTTATATCCAGCAGAAAAAAATACGGTAGTTCAATTGGCTTTCACAAGACAGATTCTGTCTGAGAAACACTGACTTCAGGGTATTGTCTTGTTCAGTTTCTATATGCACAAAAAGAACAGAGCCACATGTATACAACAAATCAGATAAAATTTCTTACCATTCCTGTCTTTTCCTTCCTCTGACATGTTTACTGCAAATCACATGAGGATTTTCACATTCTGATCAGTGTATTACCATTTCAACATTATTTGCCATTTGAGCAGTCAGAGCAAAGTGCATACCATGCCAAGAACCTGATAGAAGTTTGAAATACTTTTCCCTTCATTTAAAAAAATCAATTTCAGACAACTGAACCAGGCAAGCAATACAGACCCTGTGGGCCTCTTGCTTGAGTTTGGCCTGCCATTTTTACATTTTTTCTAGTGTGACTGAGAAATCATTATGAACTGACAATAAACTATTTTGCATTAGAACATTTCTTTCTGTGTTATTCTTAGTTTATTTTTGTCATATTCAGAGGTTTTGTTTCAGAAAAAAATATGGGGAGACCATGTGTTGGTCAATTTAATCATACATTTTTTAAAAGGAAGGACACCTGTAAAACCAGAGCTTAAATTGAAAGTAGAATTTTCACCAATTTTTATAGAAGTTTTAAAGCAGTGAATTCTTCTGTTGATTTATTAGGACATATAAAATTATTGTAGGTATTGCAACAAAAAATTGATTTGAAAGTAAAAACAGCTCTTAATAGCTGCTGGTTGTGTTATTTATGCATGTATTTACAAATCAACTGTTAGGTACATGTATTTCCCTGTAAAATCTGCCATGAAAGTTTTGTATATGATATGGTAATTAAGTTATATAAAGGCTTCAACTTCTCTATAGCAGGACACCATTTTAAACTGGACTGCATATATTACCTTGTCAAATTTTTTATTTTAAACATGTTTTTAAGTTTATTTTCATTTAAACAGGAAGATATGATATCCGGCGATCTTAATCAGTTAGTGTAAACATTTGCCGGTTTTCAATTTTGTGAAGTCTTGATTATAGGGTAATTAAAACAATTGTAAATATTACCAAACTAATGAGTAGAACTTGTAGATTGTATCCCTGGCAAAAAACCTAAAGAATCTTCAAACTGATTAAAAATAGGGTTCTTTTTCAAAGATGATTGAGGAAAATTATCATATTATGTTATAGGTATAGTCCATGAAAACCTTAGGATCACATCTGATGGTGAGAGTGAGGAGATCTCTGGAACTTCAAGTGAGCGAGAAGACATGGTATCCCCTGTCAAACTCCGACATCGGCAAAGACGATACAACCAGGTAAATTACAACAGCATTAGCCTCTGCCTCCTATGTTGTAGTTGAGTGTGTTTGTATAATGACTATTGTGCTGATAAGTGTGGTTTTGACTTCTGCTATTAGACTCTTTACTGCAGCATTTCTGAAGCATCTAAACATAAATGTGTAAACATTAAGAAATATTGTTATCCACTTGCATTGAGTTTGGATAGATATGGGATTTGGCCTGCAGTTATGTTATGCTTTCTTGTCAATGGTTTAAAAGCTTTGTCTTGTTACAAAACTTCAGAAAACTTTAATAATGGTTTAACTATGGGAATTTCTAAATCAATATTGCTTTTCGTAACTCACACTTTCATATTTTGAGTTATTTCCCTTAGCTTATCTCATTCAAATTTTATTTTCAGTGCTCTCACAATTCTTCTTACTGAAACTTTATGCAAATGTTTACTGTTGTCATAATTCAGAGGAGTTCTGTGTTTTGTAACCTGAACTCCCTTATGTCTAAAGTTATCTCCCCTGCTTTATTTCATTCATATTATTGTGTCAGTGCTTTCACAAGCTTGTTTCTCTGCTGAATTTCATGAATCTTCATACAAGTGTTTTCTATGGCAATATCTAGTAAAAGTTTGTATTTTGTAACTTCTGCTCTTTCATTTATAGAGTTATTGCCCTTATTAAGTTTATGTCCCTTTAATTATTTTGACATCATGCTCGAAAGTTGATTTCTAAACAGAATTTCATGAAACTTCATACAAGAATTTCTGTGGCTATATCGTTGACATGTTAGTATTTCTGAACCTGAGTTCTCTTATTTACCCATTGTTTATTTCATTTCTTTTTTTTTGCCGTTACAACTTTTATTTCTGAATGGAATTTTATGAAACTTCAAACAAGGGTTTACTGTGACAAGATATTGAACAAGTTTTGAAATACAGTTATTCAAAAGAGGTATAAAAACAGCAGTAAGATTATCAAATTTTAGTGACAGTTTATATACACTACAGATTACCCTCTTACATATGTTCTCCACATTGGCAGATGGAGGGCCTTAGCATGGAGTAAATAAAAAGATTAACCCACCCCACGCTCCAAAATGGTGACTCTCCACCATGACTACACAGTCTAGCCGCTAACATGGAGACCATATACTTTTCCCAAGCTCCACTGGCACATTTTTCTCCCCACTGTAACCCCACCTTCAATGGACTGTGACTGTTTCTTATCTACTCTACAACGTCAGTAAATTGGAGCAAAAAGCAATAGATCTTCTGGAAAAAAAAAATCAATGAAAATTACATTCTGAAATACGTAACAACATGAAAAATAATCCCCTTTTACTGCTTTGATGTCTGTGGTGACGTAACCTTTTACATACTTAGATGTCTGTGGTGACAGAAGTTCTTTAATAATAATCAACAGTATTTTTAGAATTTATATTGTATACAAGTGCAGTTGCTGTATGCAGCGTTAATGATCCAATCAGATTGTATATTCAGTTGCCTCATGACATCAAAATATGTTTATTTTTATTTCAGTGCAGTTTCTCAGTCTTGATTAACAAAAAGCAGACAGATTAACAAAAGGCAGACAGGTTAATTTAAAAAGCCTTTACTCCAAAACAATTATTTTTATGTGTGCACTTGTCAGATGTCTGTGATTTTATTTAATCGTTCATTATTAACAACATTATCTACAGGTATATGAAAGTTTACCGTCATCACCTTGTATCTCATGAAACAAATTATGTTGTATTTCTGATGGGCCAGGCTGAATATATTTGTTGGATCCATGATTTGCTTATATACAACTAAAACAAGGAAAAATAGTTTTACTTTTTTATTTGAAGGAACCGTAAAAATACAGCTAATACCAACATACATATTAGATATACTTTGGTGTATCAGGGCCTGCTCTCTCAAACTATCAGCTTTACACACTAATTAAATGTAAACTTCTCTGAAAAACAGACTCCAGAGTAGAATGAGAATGACCTAGTAACAAACAAAATTTTAAAAGATTAAAGTTAAATGACCGCTAGGCAAAATCTGGAGTGATTTAAGATTATCCAAGTAGATGACTTAAACTTGACTACTGAGTGATTCTGGAGAAGTTTAAAGTCACGAGCATTTAAAAGATAAAATTGCCTCTCTTACTCTGAAGCAATTCAAGAAGGACAAGTCTAAATATAGCTTCTTGACTCGTAAGCTATTTTAAGAGTCGCAATACATAACTCTTGAATGTTATAAGAGAGGTCAAGTTAGAGAAAAAATTACTGAAGAAACAATCAGGAAAATAGGAGACAAGCATGTTCATTCTATATTTACTGAAATAATGTGCTAACAAAAGTATTGAGAGTAAAATTGTTAACCCATCGAAGGAAGATAGAACTACTGAAGCACATAAATAGAGGATAAGATACTAAAACCCACTATAAAACCCACTATAAAACCCATAAACACTATAAAACCCATGATAAAGCCCACTATAAAACCCACTATAAAACCCACTATAAAACCCACTATAAACCCACTATAAAACCCACTATAAAGTCCACTATAAAGCCCACTATAAAACCCACTATAAAACCCACTATAAAGCCCACTATAAAACCCACTATAAAACCCACTATAAAGCCCACTATAAAACCCACTATAAAGCCCACTATAAAGCCCACTATAAAGCCCACTATAAAACCCACTATAAAACCCACTATGAAGCCCACTATGAAACCCACTATGAAACCCACTATAAAGCCCACTATAAAACCCACTATAAAACCCACTATAAAGAAGTGAGTACCCAATAAAGACAGCAGAAAACATAAAGAAACATAAAACAGTACAAAAAATCAATGGATACAAAAAGATCAATGTAATACAGAATGATGAATATCAATGTAATACAGAATGATGAATATCAATGGAATACAAAATGATGAATATCAATGGAATACAGAATGATGAATACAAAAAGATCAATGGAATACAAAATGATGAATATCAATGGAATACAAAATGATGAATATCAATGTAATACAGAATGATGAATATCAATGGAATACAGAATGATGAATATCAATGGAATACAGAATGATGAATATCAATGGAATACAAAATGATGAATATCAATGGAATACAGAATGATGAATATCAATGGAATACAGAATGATGAATATCAATGGAATATAGAATGATGAATATCAATGGAATACAGAATGATGAATATCAATGGAATACAGAATGATGAATACAAAAAGATCAATGATATACAAAATGATGAATATCAATGGAATACAAAATGATGAATACAGAATACAAAATGCTGAAAAAAAACTGAAAGATCAATGGATGTGAAAACCATGCAAGTATACAAACACCCACCAGTAATAATGACTAAAGAGGCTGACAATGATGCTTATCCCTCTAGGGGATAATGGTGGTTGGTTCAAAACTTCTCTACCTTATTTGCATATACTCGGAAGTAACAAGGATGCAGGCATTGCAGCATGTAAACAAAATAGTGCTAATTATACAATTTTTATAACTTCAATTACATAGGCATATAATATGAGAACAGGCTGTGTAATGTGAGAACAGTTTGTGTAATGAGAAAAAAGGTCTGTATTGTGGGAACAGTTTGTTTAATGTGAGAACAGTTTGTGTAATGAGAAGAACAGTTTGTGTAATGTGAGAACAGTTTGTGTAATATGAGAACAGTTTGTGTAATGTGAGAACAGTTATGTGAGAACAGTTTGTGTAATATGAGAACAGTTTTTGTAATGTGAGAACAGTTTGTGTAATGTGAGAACAGTTTGTGTAATGAGGAAACAAGTCTGTGTAATATGAGAACAGTTTGTGTAATGTGAGAACAGTTTGTATAATGAGAAAAAAGGTCTGTATCGTGGGAACAGTTTGTTCAGTGTGAGAACAGTTTGTGTAATATGAAAAAAGTTTGTGTAATAAGAAAAATGTCTGTGTAATATGAGAACAGTTCGTGTAATGTGAGAACAGTTTGTGTAATTTGAGAACAGTTTGTGTAATGAGAAGAACAGTTTGTGTAATATGAGAACAGTTTGTGTAAAGTGAGAACAGGTCTGTGTAATGTGAGAACAGTTTGTGTAATGTGAGAACAGGTCTGTGTAATGTGAGAACAGTTTGTGTAATGTGAGAACAGGTCTGTGTAATGTGAGAACAAATTGTTTACTGAGAGAACAAATTTGTGTTGTATGAGAACTGTTTGTGAAATAAGAAAGCAGGATTTGTGTCGTCTGAGAACAGTTTGTGAAATGAGGAAACAGGTTTGTGATGTGAGAACAGTTTGTTTAATGTAGTAACATTTATATATGGTGTAAGAACAGTTTGTTTAATGTAGTAACATTTATATATGGTGTAAGAACAGTTTATGGTATGAGAGAACACTTCTGTGGTATGTGAGAACATTTTATGTAATGAGAGAATAGGTCTGTGTTTTGTCGGAACAGTCAGTATGGTTTGGCATTATATTCTGTGTGAGAGTTATGACCAAGTATACAGGATTGAAAATCAATGAGTGTAAAGATAACTGACCATATTGTTTTATCTCTAAAGAAATTGGCTGGGCAGTCCATCGTCTAGGGTCTCCATCTGTGTTAAGAGCTGACCGAGTGAGGGAGAGATTAAAGGTCATTAGGGGTCAGTTTGGACTGATCTAGTGTAACTTAAATTCAGATTAATGTTTTTTGTGTTAGGTAAGGTTTATGGAAACTTTGGGGGAGTTTTAGTTTGGATGTTAGAGCCCAGATATGTTTGTGGGATCTCCTGTTGTTCATTATCGGTTTGAAATTGTGTAGGAATATACAAGTGAAACCCACATAACTGACAATACTTATTTATTGTTATGTTGTGACTCGGAAAAACTTGTCCTTGACTTGAATCCGTCAACAATGTTTGATGTGAGAAAAGTTCCATATGCTTTATGGTCAGATATTATATCCTATTTTCTGTACATCCGTTCTCTGTTTTGATTACAGGGTACAGAAGTGTGAATATTAGAATTAAACTGCCATCAGATTTTTGTCATAGGCTACAGTTTGAGTATGAACCTATGTTTTTAACAAATCATTATTTGATTGGTTGGTTCATGTTATGATCTGTGGTGGTTCATATAAGTCTGTAACATGAAATCTGAAAGTGATTTAATGCTATGAATATATGTGTATAATGCGTGTTATACAGTACTGTTAATCGTGTTGACTTTTTTCATTGAATTTGATGGTTGAAATAAAAGCCAGTGAAAATCTCCCACTTTTACCACCAGTTTGAGTAAATCACAATAAAACAGCATTCCTATTGTAAGCTTGTGTGTCTTCATACAGACACGAGTTAGTAATGATATCTGACATTAGATATCACAGTCCAGTGTGTTGACAATACTCTCAGTAGGAACGACAGATTGATTATTATAACTGATACACCAGTTTGTACAGCAAAACCCAAACATATATAGAACGTAAAAGACACCAGTGCAGACATCATACACAGACGACCTTTAGTTGTTTTTACATCATTGTAACCATGCCAACTTGTTGCCAGCATTGTTTAAAAGTTTGAAATGCCTGAAAGTGCTAATGATGAAGAGAAGCCTTGCTGTAGCTTTGGTATATACACAGTAGTCAAGCCTGACAGGGATACAACACATCCTTCTTTCATGTTTATTATTGGGATCAAATTGTGTGTGGGTAATTGCTCAGGCATGTATTTATAACACTGGCTTGTTAAGTTAAGGCAGACAATTGTACAATTGTGATGCAGTTACAAAACTTCACTTTATAGGCCAGGTCTGGCCACTGTCTAGTGCTCCACTACTGTGCTAGACTGGACACCATGTACCAAGTTATATAAGATGTGCACTAGTATTGACTATAGCCTGCAAAACTCAGAATGGAGCGCTCTGATTCTGAATTGGATATAGACTCTGATGAAGGAGAAACGTTACTGCAGCTACAGAAGGTAACAAGGTCTCATGCCTGTTGGTATCTCATGTCAGATGATTCATTTTCACTTTTCATATGTAATCTGTATGTATACCTGGTTCACAATTAAGATATCTGTCTGTCCATCAGATCTTTCTTTCTTCTTTTATTGACAGTGACTTGAAACGGCAAATATGGATGTCACTTATGGACAGTGACTTGATGTATCAATATTGATGTCACTTATGGACAGTGACTTGATGTATCAATATGGATGTCACTTATGGACAGTGATTTGAAGGACCTGTCTTGATGTCACTTATGGACAGTGACTTGATGTATCAATATTGATGTCACTTATGGACAGTGACTTGATGTATCAATATGGATGTCACTTATGGACAGTGATTTGAAGGACCTGTCTTGTTGTCACTTATGGCCAGTGACTTGAAGGACCTGTCTTGATGTCACTTATGGCCAGTGACTTGAAGGACCTGTCTTGATGTCACTTATGGACAGTGACTTGATGTATCAATATTGATGTCACTTATGGACAGTGACTTGATGTACCAATATTGATGTCACTTATGGACAGTGATTTGAAGGAACTGTCTTGATGTCACTTATGGACAGTGACTTGAAGGACCTGTCTTGATGTCACTTCTGGACAGTGACTTGAAGGACCTGTCTTGATGTCACTTATGGACAGTGACTTGATGTATCAATATGGATGTCACTTATGGACAGTGACTTGATGTATCAATATGGATGTCACTTATGGACAGTGACTTGATGTATCAATATGGATGTCACTTATGGACAGTGACTTGATGTATCAATATGGATGTCACTTATGGACAGTGACTTGATGTATCAATATGGATGTCACTTATGGACAGTGACTTGATGTATCAATATTGATGTCATTTATGGACAGTGACTGAAAGAAACAGTATGGTTTATTCTTGGTTGACGTTTTGGTAGTAACTTTTAATAATTTTAGATTATGAAAGAAAATGACCTATATTTATGTACTATAAGTCATTACTACAACACATGTGACATCATCAACAGTAAAAGGACATGTGAGTACTTAGTGAATTTTGATCAGAATCGCTACATGTATTAAAGATTCATTTAGACAGACCACAACTTCATATAACAATGTTGTTCAGAAATATTTATAAAATGTTGATGACAAAATTTCATAGAGTGATTTTTTTTTCACTTTCCATGTTTGTGACACAGCTGTTTAGTGCCAGTATCACATTACATACCTTATATGTCACCTGATCATCAACATATCATCTGCTCACGCGCTCTCTACACTGATACCATCACACCTGGTCATAGAATTCTTCAGTGTACCAGTATTTATTTATTGCCATTTGGTAAAGTTATTTTTAAAGGCTGATTCAATTATTACTTCAAACGTTATTTTAAGAACAGGTATGGCATGATCGTA
Organism: Ylistrum balloti; assembly: GCF_031769215.1. Lineage (NCBI taxonomy): Eukaryota > Metazoa > Mollusca > Bivalvia > Pectinida > Pectinidae > Ylistrum > Ylistrum balloti. The sequence goes on from NW_026782205.1 coordinate 45,000, forward strand.
GACTGTTAAACACATTTAGATGTGTGTCCATATAACAGCAAATGTTGTTGGATTACAACTTCTCCTTTCAGGCCATTTAGCAATTTGTATGAAGATATCATCAGGACAGCTCTTTACCCATATAGTACCATATATATCCTGAATTAAGCCCAGGAGTCTAAGTCAGATAGATGGTATACATTGTATACAGTTTTTTTCAATAAGCACAACATTAGAAGCACTGTTTTTTGGTAATGCTGCAGAATAGAAATAGATATGGGCTCATTACCTGAGGGAGACATGCTTATCACTGAATATGTATATATAACACCGTTAAAGTTTAGTATTACATCCAATAAATAACTTAGTTTATAAAGCTAATTATCTTGTAAGATTAAAGGTCAAATTGATTATTGGTCGTTATCTAAAGGCACAGTAAGGTCCATAGATGATATTACATTGGCCCTAAATTTGATTGTGGTAGAACTTATCAGTCAGCCTTTTTAATGATATTTATTAGCATATCAATTAAACAACACCTTCAGGTATTGGATACACAAATATTCACAGGAAGTCCCACATTAACACATCCTATATGCGTTATGTATTTTAAAGGAAGTTACAGTGGCATCCTCAGAATCATTTGTATTTACAGGAAAACACAATAAACACTCTCTGTTTGTTCTATACTTTACAGGAAGTTGAAGTAGCACCATCTGTATCACAGTAAACATCCTCTGTTTGTTCTATACTTTACAGGAAGTTGAAGTAGCACCATCTGTATCACAGTAAACATTCTCTGTTTGTTCTATACTTTACAGGAAGTTGAAGTAGCACCATCTGTATCACAGTAAACATCCTCTGTTTGTTCTACATTTTACAGGAAGTTGAAGTAGGACCATCTGTATCACAGTAAACATCCTCTGTTTGTTCTACATTTTACAGGAAGTTGGAGTAGAACCATCTGTATCACAATAAACACTCTCTGTTTGTTCTACATTTTACAGGAAGTTGGAGTAGCACCATCTGTATCACAGTAAACATCCTCTGTTTGTTCCATATTTTACAGAAAGTTGAAGTTGCACCATCTGTATCACAGTAAACATCCTCTGTTTGTTCTACATTTTACAGGAAGTTGCAGTAGCACCATCTGTATCGCAGTAAACATCCTCTGTTTGTTCCATATTTTACAGGAAGTTGAAGTAGCACCATCTGTATCACATGTTTGTCAGTCTTGGCCGAAGGGTGTTATAATTTTGTGTTTACTGAAGCATGGCAAGTGATGACAAACTCAGTGATATAAAATTCAGTTATATTTATAAGGTCAGCAATTGGTTTAATATGTTAAATACAACTAAAACAAGACACTCATGCTGTCTCATACATCATGCACATTATTCCAACTTAATGGCTACAAGGCCTGACTCCTATCAAGGATATAGATGATAGACAAGTAAAATTGATCCTACATGACTGAATACTTATATGTCCTATGTTTGGGTTTTTTTTCAGAATGTCACACATTAACACTGCCTCTATGTGTTATGTATTTTACAAAATTGCAGTAGATACTCTCTGTTTGTTCTGTATTTTACAGGAAGTCACTGTTACACCCTCTGTATGTTCTGTATTTTACAGGAAGTCACAGTTATACCCTCTGTATGTTCTGTATTTTACAGGAAGTCACTGTTACACCCTCTGTATGTTCTGTATTTTACAGGAAGTCACAGTTACACCCTCTGTTTGTTCTGTATTTTACAGGAAGTCACAGTTATACCCTCTGTATGTTCTGTATTTTACAGGAAGTCACTGTTACACCCTCTGTATGTTCTGTATTTTACAGGAAGTCACAGTTACACCCTCTGTTTGTTCTGTATTTTACAGGAAGTCACAGTTACACCCTCTGTATGTTCTCTGTTTTAGAGGAAGTCACAGTTATACCGTCTGTATGTTCTCTGTTTTACAGGAAGTCACTGTTATACCCTCTGTATGTTCTCTGTTTTACAGGAAGTCACAGTTATACCATCTGTATGTTCTCTGTTTTACAGGAAGTCACAGTTATACCCTCTGTATGTTCTCTGTTTTACAGGAAGTCACAGTTATACCCTCTGTATGTTCTCTGTTTTACAGGAAGTCACAGTTACACCCTCTGTATGTTCTCTGTTTTACAGGAAGTCACTGTTACACCCTCTGTATGTTCACTGTTTTACAGGAAGTCACAGTTATATCCTCTGTATGTTCTCTTTTTAACAGGAAGTCACTGTTACACCCTCTGTATGTTCTCTGTTTTACAGGAAGTCACAGTTATACCATCTGTATGTTCTCTGTTTTACAAGAAGTCACAGTTATACCATCTGTATGTTCTCTGTTTTACAGGAAGTCACAGTTATATCCTCTGTATGTTCTCTGTTTAACAGGAAGTCACTGTTACACCCTCTGTATGTTCTCTGTTTTACAGGAAGTCACAGTTATACCCTCTGTATGTTCTCTGTTTTACAGAAAGTCACAGTTATACCATCTGTATGTTCTCTGTTTTACAGGAAGTCACAGTTATATCCTCTGTATGTTCTCTGTTTAACAGGAAGTCACTGTTACACCCTCTGTATGTTCTCTGTTTTACAGGAAGTCACTGTTACACCCTCTGTATGTTCTCTGTTTTACAGGAAGTCACAGTTATACCCTCTGTATGTTCTCTGTTTAACAGGAAGTCACTGTTACACCCTCTGTATGTTCTCTGTTTTACAGGAAGTCACTGTTACACCCTCTGTATGTTCTCTGTTTTACAGGAAGTCACAGTTATATCCTCTGTATGTTCTCTGTTTTACAGAAAGTCATAGTTATATCCTCTGTATGTTCTCTGTTTTACAGAAAGTCACTGTTACACCCTCTGTATGTTCTCTGTTTTACAGGAAGTCACAGTTACACCCTCTGTATGTTCTCTGTTTTACAGAAAGTCACTGTTACACCCTCTGTATGTTCTCTGTTTTACAGGAAGTCACTGTTATATCCTCTGTATGTTCTCTGTTTTACAGAAAGTCACAGTTATATCCTCTGTATGTTCTGTATTTTACAGGAAGTCACAGTTATACCCTCTGTATGTTCTCTGTTTTACAGGAAGTCACTGTTACACCCTCTGTATGTTCTCTGTTTTACAGGAAGTCACAGTTATATCCTCTGTATGTTCTCTGTTTTACAGAAAGTCACTGTTACACCCTCTGTATGTTCTCTGTTTTACAGGAAGTCACAGTTATATCCTCTGTATGTTCTCTGTTTTACAGGAAGTCACAGTTATATCCTCTGTATGTTCTCTGTTTTACAGAAAGTCACTGTTACACCCTCTGTATGTTCTCTGTTTTACAGGAAGTCACAGTTATATCCTCTGTATGTTCTCTGTTTTACAGGAAGTCACAGTTATATCCTCTGTATGTTCTCTGTTTTACAGGAAGTCACAGTTATATCCTCTGTATGTTCTCTGTTTTACAGAAAGTCACTGTTACACCCTCTGTATGTTCTCTGTTTTACAGGAAGTCACAGTTATATCCTCTGTATGTTCTCTGTTTTACAGGAAGTCACAGTTATATCCTCTGTATGTTCTCTGTTTTACAGGAAGTCACAGTTATATCCTCTGTATGTTCTCTGTTTTACAGAAAGTCACTGTTACACCCTCTGTATGTTCTCTGTTTTACAGGAAGTCACAGTTATATCCTCTGTATGTTCTCTGTTTTACAGGAAGTCACAGTTATATCCTCTGTATGTTCTCTGTTTTACAGGAAGTCACTGTTACACCCTCTGTATGTTCTCTGTTTTACAGGAAGTCACAGTTATATCCTCTGTATGTTCTCTGTTTTACAGAAAGTCACAGTTATACCCTGTGTATGTTCTGTCTTTTTCAGGACATCACAGTTACAACCTCTGTATTTTTTGTATTTTACCGGGAGTTAAAGTTACAACCTCTGTACATTTTGTGTTTTGCAGAAAGTCACATTTACAACCTCTGTATGTTCTGTGTTTTACAGGAAGTTACTAAAAGGCTGTCATTACCTGCTGACATGCGTCTACCTGGACATTTCTTGGCCAGGCAAAGTCTCAGCCCAGAAGGACAACTTAGCAGGCGTTCTCGGCGTAAATCCCTTGTAAGTTGAGTGGATTTTTATACCTTCACTTAGGTTTAGGGGGATATATAATAGTCACTTTGTCTGTGTAAGCATGCAAGTGTGTGTGTGTCTGTGATAACTTTGTGTACAGGGCATCTCATGAACTCCTAAATGGATATGGTTACTATTCACACCATAGTGTCATATCAGCAAGGTCTACACCTGATTAGATTTTGGTGATTATTGGTCAAGGTTAAAAGTAAAAAGTCTCCCTTCTCCATTTTGCAAATAAAGAGGTTGTGTACAAGGTTGGGGGTATATCTCTGAACTCTGATAACTTTGTTTTTAGTCTTCCTTGGCCCAAAGGGTCCAGTGAGCTCAAGGGATACCACATCATCAGTGTATCTGTTGTCTGTCAGCTCTTTTCCTGTAAATTGCTGGTAGTCATGAACAACTTTGGTCTGAAGCATCCATGGGAGTATGGGAAACAATTTTGTATAAACAGTGGGTCTTGGCCCCGTGGGGCAGAAGGGGCAGTGCCCAATGGGAAAATGTATCAATTCTTGTTCTTCAAAAATTGCAGGATATTGTCAGAATTGGTCTGAAGCATGGTTGAGTAAAGGGAAATCAGTTTTGCATAAACAGTGATACTCAGCCTCCTGAGGCAAGGAGGTCAGGGCCAAATTGGGAAAATCTATCAATTTTTTTTAAATCTCTCTTTTTCTTCAGGAGTTACAGGATAAACTGTAAAAACTCATGTACTGTGCACTTTTTTGAGAAAATAAATGTCCAAAGTTGAGGATGCGTGCATTACATAACTATAGGATTTTTAAGTTCATTTGCATGGTAAAATCAAAGATTCTGTAAGGCTGCTATCATTGATTGTCAGGAAGATCTGGTACTCAAAACTGACACAAAAAGGTGTCTTATTTTTTAACAACAATATTAAATAAGATAATTATTGTATATATTAAGGAAAACTATCAATATCATGCAAAATCTGGACAAAGTGTTACAAAATGTGATAGTAGCTAGTAAGACAGAAAACTAACAATCGGCAAAGACAGTGCCCTGTTTGGAACATTGAAAAATATGTTGATTATGATATAATTATCTTTCGAAACACTTACATGTTCAACTGTTCAGAAATTGACAGGTTTAATTTTATTTTCCTTCATGTGGGATATCGCAACAAAGTAGAAGCCATGAGCACATGTCCATTTTCATGTGTATTAGCAGAATTTAGCATTAACTTATTAGTATACAGAGTGTGGATTGAGACTTAGCATCGCACATTGGTCATGTTGATGTTTACACAGCATATCTATAGTCTAATAATAATGGGGCCTCAATTTATGTCAGCTGGCGCTTGCACGATATGATGGCAAGACATGAAGGAAAAGATGACTTACAGAGATCATCATCACCTGTTTTGGTCATGAATAGGTAGATAATGACTTGTATCTGTGATTTCAATACTGAACACTGTTTATTAGGGCTAGTGTGAAGACAAGTGTTGTGTTTGTGAGATGAATAAGGGTTAATTGGATAGGTAAGTGAATGATACAGTGTTATGTGTCTTATGTCAAAGAAAACAAACAAGGAGATGCACAAATATATAGCAGTTTTCTTTTCTTCAATTGTATAGTACTTTTAAGTAAACAAAAGTCAGTAAATGAGATGAAAGCAAATTTTGAAGAGAATACTTTCTAGTTTGGATTTTAAATCTGTGATCTGACATGCTAGCTAATTTCTTGACTTCCAGAGATTGATTTGGACTGAATATTTCGTGTGTCCATATTTTGTGATTAGAAGCATTTTTCACTAATTTTACCCCAAAAAAGGTACCATCTCACATTATGTAGGTGTGTACATACGCAGGTTTTTAAAGTAGACAGAATTTGGTCTGAAGTATGCTTGGGTGGGGGAAAATCAACTGTGTATAAACATTATCAGCCCGCTCCAGCAGGAGAGTTGGAGCCCAGTAGGGAGATTAGGACAAATTCCTTAAAATCATTCTTCTTATGTTGGAATGCTTCCATTCTGTCCCAATTTGGTCTGGAACATGCTAGGGTAAAGGGTTTCAGCCTTGGGAAGAGGAGGGGCAAGAGCCCAATAGTTGAAATAGAGCAAGTTTTTTAAGATCCTTCTTAAATCCTTGTTGGAATGATCAATTTTGTTGAGATTTGATGTGAAGCATTCTTGGTGAAGAGATATGGTTTTGTACAGTGGATCATGCCTCCTTTGAGAGGAGGGGCAGGGCTTTATAAATGCAAGTGTTTTAAATACTTTTCCTTAAGTTTCAATTAATCAATGTTAGCATTAACTCAGATGAGCAATATAGGCCTTATGGAACTATTGGTGTTTTGTTTTCTTTGAAAAATATTCAGATAGTGATCTTGAAATGATTTCCTGAAACAAGTAAATATTTTACTTTGGTATTTGTGTATTTTACATGTTCTATATACACTGTCCTGAATATTTGAATGCATCATCAAACAGCTGTTCTTTTCCATGATAAAAACATGACAATTATTTACACATATTTCTGTTTGTTTTTTGTTTCAGTCTGAAATAGGTTTTGGAAAAATAGAATCTTACACCAAATTAGATAAACTTGGAGAGGTATGTATAAAAAATACATTGCTTTACTTTGATTATACAAGATATGATCTGTGCGATAAAGAAAATCTACAAAAATGCACAGTGCAGTTATTTGGAGTGCATGGTATTCATTGGGGCTGTTTTCATAGGTTGAAACTTTGTGATATTTGAGCTATATTTCAGTTTGGAGATTCCTGTTTTGGAATGTCCAGTTCCAGAATAAAGCAAAGAATAAAGAAATCCATCCTTTGTTGGAAGTTTATATTTACACAATCTATTTATCAGTCGATGTTTAGAATATTTGTAGAAAATATTGTTTCTGCTTACTAGGGTACCTATGCCACAGTGTTCAAAGGCAGAAGTCTGCTGACTGATAACCTGGTTGCTCTAAAGGAAATCCGTCTGGAACATGAGGAAGGGGCCCCTTGTACTGCTATACGTGAAGGTAAGTTATCTCCCTTTGTTCCTGTTGTGCTGTTAATGTTACATACTTACAAAGACATTTCTTAAGTTAAAATGTCACCCATCTCATTTATTGCTTTCTTATGGATGACCTAAAAGAATCTCCTTAAATTTTAGTAAAAAAATTCTGTTAGATTTTTATATATTTTTCATGTTTGATGTTCCCTTTGTTTCAGTGTCGCTACTCAGGGAGCTTAAACACAGTAATATTGTGACCCTACATGACATCATCCACACAGAAAAGTCTCTTACTCTAGTCTTTGAATATCTGGTATGTATACCGATGCAACGTCTTTTTATGCCTATAATGACTTAAGCATACATAAAGTATTTAAACTATTCATTTGATCTTTAACAACACTATCATAAGAGTTCATGTTTAGGTCTTTTTCTCCATCATTAATGCTATGAACCAACTATCTACTACTTAAAAAAAAGGTCCCTGGTTGAAATTGGGGAAAAAATCATCGACATATCAGCTGAATATTACTATATTTCATTCAAATCACATTGAGGTCCTCAGACATAGCTGCCAAATTGTATATATACTGAAGAGGATTATGCAATATGTCTGCCAAAAATCAAACCCTTAAATATGGGGCTCTCAACTTTGTAACATTGAAGTTAAAATTGTTCTGAACAGATATGAGGATAGGCTTATACTTTCCGGACCTGGGCTTATTGTAAGTTAACTGCTGTTCTAATATTCATTTTGGTCTTTCAGGAAAAAGATCTCAAACAATACATGGACGACTGTGGAAACATTATGAGCATGACAAATGTTAAGGTTTGTACAATGTATGTGCGTATTTGTGTTTTATAGGCTGTCCTTTGACGAGGTTTGTATAGTGTATGTGCGTATTTGTGTTCTGTAGGCTGTCCTTTGATGAGTTGTGTACAGTGTCTGTGGGTATTTGTGTTTTATAGGCTGTCCTTTGATGAGGTTTGTACAGTGTATGTGGGTATTTGTGTTTTATAGGCTGTCCTTTGATGAGGTTTGTACAGTGTATGTGGGTATTTGTGTTTTATAGGCTGTCCTTTGATGAGGTGTGTACAGTGTATGTGGGTATTTGTGTTTTATAGGCTGTCCTTTGATGAGTTGTGTACAGTGTATGTGGGTATTTGTGTTTTATAGGCTGTCCTTTGATGAGGTGTGTACAGTGTATGTGGGTATTTGTGTTCTGTAGGCTGTCCTTTGATGAGGTGTGTACAGTGTATGTGGGTATTTGTGTTCTGTAGGCTGTCCTTTGATGAGGTGTGTACAGTGTATGTGGGTATTTGTGTTTTATAGGCTGTCCTTTGATGAGGTTTGTATAGTGTATGTGGGTATTTGTGTTTTATAGGCTGTCCTTTGATGAGGTGTGTACAGTGTATGTGGGTATTTGTGTTCTGTAGGCTGTCCTTTGATGAGGTGTGTACAGTGTATGTGGGTATTTGTGTTCTGTAGGCTGTCCTTTGATGAGGTGTGTACAGTGTATGTGGGTATTTGTGTTCTGTAGGCTGTCCTTTGATGAGGTTTGTACAGTGTATGTGGGTATTTGTGTTCTGTAGGCTGTCCTTTGATGAGGTGTGTACAGTGTATGTGGGTATTTGTGTTTTATAGGCTGTCCTTTGATGAGGTGTGTACAGTGTTTGTGGGTATTTGTGTTTTATAGGCTGTCCTTTGATGAGGTGTGTACAGTGTATGTGGGTATTTGTGTTTTATAGGCTGTCCTTTGATGAGGTGTGTACAGTGTATGTGGGTATTTGTGTTCTGTAGGCTGTCCTTTGATGAGGTGTGTACAGTGTATGTGGGTATTTGTGTTTTATAGGCTGTCCTTTGATGAGGTTTGTATAGTGTATGTGGGTATTTGTGTTCTGTAGGCTGTCCTTTGATGAGGTGTGTACAGTGTATGTGGGTATTTGTGTTTTATAGGCTGTCCTTTGATGAGGTGTGTACAGTGTATGTGGGTATTTGTGTTTTATAGGCTGTCCTTTGATGAGGTGTGTACAGTGTATGTGGGTATTTGTGTTCTGTAGGCTGTCCTTTGATGAGGTGTGTACAGTGTATGTGGGTATTTGTGTTCTGTAGGCTGTCCTTTGATGAGGTTTGTACAGTGTATGTGGGTATTTGTGTTCTGTAGGCTGTCCTTTGATGAGGTGTGTACAGTGTATGTGGGTATTTGTGTTTTATAGGCTGTCCTTTGATGAGGTGTGTACAGTGTTTGTGGGTATTTGTGTTTTATAGGCTGTCCTTTGATGAGGTTTGTATAGTGTATGTGGGTATTTGTGTTTTATAGGCTGTCCTTTGACGAGGTTTGTATAGTGTATGTGGGTATTTGTGTTCTGTAGGCTGTCCTTTGATGAGGTGTGTACAGTGTATGTGGGTATTTGTGTTTTATAGGCTGTCCTTTGATGAGGTTTGTATAGTGTATGTGGGTATTTGTGTTTTATAGGCTGTCCTTTGATGAGGTGTGTACAGTGTATGTGGGTATTTGTGTTCTGTAGGCTGTCCTTTGATGAGGTGTGTACAGTGTATGTGGGTATTTGTGTTCTGTAGGCTGTCCTTTGATGAGGTGTGTACAGTGTATGTGGGTATTTGTGTTTTATAGGCTGTCCTTTGATGAGGTGTGTACAGTGTATGTGGGTATTTGTGTTCTGTAGGCTGTTCTTTGATGAGGTTTGTATAGTGTATGTGGGTATTTGTGTTTTATAGGCTGTCCTTTGATGAGGTGTGTACAGTGTATGTGGGTATTTGTGTTCTGTAGGCTGTCCTTTGATGAGGTGTGTACAGTGTATGTGGGTATTTGTGTTCTCTAGGCTGTCCTTTGATGAGGTGTGTACAGTGTATGTGGGTATTTGTGTTCTCTAGGCTGTCCTTTGATGAGGTGTGTACAGTGTATGTGGGTATTTGTGTTTTATAGGCTGTCCTTTGATGAGGTTTGTATAGTGTATGTGGGTATTTGTGTTCTGTAGGCTGTCCTTTGATGAGGTGTGTACAGTGTATGTGGGTATTTGTGTTCTGTAGGCTGTCCTTTGATGAGGTTTGTACAGTGTATGTGGGTATTTGTGTTCTGTAGGCTGTCCTTTGATGAGGTGTGTACAGTGTATGTGGGTATTTGTGTTTTATAGGCTGTCCTTTGATGAGGTGTGTACAGTGTATGTGGGTATTTGTGTTCTCTAGGCTGTCCTTTGATGAGGTTTGTATAGTGTATGTGGGTATTTGTGTTCTGTAGGCTGTCCTTTGATGAGGTGTGTACAGTGTATGTGGGTATTTGTGTTCTGTAGGCTGTCCTTTGATGAGGTTTGTACAGTGTATGTGGGTATTTGTGTTCTGTAGGCTGTTCTTTGATGAGGTTTGTATAGTGTATGTGGGTATTTGTATTTTATAGACTGTCCTTTGATTAAGTTTGTACAGTGTTTGTGGGATAATCAGTTTTGTATATAAGGTGTGTCTCAGCCCCCTGGTGCAGGAGGGGTAAACCCAACAGGGGAATTTCTTTTATGTAAGAATGATTGGATTTTGCCCAAGTCTGGTATGAGGCATTGTTTGGAGAATGTGAATCAAATTTGTATAAACAATGGGTCATTGGACAGGAAGGGCGGGGGAAATTGAGCAACTTCTTTAAAATTCTATTCCACCTGTAGGAATGATTGGATTTCGCCCAGATATGGTCTCAAGCATTGTTCAGGGAAGGGGAATCAATTCTGTTTTAACTACGTGTCTCGACCTCCTTGGACAGTAGGGACTGGTCCCATTAGGGGAAAGAAAGCAAAATCTTTCAAATCCTACCCCTCCAGTAGGAGTGATTGGATCATGCCCACATTTGATCTGAAGAATCCTTTGGGGAAGGGGAACCAAGTTTGGATAGAAATTATAATCAAGGGGCCAAAGGAGCAGGGCTCAAAAAGGATAATTTTACAAGTTCAGTAAAATCCTACTCTTCTTTTAGTTATGATGGGATTTTGCCAACATTTGGTGTGAAGAATTCTTTGGTGAAGAGAAAACAATTTTGTTTAAGCTGTGGGTCTCAGCTGCCTTTGGATGGAGGTCAGGGAGGGAGAATTGGGGCCCAAGAAGGGAAATAGAGCAAATCCTTTAAAATCCTTCATCCTTAAGAATTCCTTGATTCTGTCCTGATTTGGACTGAAACTTACCTAGTTGAAAGGAAATAGAATCTAATTTTGTATTAACCAGGAGTCTGACATCAGTGATGTGGGGCCCAATATGGGAAATGCAAGATCTTTAAATCCTTCTTCAGTACAAGGATGTTGTACAAGGATATTGTCTAAGTTTGGTCTGAAACAATTTTTATGCATGGTGAATCTGACTTCTCTCTGACTAGAAAGAGAGAGCCCTATAGTGAAATTACTTCAGAATTTTCTTATCATATTTTTAATTCTTTTGTAAAATAACTGAATAACTGAATTAGCTTGTTGAATAATACAGGCCCCATGGGCATCTTGTTCTAACACAGAATGTGCAGTAATTGTCACAAAGTCAGCCGATATAATATTTGGTCTTTGATTGATTACACATATTACTGTTGCTAATTTAATAAACTTCTCACAAATGTTTGTAAACTCTTGGCCAATTTAGTTTTACACTGATCATGATGAAAGCCATGAAATGATAAGACATTCGATGTCCTGTTACATCCTGATTACAGAATTTTAATTGTTAAAATGTTATTTGATGATTTTGAACGAAAATCAAAAAATTTTACCTGGTGATGTCATATATTTAAATTTTGACGATTGTATTTTGTAGGAGGGTTGGAGGGGGGGGGGGGTTTGTTGGGGTTGAGATGTGTTGGTTGGTGGATGTGTCACTATATATCAGCTTTGTACCAAAACATCCCATAACTGTTCAATAATATAATAGTGATCATTCTTTATTTTTCTCTCATTTTTGTATCTATTTCCTCTGGGTATTGACCCATTATATGAGTTACAATATTTAAAAATGAAGATAAGGTAAAACAAGTCAGCACAGTTGAATCAATAACCTGTAAAATGATTTCTTTCTGTAGATAATGTGTAACGCTTGACAATTATATACTCACTGCCATTTAAGGTTTACTTTTCATATTAATTTTTTTCCAGATATTTCTGTTCCAATTATTACGAGGCTTAGCCTACTGTCATAAAAGGCAAGTTTTACACCGGGACCTGAAACCTCAAAATCTTCTTATCAATGAAAGAGGAGAACTTAAATTGGCTGACTTTGGTAAGTCATTTTAGAGTACTGACTTAATATCATGTTCTATTTGTCCAGGAGAAAAATGTAATAAAAAGCCAAAAATGATATTAACAGTTGACATGTTTATTTCGGATGTCTAAACGTGGAAGTTAACTTTCTGATGTGCCAAACTGACTTGTTTCTTACAGTAATTACTTGAAGACCAAAATTTGAAATCTCTTTCGTTTTTCCCATATGCATAGTGATTTGCTTTCAGTTTTGTTTGTTTGAAATATCTAACCTCTATCTGAAATTATTGTGAACGATCATGTCATATTCACAGTGTACACATGGTCAAATTCAGTGTCATCAGCTGATGTTTTGCCGCATATTTCATTTATACATATTCTGGTAGACTTCATAATAGAGTATCATCGCAAAGATCGCAAACATATAGAACAGTTTCAGGTAACATATAGAACAGTTACAGGTAACATTTAGAACAGTTACAGGTAACATATAGAACAGTTACAGGTAACATATAGAACAGTTACAGGTAACATATAGAACAGTTACAGGTAACATATAGAACAGTTACAGGTAACATTTAGAACAGTTACAGGTAACATGTAGGATAGATACAGGTAACATATAGAACAGTTACAGGTAACATATAGAACAGTTACAGGTAACATATAGAACAGTTACAGGTAACATATGGAACAGTTACAGGTAACATATAGAACAGTTACAGGTAACATATGGAACAGTTACAGGTAACATATAGAACAGTTACAGGTAACATATAGAACAGTTACAGGTAACATTTAGAACAGTTACAAGTAACATATACAACAGTTACAAGTAACATATAGAACAGTTACAGGTAACATATGGAACAGTTACAGGTAACATATGGAACAGTTACAGGTAACATATGGAACAGTTACAGGTAACATATAGAACAATTAGAGGTAACATAGGGAACAGTTACAGGTAACATTTAGAACAGTTACAGGTAACATAAGGAACAGTTTTCTTTGATCCCTCATTTTTAATACTTGGTATTTTTTCAGGCTTAGCTAGGGCCAAATCAATACCTACCAAGACATATTCAAATGAAGTGGTCACTCTATGGTAAGTCATTCTTTGAATAGTATTCTGTTTACATACAACAATGATCTGTAATGATATAACACCTTACATATCAATACTAAGAAGTATGGATTCTTGTGTATTTTGATAAGTACAACACGACCTGTAGGTACTACAGTGTATGACATAATGGATTATATAAAGGTTATACAAATACATTTCTTAACAGTTCTCATACACTTCAAGCAAATATGAATAACTCTGTATCATGTGTTAATTCAGGGATTCATTTTCAATACTGATCATCACTTTTAAACAAATTTTTACTCTACTCAACAAAAATATTTAGCTATCTGTAAGATTTTATTCCAGTAAAAATCACAAGTCAATAAAAATTAATTAATGTTTTCACTGATAAGAGTAATGGAGCCTTGAGAATCTGATCTTAGCATTTATCATACAGTACCTGAAATGACACTACTGTAGTAAATGTTGTGATGTGACGTGATTTTTTTTGGACAGGTATCGTCCCCCAGATGTTTTACTGGGATCAACAGAATACTCCACCTCCATTGATATGTGGTAAGGATCACATGTAACAGTGTATTTCTTGTATTCACATCAAACAAGAAATAAGTCTGTAAAAGAAATCTTTTCCTGAAATTTAATCTTAACTTTCTATATACCTGCTAAGTTTGTAGTACAGGGAAGTTTGTTATATATTTTATCAGATGGCCTCTGGCAGGCCAGTTTTTGATAGCCTTTTACAAATCTACATTTTTCTTAATACAGGGGTGTTGGTTGTATATTTTATGAGATGGCCTGTGGCAGGCCACTTTTTCCGGGATCTACTGTGGAAGATGAACTACATTATATATTCAAGATACTGGGCACCCCTGTGGAGGAAACGTTCCCAGGAATCAGCAAAAATGAGGACTTCCTGTCTTATAACTTCCCTCGCTATGAGCCAGAGCCCCTTATTAATGTGGCTCCTAGGTAAAACTTTAGGCTATAAAACATGTAGGAATATGGAAATGTACTAGGATAGTACTGTATCTGTAGAAATAAATATCATATGTGCTGAGGTCTTTTGTGTCAGAAGTATTCTGCAGAAGAAATGTTTCATCTAGTATGATTTTAGCTACATTTTGAAAGATCAAATAGTTGATAGTATAAGTGTTCAGGTATATAGCTATTTGTGCTTGACTGTGTTCTGTAGCCAGATACAAAACATGAACATTTAGGAAGGATGTTTATCTTGCAGAGCAGCATTCTAACATTTTATTCCATTTTTTTTTACAAACATGTGAATTGCTTGCTATGCAGTATGTTTGTTCATTTGATGTTTTTACTGAAGTCACTAGTGTATACCTTTGAAAGTTTTTCATTGGCACCAATTAAAAATTCAAATCCAAGTAAATTGGTAATATGAAGCTTGGCTTTTCTTCTATCTCTGATATTGATAATATTTGAATTCCATCATCAATAGTCTCCTTTGTTTTTTCAGGTTGGATGGTGATGGTTTAGATCTCTTAGCAAAACTACTAAAAGTGAGTGTTTATAAACATAGCTGTATAAACTTTTGTGAGTGTTGAAGACATTTCTTTATTTGTGTAAACTTGTGTGAATCCAGTTTATATAAATGGATGAATCTTCAAGAAGTTGATATTTAATATAAAATCTACAAACTTATTATACCCTGCACAATAAAGTTTGGAGTTTGTTATAATGAAATTGCCCTATCTGACTGGATGTCTATCTGAGAACTACTCCTAAACTGGTGTCTGGAAGTCTGTCTGGATGTCGGTCTGAGAACTACTCCTAAACTGGTGTCTGGATGTCTGTCTGGATGTCGGTCTGAGAACTACTCCTAAACTGGTGTCTGGATGTCTGTCTGGATGTCGGTCTGAGAACTACTCCTAAACTGGTGTCTGGATGTCTGTCTGGATGTCGGTCTGAGAACTACTCCTAAACTGGTGTCTGGATGTCTGTCTGGATGTCGGTCTGAGAACTACTCCTAAACTGGTGTCTGGATGTCTGTCTGGATGTCGGTCTGAGAACTACTCCTAAACTGGTGTCTGGATGTCTGTCTGGATGTCGGTCTGAGAACTACTCCTAAACTGGTGTCTGGATGTCTGTCTGGATGTCGGTCTGAGAACTACTCCTAAACTGGTGTCTGGATGTCTGTCTGGATGTCGGTCTGAGAACTACTCCTAAACTGGTGTCTGGATGTCTGTCTGGATGTCGGTCTGAGAACTACTCCTAAACTGGTGTCTGGATGTCTGTCTGGATGTCGGTCTGAGAACTACTCCTAAACTGGTATCTGGATGTCTGTCTGGATGTCGGTCTGAGAACTACTCCTTAGCTGGTGTCTGGATGTCTGTCTGGATGTCGGTCTGAGAACTACTCCAAAACTAGTGAACCAGTTCCAATGATAGTTCATGTAAAGGACCATCTTTATGGGCAACAAGAGATAAATACATTCATGATGTAAGAACTGACCAATGGGTGTGGCTCAACCTCTCTAGCCTTAATTTCTGAGTTATACCTTTGAAACGGTTGAGATCTCTACCCCCTGAACCATATATAGCAATGATGGGCATCAAGAGATAAACACATCGTTGATGTAAGAATTGACCTCTAGGAACATAATTTTCATATTTTTGACAAAGTTAAGATACCAACCTCGTAACCCTCTCTTACTAGGTATCAAAAGAGAGAAACACTCATGAATTTACCCATTGGACTTGCCCTACCAATGAAGTGACTTAGCCATAATTTGGAAATATTTGAAATACCCAACCTATAGGCATGTATACCATTGCTAAGCTTTAAGATTCAGATGAGTGATACGGGGCCTATGGGTCTCCTGTTAAAAATCTGCATGCTTATACTGATTTTTTTATCTTAAAGTTTGAGGCTAAGGGAAGATGTTGTGCAGCAGATGGAACAAAATGTCCTTTCTTCAACTCCCTCGGGCCAAGTGTTCATCGTCTACCTGACAGTAAGTTTCCATAGCCTACTCAATAGTAAAACTATATTTATAGCTATGTTTGTGCTTTGTATCATTCACAACTGAGCCTCTCTCTTTCGCATCAAATTGTGACCTTAATGTTCTCTGTAGATTGAATTGGATTTAAGCTTTTGTTAAACTTTATGTTCAAATCATTATCAACTACATTTTGTATGTCTGTCTATACATTTATCTACTACAGTTTCTGTACTTAATTATGACTTCTTTTTCTACAGCTGTATCAATATTTACAATACCTGGGATAGTTTTACACAGAGATCCAGGCATGAGATCATCATCATTAGCATCTACAGGTAAGTCTTGTTCTGACTTAAACTTGAAAAGTTACATTGTTACAATTGAAGATTGCATATTTTATGAAGGTCAACAATTTTACAAAGGTCGTTAAATGCAAGTCACTGATATTTTATGAAGGTCATTATATTAAGGCTACCAATATTTAGGACATTTATGAAGGACACCTTTGATTGTGCTGTAACTGGGTTACTTTAAATGTGTTTCAAGGCTGCATATTTTGTTACAGGTAAAATCCGAAGACAGAGTATGCTGTTCTAAGTGTTGTGATAGGACTAGTGACCAGCATCAACCTGCAGACAACTATCCCATATACTGATAACTAGTGAAAGCCATCAAGCTATGGACAACCAAGCCCTTTTATGGACCAGATTTACCTACAGAAGTGATGGCTGTCAGTTTTCGGACATTTACCTTCAGACAAGTGGTAGTTGTCAGTTTTCGGACATTTACCTCCAGACAAGTGGTAGTTGTCAGTTTTCAGACATTTACCTACAGACAAGTGGTAGTTGTCAGTTTTCTACAGGCCAGTAGTGACTCAGTTTTTGACATTTACCTACAGAAAGAAGTTGGCTGTCAGTTTTCTGACATTTTCCTACAGACAAGTGGTAGCTGTTAGTGCACTGTTCGTCAGTTAACATTCTCTGCATACTGCGGTCTATTATACAAACACATATCTGAAATCTTAACCAGATTTATCCACAACTCATATGGCCAGAATAATTTTTTGTTAACTTATCATGGACAGAAAAAAAGTGGTTTGGAATTAGCTATAATGCTCTGTGGCATTCATTACGGTTTTCAAGAAGTATGGCTTCAGATATCTCCAAACATCTGATGTGTTTGACTGGTGCCACCCAGTTTTACATACCTAAATTGTTGTCTTATGTGTCTGGACCATGTGTGTAATCAGGTATATGGCCCTATACGTGTACACAATATAGGTCCTGCACATGTATACACTATATGGTCCTGTCTGCACATGTATACACTAGGCCTTATTGAGGCTAGTCCTATCATTTGTATTGTGCATTTGTGTGCTTCATGTATAGATTGACGTCCTGTTTACCACAAAGCATTTAATTTGTAACGCCTGTGTGAGGAGATTATCTCATCTATGATTGTATAAGATTGTATTGTAGACCAATTGTGGGCTTAATCAACAAACACTGACCAAATGGTGCTATACATAGTCAGGCTGCCATTGGACACAGTAGATAGCTGTACCCAAACATTATACCCATCTGTATATATCACTATGCACCTCACGTCTTCTGTTGCTTGTGTGGGACTGTTGTACTGCACAACTTAGAGAAGGAATAGTAATGCAGCTACTGTATTGCACATCCTAATTAAACGGGCAGTAGTGGAGCTACTGTACTGCACATTGTAAGGGGAGGGAACTCTAATTACTGTATTGCACATTTTAATGGGAGGGAACATTAATGAATCTACTGTACTGCACATTGTAAGGGGAGGGAACAGTTATGGAACTACTGTATTGCACATTTTAATGGGAGGGAACATTAATGAATCTACTGTACTTGACATTGTAAGGGGAGGGAACAGTTATGGAACTACTGTATTGCACATTTTAATGGAAAGGAACAGTTATGGAGCTACTGTACTGTACATTCCTATGGGAGAGAACAGTAATGAAGCTACTGTGCTTCACAATGTAAGGGGACAGAACTCAAACTAATGTATTGCACATTCTAATGGGAGGGAACAGTTATGGATCTACTGTACAGCACATTCTAATGGGAGGGAACAGTTATGGAGCTACTGTATTGCACATTCTAATGGGAGGGAACAGTTATGGATCTACTGTACAGCACATTCTAATGGGAGGGAACAGTTATGGAGCTTCTGTAAGGCACATTGTAATAGGAGGGAACAGTTATGGAGCTACTGTATTGCACATTCTAATGGGAGGGAACAGTTATGGAACTACTGTATTGCACATTCTAATGGGAGGGAACAGTTATGGAACTACTGTATTGCACATTCTAATGGGAGGAAATAGGTATGGAACTACTGTATTGCACTTTCTAATGGGAGGGAACAGTTATGGAGCTACTGTACTTCACATTGTAATGGAAGGGAAGTTATTTAGCTACTGTATGGCACATTGTAGTGCACTGCACATTCTTATGGGTGGGAACAGTAATGGAACTACTGTACTGCTCTGCACTTTCTAATGGAAAGGAATAGTAATGGAGCTGCAGCACATTGTAATGGGAGGGAGCAGTGATGGCGCTTCTGTACTGCACATTGTAATGGGAGGGAGCAGTGATGGCGCTACTGTACTGCACATTGTAATGGGAGGGAGCAGTGATGACGCTACTGTACTGCACATTCTAATGGGAGGGAGCAGTGATGGAGCTACTGTACTGCACATTCTTATGAGAGGGGACACAGTAATAAGGCCATACATTCTAAATGCAGACAATTTTGAGACAAATATCTTGCATATCCAAATAGAAAAAAACAGTAATGGAGTTATCAAACTGTGTTTGGGAAAGCAGTAGGGTAAAATTAATGTTATGTACTCAACAGATGACAGAGGACAGATATAGACCAGTGTAAGTTTACAATGCTGAGGTCCAGTTTGACATTATATGGCCTATACTCCTACTCTGTGGTTCATTTTTGTTCTCACATCTATATTGTGAATATGATACAGATGTACAGTATGTAGTTGTTCTGCTATGCACGGTGGCCATGTATTGAATCTACCATTGTTTGTTTACTTTATATCTAACAGTCTGATGCTATTGATTGTTGTCCATTTGTTCATGAGAGCTGTGAACATCTTACAGTATTGAGTATCAAAAATATAATAGGGTGTTGTAATAGTTCAAGATTTTACAGAAATCTAAAGCAGGCTTTTCTCTATTCCTGTACGGGCAAGTGTTTTCTCAATTCCTACCTTATTTTGTGTATAATTTGTATTTTTAAGATTCATGTTAAACTTTTTAACACCGGGGTTTATCGTGGTCTGAAAACTCCATTCTGATTGTAGTAAATGATGTGATTTATGTTCAGGTTAATGACTATTTCACTTTCTTTTTGCATTTCATTGTACTTTGTTTTTATTGTTTATTTTTAGCTTTATTCCCCAGATATAAATTGGGTCAGCAATACCAAGGTTTTATCTGTATTTCCTGTACATTTTCTGTGTATAAAGCTGATACTGTTTCATTACTGATGCATTAATACTTCTGTATTGCTAATGTTTTCATTTAACACATTTTCTCATCAATCACTATAACAATATTGTATCCCAAGTCTTTGATAGATGCAGTCTTAAAAATTATCTCCCCTTGGTCAGCTCTTCAATAGCAAGAATGATGAATAATGGTATCGAGAAGGATAATATTCTCTCAGCTTCAAATCAAGAATTATCTTTCTTTAGTCATTAACTTAACTGCATAGCCTATGTTATTTCTCCTGATGAATTTATGAGATATAGTTCCCCCAAACAAAACTCAAGTGTTGATCATGAGCAGCAGTTCTAAGGACCAAGATTATCTCAGGATGCCTGTCACATGTTTAAAGTATGTGTCATGATCACATTTCATATCACCATACATACTGCAAGATATCATTAATTAGGTGTAGTGATTCACATGATATTTTAAATACTTGATACGAGATGTACATTTGTGCCAATGGTGAATATGATATAATGCATGTTTTGTAGTGTGAATGTAGTCTTATTTTGTACATTTACTTTGTATTAGAAGTGCTATTGTATCATCATGTGTAATATGAGGAATCTCATTTGCTAAAAGAGACACCTCATGAATTTGTCTCAACAACTATCTACTAAGCTTGGCTCGTAGGTATCTGCTATTGGTAACAATTATGTTTACAGTTTTAGAATAGGGCAAAGTGGAGACCTACAGAAAGTGTGATCAGTGGCTAAGGGCAAATCTAATGTGTCATTGAGACGGTTCCAGTCAAGGGCAAGTCTGGCAATGTGTCATTGAGATGGTCCCAGCCAAGGGCCAGTCTGACAATGTGTCATTGAGACGGTCCCAGCCAAGGGCAAGTCTGACAATGTATTATTGAGACAGTCCAAGCCAAGGGCCAGTCTGACAATGTGTCATTGAGATAGCCCCAGCAAAGGGCTAGTCTGACAATGTGTCATTGAAATAGCCCCAGCCAGGGGTCAGTCTGATGAGAAAAAAATTCATTGTGATTGTCCTAGAAAGGACCAGTCTGTAAAGAGAATAGATTTTCTGTAACTCTGGATAGGTAAATCCATGCTTTTTACCAGTGTGAGATTTTATTGTCTCACCCTAGGACAATGATATGATGTCACAGTAACAATTCATTGATGTCACATCACAATGAAATGACGTCAGTGATGCAAAATATTGGGACAACAAAAACACATACAAGTATCTAATCAAGCCAGTAGGTAAGATAAAAACAATCCCCATGTTGGTGAGATAGGTGGATCTCAACCCTCTGGAAAAGATGTGTAAGTTGCCTAATGTTTGCTAACTTATTCATGTTTCCCTTGGGGTTGAGATCCATCTTTTTCACCTTCACGGGGTGAAAGATTCTATTAATCCTCTCACTGTGATCTCCCAGCTCTGTCTATTGTCCAGAAATTGCCACACTCTTATTTGCAGTTTATGACAGGAAGTCATTTGCTACAGACTGATGTAGATGTGACTTAATTGGATTTGTATTACATAGAGTTAAGATTATCAATTATAGCTTTAGTGCATGATATTTATGTTACCTATTTATTTATGTTGCTATATGCTCTAATTTATTAAGAGATCTCCCAAATTGAATCATAACTGATCACAATAAAACTTTTTACAATCTAGCACTGAATTACACAGCAGGAATTTGTGTAGTATATAAGAAAAGTTCTTGGATGAGGGGGTCAAGAAGCGAAATATGCTCAAAAATGTCAGGATTAGATAAAACAGGGGAAAAAAACAGTAAACTTAACAAAATCAACAAAGTTTACACCTTCAAGCAATCAAAAACATAACTTTAGAGATTTATATTAGTTAACAAATTTTTGAAGTCCTGTACATTCTATTATTTTAAAAGGGTGCAAGATAGGTGTTAAAAAAGTCATGCCAAGTGTATCTGCAATACTCTAGGGGTTAGGCTTACTATCACTCTCTGTACCAATGGAACACATCATGGCAAAATTGAAGGTTCCAGGTGCAACACCTTGTGGATAAGTCTAGGTGACTAGTTTGATCCTTTGATATATAACAAACAAACTACAAGTTACACAACAGTATGTTGTACTGGCCTGGAAGTTTGGTGTCACTCCTTTGTAGTATGTTGTACTGGCCTGGAAGTTTGGTGTTGCTCCTTTGATAAACAACAAACAAACTACAGGTTGCACAACAGTATGTTGTACTGGCCTGGAAGTTTGGTGTCACTCCTTTGTAGTATGTTGTACTGGCCTGGAAGTTTGGTGTCACTCCTTTGTAGTATGTTGTACTGGCCTGGAAGTTTGGTGTCACTCCTTAAATAAACAACAAACAAACTACAGGTTGCACAACAGTATGTTGTACTGGCCTGGAAGTTTGGTGTCACTCCTTAAATAAACAACAAACAAACTACAGGTTGCACAACAGTACGTTGTACTGGCCTGGAAGTTTGGTGTCGCTCCTTTGTAATCTTCAGAGGAGTATATCAGTTTGTGATTGGTCAGTTTTTTTTCCTGCTGAAACCTGCTCTAGACCAATCAAATTACATCACTTATGCGGTCAGTTTTCTTTGAAATGTTTCAGAGAGTGATAGTGAGCTTAATCCCAGGAATATCAAGGATATGTCAAATGTATGTCATGAATATGGTGTAAAGGACAAGAATATAACAACTTTTTACAGATTTGTATTTAATTAAAATGACACAAATGTAATGATGTTTATATCTCACATAATGGCAAAGTAGTATTGCATAGTTATTAACAGTTATCCTATCATAAGGAGACTAATGAAATATTGCTGATCAGTACATTATTTATCAATAGGAGCAAATATACTGTAGTGTATGAGAGTAACCAGCTGCTCTGCATGATGCACAAGATGTATGTCACCTTTGTATCAGTTTTTAATCTAGCTGCATAATTGTTTTGTTCGGTTTTGAAATTTTCCATGGTTTTCTAGCTCACCAGGTCTGAAGGCCCAGTGAACTCATGCCAAGGCGCAGCGTTCAGCATCCGTCCGTTGTCAAGCATCCAGCAACTTTTTGATAAAAATTACTACTTATCATGAATGACTGCACAGGTATTTAAACAAATTTGGTCAAAAGCATTATTGGGGAAGAGGAGCCAAGTTTGTATAAATATTGGTTTTCTGCCCCCAGGGGCCAGAGGAGAGAGACCCCATAGGGGAATTTTTGTTATTTGAATTTCTACTCCTCCAGTTGGTATGAATGGATATTTCCTAAATTTGGTCTGAAGCAATCTTGGGTGACGGGAAATCAATCTTGTATAGATATAAGGTCTTGGTGCCCAGGGGGCAAATAGAGTAAATTCTTTAAAATCCTACTCCTGTAGGAATGACTGGATATTGCCCAAATTTGTTCTGAAATGTTGCATCCTGGTCCCCTACTGCAAAAAGAGGTGGGTCCAGTTGGGAAAATGTAAGTTATTGAAAACCCCTGTGCATACAAAGGTATTGTCAAAGTTTGGTCTGAAGCAGTTTTTTATGAATAGTGAATCTGACCTCTGTTTGACCACAAGGGCAGGACCCAGTAGGGAAACTATATCAGAAATCATTTGTCATATTTGAAATTCCTTATCCAATGATTGAATAGCTAAGTTAGCCTGGTGAGCGATACAGACTCCTTGGGCCTCTTGTTTTTACTTGGATCAAAATGGAACATTTAAGATATGTTAACAAGCCCTGGAAGTAAGTCTGAAGGTCATACATGTAAAGTATTAAAAAAGTAATTCTGTTATATCAATGTGTAAAATGTAATTGAACTATGCTTTCTAATACTGTGTAAGGATGATTGATATTCTCAAACTAACTTTGCTCACTTTTGTTTTTAAAAAAGTTAGTGTCAGTCACTCGAGTAGTACTGCCACTAACTGCTTTCCTAGCTATCTATTTTAAAGAAATCAAATCACAATCCTGGATCATTTTGCAGTGTTTGCCATATTTTATCAGGTGTAAGTTTTAGCTTTATGCAAGTTTACACTTGATTATGTGATATATACACTTGTTGATGGTGAGGTGTTTGGTGAAGTGACTTTATGATAATGGAGTATGTGGTATTCACACTTTGATCTTGTGGTATTCATTCATGTGATCTTTACATTCGATTTTGATCATGTTTTCGTATTTACATTTGGTTGTTAGTATCCAGAATATGATATTGAGTGGTCTATCTACTCTCCATCAGGATCTTTTCTCTGATATGTGACCATGAAGATATCACCGAACTTTAAACAGCTAATCTGTCTGTTGTTCCTTAGTTCTATCAGGAAATCTGATTTCCTTTGTGGTTAGGGAAGTTTAGAACAAATCCCTGATGATGTAAGTGACATATAGAGTATGTCCTTGGTGGTTAGGGATGTTTGGTATACATCCCTGATGATGTAAGTGACATATAGAGTATGTCCTTGGTGGTTAGGGATGTTTGGTACACATCCCTGATGATGTAAGTGACATATAGAGTATGTCCTTGGTGGTTAGGGATGTTTGGTACACATCCCTGATGATGTAAGAGACATGTAGTGTATGTCCTTGGTGGTTAGAGATGTTTGGTACACATCCCTGATGATGTAAGAGACATATAGAGTATGTCCTTGGTTAGGGATGTTTGGTACACATCCCTGATGATGTAAGTGACATATAGAGTATGTCCTTGGTGGTTAGGGATGTTTGGTACACATCCCTGATGATGTAAGAGACATATAGAGTATGTCCTTGGTGGTTAGGGATGTTTGGTACACATCCCTGATGATGTAAGTGACATATAGAGTATGTCCTTGGTTAGGGATGTTTGGTATACATCCCTGATGATGTAAGAGACATATAGAGTATGTCCTTGGTTAGGGATGTTTGGTACACATCCCTGATGATGTAAGAGACATATAGAGTATGTCCTTGGTGGTTAGAGATGTTTGTACAGTCTAAATCCTTGGTGATTTTTGTCCAGTGGCTCATGTTCCCAGGTTAATGTTTCACATGCTGTTTCCTTAGGAACTTTTCCCCAGTAAAACTGTTGTGTTCCCTAAGTAACGTTTTGCCAGTTAAGCTGTTTCCTTCTTATTATATCACTATTAAGCTAAAATTCATTTGTATTAATTATGGCCATGTGAATCAATCAAATGCTCTTTTTAAGTATATACACGTACATTCTATAATCATGTGAGCTTTCAGTTATGTAGGTGTATGTACACATGAATAACAAACAGCCATTGTGACGGTTATGGTTATGTCCTGTCTTCACCTTTCTATTTGTATAGGACACATGTTAAAATGAGTTACTGGGTAACTTTTCAGTCTGGCACATGTTACTGTGGGTTATTGAGTAACCCTTTACAAGTTGGTACATGTTACTAAGGGTTATTTGGTAACCTTTTAAAAACTGGTGCATGTTACTAAGTAACATTTTATAAATTGGTACATATTACCAAGAGTTATTGAGTAATGTTTTACAAATCTGTACATGTTACTATGGGTTGTTGAGCTACCTTTTGAAAATTTGTACATGTAAAGGAACATCAAACAACAACTACAGAATGGTACATGTTACTTTAAGTAAACTTTCAACCTGGTACGTGATTCTACGGTTTTTTGAATAATCTATAAAACATTGGAATATATTTCCTTGATTTTTTAATAACATGTAACTGACTGATACATACAAATAGCACATACTGGTACATCTTGTGTACCCTTGTGCCTGGTACATATATTTTTTTTGACCATGAGAGAAAGAGGGCTATTGTGAGGTATGTGTGGAATGCCTGTACATCACACATTGTAGCGCCATCTAGAGGATGGCTGACATGTAAAAATATTAAAGATATGTAAAATAATTGTTGAAGTTTTATGTTGTGATATATTGTGATATTACCAGTTTACAGCAGGTAGGTTAGTGTATGGTCCATCCAGCACTCAATATCAGCCTAAACACAATGTTTCACAGAGTTTACTGTTGTGATTATACACAACTTGAATGACTACCTAAATAGTACCGATGTATGACTAGGAAACCACTTTACAAAGGGGTCAAAATAAATGTAACAGTGACCTACTTCAGACATGAACAGCAGACACTGAACAGAGATATAAACCAAATTTCTGAGGATTCTTTCCAGTTGACTACAAGATTATGGGTTGATTTCGTTGAAAAAAAAAAAACAACATACACATGCACAACATGCAGGGGATCTTCGATATGAAGACTTTACAGGTTTAGTTTGAAGTATTCCATCGATCCTGGGCAAACTTCACATCCAACAAACCTTAAAATCAATACTCAAATAATTTGAAGTTTTCCCATGGTCGTTCTGACTTTGAAATAACGAGGTTGGACTTTATATGGTAGTGTGAAAATCTATTTGATTTTTGTATATGGTTAACTTCTTCATTTTCCTCTGTCTATCAAAATAGTATCGCAATATTTAAGTGACCCATTATATACTAAGGGAAGAAAGAAAAACAACTTCAACATTACAGAAAGTTTGTGACAAAATAAAAAATATAGAATGTAGAAAGGATAATATTTCTACCATAAAAACAACAAGACAATTCAGAGTAACATGTCAAGAAGGCGAAGATGATGGCTTTATACAGGAACTGATTCCAGACATTTGCCTGTCCCAGTGTATTCAGTAATAGTGTTGGTATTACTACGCTTGATATATGCTGCCAAGTGGTTCCATTTTACTCTTTAACTGAGTAACACAACTTAAACATATTTCACAGCGTTTCATCATTTGGTGATTTGATTAAAGAATTATAAATGTGAATCAGTTCAGTAATATATATCTTCTTTGGCAAACAAGTATGACTTCCTGTCAAAAGTTAAACAAACCCATGCCAAAAATTTTAAGAAGTTCCACTGACTACTGATTAGCCGTGTAGGAAATGGTGCCATGATAATTTCATTTTTTCTTTAATGTAGGTAAAAGTGACCTTTTTTTGGTACATGACACACTGCCTTGCCAGGTTGACCCATGTCCAAAGTATAAGATTCCAGAAACTAGCAGTTGGAGATCCATTTTGACAAATTTTTTTTGGTGTAGGCCAAAGACCAAAATGAAGGTCAGAGTGACCTACTTTTAATGCAAGACACATAGGTGAACTCATACCTTCAGTCTGAACTTCCAGAAACAATCAGTGTACGAGATACTACCCAAACAAGGTAAAGTCCAGAAAGATAGAGGAACAGGCAGAAGGAATGAAGAACACAACATAGTAGCCCCACCCCTATCACTATTCCCCCTTCGGGACTAATAATGGATTTAACATTTGCGTCATAAATATTGACCTGCAATCATGATCACACATTTCCAGGGGAAAAAAGTACATTTAAGGCACATCTTTTTATGAACCTATGGGTATGCGTTAAATATACATAGAAAAAGATGGAGGGAGTACATAGGTTCAACAGAGGTACATTTAAGGTACCTGTTGGGGGATGCATTTTACTATTGAACATGAAATGTACCTCAAAAGTACTGAAAAGGTGTCTCCATGATCCCATGTCAAGGTATACCTCAAATGTGCCTCAAATGTGCTCCTGTTAAAGCATACCTAAAAAGTACCTCAAATATGACTAATACATACCCCAAACATACCTAAAATGTGCCTCCTTGCTCTCCTGGTGAGACATGCCTAACAAGCGGCCCATGGGCCTGAACAGTCATCTTGCTATAAAGACATAAATAATATATTATGAAAGAGGCCAAATTGAATTGCTTAATATTCTACTGCTTACAAAGGAGATGTCAGTTCTTAAAAAATATTTTCTGTGAACTTTAAATCCTATTCCTTATATTTGCTTCTTCACAAATACCATGACTCCTCACCTAATGTTTGTTGAAAAAGAAGAAATTTCAACTCTTGTAACCCAAGAGACCTTGAAAGTAAATCTAGGTATATCATTTGAGTAAATCTAGTAGCCCTTCATCAAAGTATGTTAACCAATATCAATAGCCTAGGTTTTTGGTTATTGAGAAGAAGTTATTTGATGTCCTTTACATATTTGACCCCTGTGAGATGAAAAGTCGGTCTAGGTTAGTAGTATGAACAGATTTTGTAACCTTTCATTCCAGCATCGTAGTGGCCCAACATCTTGGCTTTTTGATTTTTGAGAAGGTGTATAATCATTTCAACACATCTGATCCCTGCGACCTTCAAAGTTTTATTGATTTCAACATGTACCCCATCCTCCAAGCATGCTACAGAAACAATATCAGTACCTTGGTCCTTTTGGTTTTTGAGAAGAAATTGTTTGAAGATTTTTACTTATTTGACACCTGTGAACTTTGAGATAGGTCAAGGTCCATAATATGAACAAACATTTTAGCCCTTCATACCAGTTTGCTACTGACCCATTTATTAGTACTGTGGGTCTTTTGGTTTTGAGAAGAGGCTGTTTAAACATTCCAACACATCTAACCCCTATAACCTTCAAAGTAAATCAATGTCATTTATTTCAACACACTGGATAGCCATTTACCCGAGCATGCTGCAGGCCCAATATCAGTACCCTGGGCCTTTTAACTTTTGAGAGGAAGCTGTTTAAGGATTTCAACAAATTTGGCCCCTGTGACCTAGAAAGTAGGCCAAGATAATTTATTTTTACAAACGCGGTAGCCCTTCCTCCCAGCATGCTACAGGCCCAATATCAGTACCATGGGTCTTTTCGTTATTGAGAAGGAGTTGTTTGAAAGAAGATTTTGACATATTTGATACCTATGACCTTTGAAATGGGTCAAGACCACCTAGAATTGTTTTAAGGATGGTCGATTAACAACACATATTCCCTAACATCACTGTGTAATTACATTGAAATTAGTCCACAACATTTGGAGCAGTCTTAAAAATATCCGTCGAATCCTGACCATAGCAACGAAATGACATCGGATTTTATTTAATAATATAATTGCAATTGCTTTCCCTCAAAACACTTTTATTTCAGTTTTCACCACAATCGGACAATATTTCAATTTCCACCAATCAGAAGCCTCCGTCATGTTTCCATACTAATGGTTCTGGAAACATTTTATGAGTTAAAGTACATGCATTGATAAGTTACACCACTTGACCAAGTTTCAATAAAATTTATCAAAGTATTGATGAGTTACGGCCATTACAGCTCAGATTACTACTTGACCTTGGTTATTTAGTCTAAAATCACTTCCGTATTGGTCCGCCCTTAGTTTAGCAATCATGGTCTAAAATCCTAGTCATTTGTGAAAGTAGACCGAACAGCATTTCCTCATAAATCGTCGTTTTGATAATGATACTAAACATATGTCAACCATGCCGACTAGAGCTCGACAAGTAAAGATAGATGTACCGGTGGTATTGGAAGTCATGATATAGGAAAAGAAAAAAGGTCTGTTGAAGGTAGATTGGGTGAACTGATTTTATCCACGTTGACTAGAGATGACCATGATGTTCAACAGAATAGCGACATATGTAGAGAAAATAGAGAAATAAGAGATCGTCTGAATGGAAGAAGACATGAACGTGAAACAGACGATGAGGACCTCAGGAAAACAGTAGAGACTATAGGGAGAGACTGCTAGACTGCAGGCAGCCAGAGAAATAAGAGATCGTCTGAATGGAAGAAGACATGAACGTGAAACAGACGATGAGGACCCCAGGAAAACAGTAGAGACTATAGGGAGAGAACAGAGAAATAAGAGAGTAGAGACTATGAAACAGGGAGAGTAAAACAGTAGAGACTATAGGGAGAGACTGTTAGACTGCAGGCAGCTAGAGAAAGTACAGAATTCTAACTGAACGGCCTCGAGCAGCATGGGAAAAAAATTCATTTGGATTATTGGACTCCAACGGACAGGCTACGTATTAATTTGACGAAGAATGACATTAACATTGTTCACAGACTGGGGAAATTCAACAGAGCAAAGTTTGGAACCTAATCGTGAAATTCACTACATGAAATCGTCCATGCTAGAAGGGAGCTCGGTGTCTCCAGCTTCGAAGTTTTCGAGGATATTACTCAAGATAACCAACGGGTCCTCAGAGATACGTTTCCCTTAGAATGTGTCAGAAACACGGTCATCGTAGATGAGAAACCTTTTGTATTCTTGAGAATGAGAAAAAAAACATAGACTTTTATTATCACTCCATTGGATACTGATTATCTGATAAGTGGTGGAAACTTTCGGTCATCTGTCGATTTCGAAGAGACTATTAAGACTCCATCTTCTAGAATTATAAAGTTATGTGTTAGAATGGTGGGTAGAGCCGTTTAAAGACACTCCAGTGTCGCCGACCCTGGTAAATATCTTCTTTTATCTTCAGTGATCTATCGTTTGTGAGATACTTGTCGTGAGTGTGAGTTTTATTGAGAGCATTCCATGGAGTTTAGTAAGGAAGTTTTCTAACCGTGGTGATAGAAATCCTTTTGTATAATTTATTTCCTTTGAGCCTAATACCATACTTGTTATGTGTTGCTCATTAATAGTAGCCTAATCATTCAGGTCTCTCCCATTTTGTTAATTTTTTTTAGGAAAATCCACATATTCGAACAAGCACTTAGTATCTCAACTGAACATTAATCGGAACACCTCGGCCGATTCTCAAGAGGTCATCTAACCTCGGATGTATGACTGACCGGAACATCCCATTTAAATCAGATGAATACCGTACCAGGCCCTTAAAGCCATGAAAAGTACTTCGCCTGGGATTGACAACCTTTTTTACACAATACTCAAAAAACAAAAGTTAACAAGCTAATCATCAATCTGATCAATAAAATCTGGACTTCCGGTTCATATCCTAAGGGATAAGGCTGTAGTACTTCCAATTTTAAAAGACGATGAAAATCCAGCATCATACAGACCTATTTCCTTAACATCACACTTATGTAAAACTTTAGAAAACATGATCAACAGTAGGTTAAAACATTACGTAAGTTCCAGCAATCTAGCGAAAACAACAGGGGTTTCAGGAATCATAGGTTAACATAGGTCTCGTTAGTGCGAATAACATCACAGATTAAAAACGTGTGTTTAAAGTTTCAAAAGAAAAGCAGTAGCCATGTCCTTTTCGACGGAAGAGATATGTCTAGAGATATAAAACATTACTAAGGCGCTATATAAATTAGCATCTTAGCTGAATCCGAATTGCCAGTAAAATTAAGGAGGGGAAAACTGATACTTCAGTAATGGGACACAGGAAGTGAATCTACACTGGAAGAATTCCAGCACAATGTATGTAAATTTTGGTTCATACGTCCGTGATCTACCTTAGGTTAGCAATGTCTATACGAGGAAAGAAAGTCTCCTTGTATTGGCGTTGTCTCTTAGAGCTGCTTTAAAGATATATAAACTTTGTAAAAATTGTATTTGGAAAGACATAGTTACAATAATGTTTCTGTTGCTATGGAATTGTATTCCATTTCTGAAATTATGATTACCAGCTAGGTGGATTTGGAAGGTAGGGAGGCCAGAGACGGCGTTTCTAGTTTAAATGATATAGATAAAAGATTTCTTCTTCGACGTTTCAGCAGATACCTAAATGCTATTTCGTTTTCCGATCTGAGTATTGTCATTCTCATCAAAACATTACATTTGTATGTTAAGCAATTCTGTAGGCACATGTAGACGACTGCGTTTGTGTTCTTTGCTGTTAGTTTACTGCGTCTGTGCCATTTGAGCCATGACGACATCTGGCGACAGATTTTGAATTTACCACTTTTCGATTCTCAAAATTTCATTCATAAAAATATCTTAGCATTGACGAGTAAGAGGGCTGTGTTTGCACCATGGCATACCTAGAGATATATCGGGCTTGAAATCTTTAATAAATCCTTTTCGGTTCGGTTATTTAAGTCACCATTTCGGTATCTTGAGAGCAAATAAATAAAAATTTCCACAATCTTTCGTTGATGTTATGTTGCTAGGCCTTTTAACACAAGTAACAGTGAATATTTTTGTACACCACTCCCGACCGAGGCTGGGTCCAGTACAACGTGTACCAGAACAAGATATAATTGATACCTTAAAATCGAAAATGTTCAAGGATCTTATTTTTTTTTCAAATCACATTTCATTTTTTCATTTCAATCTAAAACTTTGGATGGAATCACAACCGTATTTATTTATACAATCGTATTTTTTTAACGATTTCGAACTCTTTTTCCAAATATTAGCAAGCTGAGAACGATAGCAATTGACGAGAACAATGTTTAATCAATGAAAGGTATGAGAAACATGTGTACATCAATTCTGACATAAAATTTGCGAAATATCGACCGATTCATGCGATTTGGCGACATCGAGAGGACTTCTTATTGTGACTAACAATTTCAAAGTACAATGAATTTTGCGGACCAAAATCGAGTTTCCCTAGTAAACATATAGTGTGATATCAAAACGGACTTCAAGTTATTGATAAGACATTGATTTGTCCCTGCCTACTTCCATTATATCTGCTATCTCATCACATCAAATGGAACGTGTTGGTTAGAAACAAAATCGCTAAATGATGATCCTTTTCCTATTTCGAGCATCTAAGCTTTTATTTTTAATTTAATTAACATTCGTGTAATTATTGGTTTAGGGTGTATTTTCAAAAAAATAATAACGAGAGGATATGTCACAAGTTATAGCAACATTATCAAAGCACTATCCTCCTAAATATACATGTTTTACTGAGCGTAACTTAGTAGCATGACGAGCCCCTCCATATAAAATAAGGAACTAAAACAACAAAGAAAGTATGGTTTTCAGTTGTGGACTACTTGTTTTTGACAGCGCAGTTGACGGCGTGATTCGGTTAAGGGCGTCATCAATTTCAACGTTTTTGTTTTATTTGATTTAAACCTATTTAATTACACATAAGGAGGGGGGAGGGTTGTAAGACGTACTTTGTACGTTGAGAATACTTTGTATATATACTAGATCATACATCTGCTCCTCCTCCGTGCAAGTGAAACAGGTGATACACTGTCCGCATGTCTAAACTCACAACTTATCAACGTCTATCACTTCCTGTGCTTTGTTTACTTCCTCCTTGTCATTCGCTGCTTTCTGGAATATCCGTTTCTACTTGTTCGTTTACACAGAGAAGGAGCAGGTACATGGTACACACATACAAATGATTTCCCATTGTAATAATTATGTTGATTTTAGACGTTAGCATCGCATTTCTTCCTTAAAAATATTTTCAGAAGAGCGAGGAAGAGCAGAAGAAATTCAAAGAGGTTGCTTGCTAGAATGTATTTGTTTCGAGGATATATTGCTGAGTGTGCAAAAATATTTTTTGGTTTTCTTATTCACACGGAGGAGCCTCTCCGAATAGGAGTAAGCTTAAGTTTAAGGGTATGTATTCATTAAGTTGACGAAACAAATTTATCCGTTGGTCAACATAATTATCACAGATAAAAAAGTAATGATAGGTATCTTCAACAGGGGACCCACATGTACAACGTTCATTAGTAGATAGATTTACTAAAAAAGGATCACTTTTAAGAACACTAGTATTTTTTCTTACTTGGTCGGCAAAATGTTATTTTTTTTATCACCGAAATGATGAAAGAGTTTCGCTATGCCTTACACTGATAGGTAATTGATTCCATAGCCTAATATAGACGGAAAACAGAAGCATTAGACAACGGAGTCTATTGTTAGGTAAGATATAATTTTCAGCGTCTCTGAGGACGTAATGAGGGTTATCTACAAGTGGAGAGAGTAGAGTATTCAAATAGTCAGTAGCTGAGTTATGGTGAATTTTGTAAAATAATTGAACCTTTATACGGGATTTACTGTCGGACAAAGTCTCCCAACCTGTTTCATTATATAAAGATTGTCTACTAGTGTAGGACGGCAAACCAGTGACAATAATTGCAGCCTCAAGTTGTAGCTGTTCTTATTTATTTGCATCGGTTAAAGAACAACCGTCCCATACTTCACAGCAATATTATAGATTTGATAGTATAAAGGATCTATATATTTCATTTAAAGTACGTCTGTTTAAACTACATCTAATTGTTTTACTAATTCTTTACAAACACTTTCAATGTGGCAGGTCCACTTGCAGTTAGCATCAATGAACACTCTGCCCATAGTTGATATTTTACAATATTCAGTTCAATTACTTGAGGGGAGTGGTCCGAATATAGAAGTGAGGAGTCTTCTGCGAGGAGTTTAGATATACTTACCAAGTTGTCTATTATATCATACATATAGAGTATAAATAGTAAAGGGCCAAGAACAGAGCCTTTAGGTACGCCTACGTTTTTTGTGTTAACGTAATATGTGAAAATAAATTATTCCTGTTACACATAAGTGCGGAAGTATACTGATTTTTTTGCTCTTAATCTACTTTCTAAAGTTAAATCATTCAAATTATATCATAAACTCTGTGCAGTCAATAATTTTCGAGATATGGCTGTTTTAATGTTTGTAACATGTGGCA
This sequence comes from Ylistrum balloti, assembly GCF_031769215.1. Taxonomy (NCBI): domain Eukaryota; kingdom Metazoa; phylum Mollusca; class Bivalvia; order Pectinida; family Pectinidae; genus Ylistrum; species Ylistrum balloti. Next base: position 79,354 of record NW_026782205.1, read on the forward strand.
TCCTGGTGGCCATATTGGATGTTTGACCTACTTGAAAAAAGCAAATCTTCATATAGTACCTACATCTTACTAAATAGACTATAAAGCTTTCTCTTACCGATTTAAAGATTTAGAGTTCACATATGTCGGAAGAAGAAGAAGAAGAAGAAAAAGGAGAAGAAGAAGAAAAAGAAGAAGAAGAAGAAGAAGAAGAAGAAGAAGAAGAAGAAGAAGAAGAAGAAGAAGAAGAAGAAGAAGAAGAAGAAGAAAATGAAGAAGAAGAAGAAGAAGAAGAAGAAGAAGAAGAAGAAGAAGAAGAAGAAGAAGAAGAAGAAAAAGAAGAAAAAGAAGAAGAAGAAGGAAATACATATGGAAAGAGTAACAAGACAAGAACTAACTCTTCTGAACATTGTATTACAAGATTTTATTTCAGGTTCATTGCTACTGATATAACTGTTATAATATAATCAGATAATGCATGTTATACACTTATTTAAGTGAGAGAAAAACAAGAAAACAAAAATTCTGTGTTAAATCACACTACAATGCGATAAGTCTAAACACGGATCAGGAAGTGACCTAGCTTCCCTATCACGCCGATCGAGCTCCGCTGTAAACAAACTTTAAACGACCCATGTCGTAATAAATGCAAAGGTAGATATGAATTACGCCTCTTTATTGAGTAAAACTTGTGTATTTACAATCACAGGTATAACAATTGTCTTTTCTTTTTTAGCAACAAGAAAATATTAACAAAAGGCAGATTGACTTTGAGACACCTGAAAAAATAGGAGAATAGGGCCAGGTGTTCCGGATGAGTAAGTGTCTTCTGCTTATTCGACGAAACCCGCCATGTAAACCTTTGCCTAGCTTAGTATAGCTTAGTAGTTAATGAACGCAGGCCTTATGCCTCTATGTTCAGATCCGTTGGTTTAATGTTGTCACTTCTGGCTGGAATAAAGATGTTATATGTTCTATCCACACTTTTCCAATATTTATCAAGCCTGTTTTCAAATGAGTTCAAAGTTGGCGCCTGTACTATATCTTCTGGTAGAGAGTTCCAATCATTTACCACCATTTGAGAGAAAGAAACACCTTGATCAATCCAAGTTAGTAATGTCACGTTCTCAAATGGTAACAAGGAATCGGTGGGCAGACTAACGAGATTCAACACGTCCAGCTTCATATTGTACAAAGAAACAGAATAGTTCCAATGAGATCACTATGGCGACCATAAAAACTCCAAATAATTTTCACCCATCTGCATTATTAAAACCCTGTGCTTCGAGTTAGTTGATGACTTCTTGTCAGTGCAACATGTAAATACCATAGAGAGGTTGGGGATACATGGATGTCGCTATCCAGAAATTGAAAATTTACAATAGGGAAATTTAAATCTTCACGTGTATCATAGGACTTGGTTTGGCATCGTTGAAGGAAAAGATCACAATAAGCAGATGGTGTGGAAGACTGTCAATCGTGTCTACGATGGACGTGGCCAATGGATTTCTTGTTATTTAAGACGTTATGTCTGAAAGAGGAATTAAACGACTTTGCAAGGTCTTTGTGACCTGTTTTGATAAGCTCTTCAATAATCTCAGTCTCATAAGAAAGCAAAAAGCCAGTAGAGGGGCACAGTTAGTTCTTTTATATGTTCTTGGTCTATTGGAAGAGTTTACTACCAAACTCGACGAGGATGTTGTCAAACAGAAACTCGATCATTTTCATTATTTCTTCCTCCGTAAATAAGCTATAATAATATGGAAAATTTCACGGTTGTGAAAGCGTTCAATTTTTCACCACTGAAATAACAACAAAAATCGTCATTTAAGAAATAAATTTATTCAAACTGAAAATAAATAAATTAAAATTGTCAGATTTTTAAAATAGTTAAGTAGAAAGTTTAAAATTTATTTGATATTTAGTTTTCGAGACAAAATTATTTTCATTATTTATAATTCTGGTACGAGTTTAGGAGCTGCGTAGACATATTCACCATCACCATTACGTGCCAGTCGATACTGTGAGTGAAATCTCCTGTAATGGAGGTAAAATTCGCTGATGATACCAACAATGGCCGACAAAGGAAAAGTAAAAGCAGCGAAGGTTTGAACAGTTTATCTCCTACTTAACTTTAATTGGCCATTATCACTTCAGTAGAATATCTATTAATCATATAGTAACAGTGATAAATTTGATAAAGATCAGTCTAATGATAATTTTTATTTGATATCCTCTTATAAAAAAAAAATGCCACTGGTTAACGTAGATTCCCTCGTAGTCCGTTCACCGGAAGTTGAGACTGAGGTCGACTGAGTCACAAATGCTAGCGTGTTCTTTGTGCGATTGGCTAAAAATGAGGAAATTAAAATTAATAGGGTCAGCTGGATAAATATGCCATGCCGTGTTGAGTGTTGACGGTACCTCGTATTACGTCAGAGATGTGCTCCAGCATCAGCACTAACGGCTGCCATGTGATGGACGATGATGAAATATAAACATTATATGACTGACATATTGTTATTTGTTCACAGGAAATAGCAAGTTAACGTGATTCTGGCCATGGTGGAATTGGGTTGACCCAACGAATGAAATTTACTGTCAACATTACACACTTGACAGGACCAGTGGGCTAATATACAGATCAACCATGAGGGGCGGTGTGAAGTAAGAAGCCACATTCATATTGTTAATAGTTAAACATGACAGAATGAAAACATGGTCTGACTCTATAAATTTTGTTTTTTCATCATTTGAGCATGATATACTTTCACTTTTAATTTAACTGTCACATCTGTGGGTTCTATATCATATATAAACTGTTTATTACACAATAACTTTTGGCACTTTCCTGACCATTTAAGGAATTGCCACTCGAGTTCAAATTGGGAAGATTCAGTGATGTTTTAGGTCAAATTTGGAAGCCATGCATAGCAAAGTTAACCATTTTCTTGCTTTATTGGAGAAAAATTAATGTGAATTGGGAAAATTTGAAACAATTTCTGATTGATATGAGAAATCGGTGATAAGGTTGTGTGATATGCATTTTTAGGAAGATGTCTGTTAAACAAGGAATTTAAGCAATATGAAACAAGCAGTACCTAAAAGCGAGCGCAATTTGATCAAGAAGATGAACAGCTATACTCAGTATTATAAACATCATTTTTAATTGCCAGATTCATGACTTTACTGAATTTGTTTTATATTTTGAAATATGTAAAAGACCTACTCAGGCGATACCAATGTGATGCAATATAATCATTGTCATTACTGTACTTTTTGATGACAGTTCTTAAATAGTTTTATGAATAAGAGGATGTTATCAGAACATACCAATATTGACAATAAATACCTTGGACAAATGCAATAGTAAAATGATATATCCGTTTCCTGTTCTCGCCACATGAAAGCCTCCTCTTTCAAGAACCAGAAATGGTTAGATTTGATACCTGTGTATGTAGTGGTTTTTTTTGCCTATGTCTAGTACTTGTTGGCAAATTTCCTGAAAGAAATAAACAAAATTTTAACTGGAAAACTTCTTTGAAGTTTGACTCGTTAATGGTTTTACAGCTCCTGTTTTCATACTGAACAACTCATTTAAATGTGTAATTTGTAAGTAGTTCAAGCTTAAAAAGATATACCTGGGTAAGAAATTTGTTGACTTTGAACCTTTTTCAAGCCAACCAAGTTTAGTCCATTTTATTAATGAACTCATGTTATTTGGTTTTCTCAACCAATCAGAAAAGGCCAAATTATTTACATCACTGCAGTTCCCCACAAAATAGAATCCAACAGAGAACAGTAATGATAGAATTTACAGATTATTGGAGTGTTCAGTGTGTTAAGAAAAATCAGTAATTGAAATAAAAGTTATAATAACAAGGACTGCTAAGAAACATACAGACAATTCAAGTTTATCAACCAAAAATAAATCTTACGTTCATCCTTGTTGCCCAAACAAAACATGCTGATAATAAGATTGATGTAGCTCCTGAGAAGAATTATAATAAAAATCTTGGTTACAAAAACTGTGTGTTTTGGAATGAATAACAAGCAATCTAAAATTTTAAATATTAATAATAGTTTCATAACATGGTATGCCATGCATATTATTCATCCTATCTATTGAAATGTCGTGGCGTCATCGGTCGTTTATAATTTTCCTGCTGACAGCTGTGATAGAGATGGCACTGGCAGCAGCACATACATATTTGTTTACAAGTAAGTAGTTGTGTTTTATGTATTGATTGTTTCATATAACCATATGTAAGTTCCGTCTTTGTTTCTTACATGATGTCAGATTTAATTAGGAATGTTATTGTAAGTGACAGTTATATGATAGCGATGCCAATTTGTCACAACTTTATTGCTCCCTCCCTTTCACATACATTTCCATTCTCTCTGCTTATTGCAGACAGATGAACATTTTCATAATTATTTACTTCATGGATGCTTCACCAAATATAGACAGTTATTCATATTATTCATGGTTTAATCTGTGTGAGAGCATGTTCTTTTCGCTGTACTGACAGAGTAGCTATGACCAAGCAAAAGGCAGAAACTTGTATTGCAATGTGGCAAGTGACAAAAGAAAGGTCACTAAATAGGCTTTCGGAAGTATAGTAATTTTTTCATACTCATATGTGTTGAGTGCAAAGAATGATTATGTTATACTGTTCAATAACCCTCGATTCACTGGCCATAAAAGCATAGAAATGGTGTGAAAGTAAAAAGAGTGAGTGTGTAAAAAAGATAAAAAGAGAAGAGCTGGTTCATTGAATAAAGAAAGTATATCCACCAATTACATATCAAAATGTTCAGTCAACATTAATATTCTATGTCTGAAACAAAGCTGATTCATATACTTGTATGTTCTTACTCCATGTACTAGTGTGTAATAAGTATTTAGGTAAAGTGGCGTTACAGTTGACCATCTATGAGTGACACAGAATTGGAACTACCTTATCTGACATAGAGATCATTACATATTTATGACACAACAAGATGGTGGTGTTCATAGAAAATAGTGACTTTGTAACAGATGATTGTTGATCAGAGGTATTTTCAGTTTGTAGACATTATGTGTTATATGATATTTATTGATGACACCCATGTGATGTGCATCAATGACAACCATATGTAATTGCCAAATGAAGGTACATGCATTATTCAGATATAAGATACAAACTGTTGATAAGTGTCAGAATCACTTTTGTTGTAGTGCATAAAATCAATTGGATTTTTGCTGCTAAACATGTTAATTAGCTGAAAGTAACTATATTTATACTTTCCAAGTAAAACTGATTGTTAAGATGTCGGATACTAAGGGAATTTTAAGAAAAGTATCAAAATTAAGCTTAGTCTTTCATCACATAATGTGTTCCAGGTATACTTTTTAAGAATCTGGAAATGGCTTGAGTGGTTTACAGGGATAATTTTCAGATGCTATTTTGACAGAATTTGGATACTTCATGTTGACTTGTTTATGATAATCACAATCTCAATTACTTTACCAAATATATTTTATTTTGCAGAGGAAGAAGTACTATTATTGTCATCAAGAATATCGTCTCATGATACTTCATGTCAGAGTTATTCTTCTGAGCATCAAAGATCATTCAACTCCTTTTCATTAAACTTACATACACATGGTCAAAGAGGGCCAAATTACAGCATGCAACTCTGCAGTGATCTCTTCTGCTGACACTCAAGGTCCAGGACAGCAAAGATTCACAAGTTTGTTCAAAAGATTAATATTCAAGGACTATGGCTCACATCAATTATTGGTGTTTACATACAGTGAAAATTACTGAATATCGTGTATTATTTGTCAGAAGAAAAGGCTTGATATTAACCTGAATGTTACAATAACCAGGAAACAGTTTTCAGGCCTCGTACTGTGAATGTGAACTTCATAATGTTCATGTCCTACATTGATTGTTGTTTCAGAAATTGTTTGAAATCAAAATTCAAAATTTTCCTATTTTCCCATTATAAATATTGAACTTTCTATCATTTATTTATCTTTTTATCTTTATAACCTGCAGTTGCTTTTTAGTAGTATCAGTAATTATGAATTATCATGGACAATTGTACCATACCCACAATATACATGCTTACATCACTATGTGTAGTAGTGCTCTGATTGCCTTGATGTTACTTATGATGTTAAAACACACATGTAACATGCTACTTTGATAATTTTTGTCAAGTTATAAGCTTTAGAGGAACAATGTTTGGGGTATAATGTTCATTGAGCTAGTGGCAATAAAGCTACCAAATGATGAAATGTTTATGTTTGAAATGCTACATTTCTTTGGCGGGAATTTTGGTGGTTATTTTAAATGCAAATCAGATGTCATGAAACATTGCATGACTTCAGAGTAAAATTATAGTTGCCATATAAGTCCTGATCATGGCCTTATGAAAGATGACCCCCCTATCGTATAATGATATTATGATACTTTTCTCTAACAGTGTTTCATATCTTTAATGGTATGTTTCCTGAATGAATCACTTGGGATAATATGACTACTGCATCAGCAAAGACTTTGGCGGTCTGAAGTGATGTTTTGGGAATTCAGATGTAAAAGATTAATTATTGGAGAATTGTATAATTTTGTACTACAAGACATTGTTTTTATCCTACTTTGCCATGGAAACCATATGGCATTGATGCATTTGACAAAATTTTTGTTTCTTCATGTACCAGAAATATTTTTAATTGATATACATAATAGAATATTGCACTATCCTGTGATGGTGATAGGGAATCTCAACCAAATTTTTGTAACTTTTTCATTTATAATTCACCTACATGTACTTATTTTATATATTGGAGAATTGTTTTGTTGAACACCATTGATCAGTTTGGTTTATATTGATATCATGACAAGGTGAAAAAATTCATGTCATACTTTTTCATTTGGCATGAATGTATTCTTTAACCTATTGTGACATCTTCAAATCATGATGTAGAGATTATATTACAAATTTTGTGGGATTTTCCTTCCTGTAAAGAAGTTTTTGTTACCACTAATTCATAAGAGCTGCTGAGTTCACGATGTGCATATCTCTCTAATTTGAGCTTCTTCAGATTTTCATTATGGCCCCAGCAACCATTTTAAATGTGTTGCACCCATGTTGTTAATGTTTTATTCTGAAATTGATTATTGAATATTTTAAAGTTTGACCCAGAACATATTAAGCGTAGAAAACACAAATTACAATCTGCTATGTCTGTTACAATGTGAAAATTGACAGTGAGATCACTACAGAGAAAGCTTTTGCTATTCTTTCCATGGCAAGACGAAGAAAATAATTTACTTGTAGCATCTCAGACTTATAAAGATCAATATCAGCTTATTGTAGATAACAAGTCCCGTGAATATGAAAACCTTACTGAAGAACTAAATAGTGCCATAACAAAGGGCTCATGATTGCATTCTCTGGCCCAACATGATGAGGATGAACTAGACAGTGTCATACAAAGGGCTTATGACTGCACCTTCAGCCCAACATGCTGAGCAAAGCCCTGAGCCCTACAATTCCTAAAACATTTGCAATGAAGCATTTCTATCTAATAATTGGATGATCCGTGCACATCCAAACGACTTGGAGGCCTCCTGAGTAGAAGGCCCAGCAGAAATAGCCAAAAGAAAACACTAACAGGAGTAGCCCAGAATGCTATACTTAGCAAAACGGCCAGTTGTACCTCTAACCAGCTGGAGCTGGACGCAGGTTGAACAGTGGCCAGATGCAAGCCATAACTGTGTCTGGTCTATCAGATTACCATTAAAATGTATCGAGCTATAAAAATATTCAGTGTTTAAAAGAATATTTATGATGTATGATAAATTGTATGTTTCCATCACTTATGTGCTAATAAAACTACTTAAATCCTATCAGCTTCAAATGTTTTTCTATTCAAATAACCATTGGTGTTCCATGTTTTTATAAACTGTATCTGAAGTAATACAAAGTAACATATAATTATTGTGGTTACTGTTTCCTATTTCCAATCAAAATACTCCATTCCTTTTTTATTAGCCAACCATCATCAGATGGTGTGCTATTCAAATTGCCCTATGTCCATGGTCCATCTGTCCATCCTTCTCCCTTTACAAGTAAACAATGGATCTTTCTCAAATTTCACATGTAGCTGCTCCTTGGTCCCTAGTTGTGCCTGTTTGATTTTGGGACTGATCAGAAAAAGAAAATGGCTGACAGGTGGCCATCTTGGATTTTTTTTCAACTTAGTTTGTTATTACTATTTCTTGGAAAGTATGTGATGGATCTTTCTTAAATTTCACTTGTATATTCCCCTTGTTTTTGTTTATATATTTTGTTAATAAATCTCATGAATATGTTATGATGATTCCATCTGACGTAATGGTTGTAAAGATTAGTGTGGAAATAGGTTATGATTGTTAATGCTAAGCTGAGGCCTTTGGCATAATAGTACATATGTCTGTAAACCTCAAACAGCAAGAAAAAAACATTTGTCACAACACACATAAGGTACAAAAACATTGACCAGTTATAACTATAACTTCTGTAATACTAATAGATTTGTAAGGTCATATCTTTAAGAAACCTAAATACATCCATTATTTCTATAATTTAAGTGTTTATCAATAACATAAGTGTCTTACTTTTCATATTATATAGGAAAACATTTTCTTTGCCATTGTGTTTATGTTATTGTTACATCACTTACCATGTATATGATGGTGTTCGGGTGGCACAGTGATAACGCACTCACCTTTCACCTAGCCGTCCGGGGTTCAATTCCAGGAATGTACATGAAAAGTTAAGGGGTCACCTGCCCGACCACGTTGATTTTCCCCCGGTACTTTGGTTACCTCCCACAATAAGACCCCTTGCACACTTACATCCAGGCCAACAAGAGTGATTAGCATAAGTTGAAATAACTTGTTTCACAATTGTTGTAAATTAGATAAAGTTTATATGATGTTTATGCTTTCTTACTTATGACATATACATGTATACCGTTATTATCATTTACATGCCAAAAATAAAATTCAAATTACAAAATACTTCCTTTTGTTATTGGTATCATTGTTTAGTATATATATATATATATATAAGGGGTGTCAACTGATATTCAAATATTTGTACAATAGGACAGTTTTCGAGTAAGAAAATAATGTTCGAATTTTTGTTTTTTCAATCGTTGTACATGTAAAACAACAGTAATCAAAGCTGTACCAGTGAAATTGTCCTGAACATCAGTCTTAATTTAGAGTCTGTCACTTTTATCAGCATTTAATTTGGTCATTTCTGTTGGACATTTATAGACAGAAATATCCAATGGCGTCTTCCTTTGTTTAAATAGAGAGTAATTGTTTTTCCTAGTTTTAAAATATGAGAAGATTTTTATTTGTGTCTTCATGTCTTACTATTTCCTGTGACATTCTTTCATATTCTTTTCACATTTTTTGTTACCAATTTCATAGGCAAAGAAATTGATATCATTTCTCACCACTAACATTTTCAGTATAACAAGTTATGTGTAATGAATGCCCTCTTAAAGTGAAAGTATAGTTCCATATGGAATTGACATGAAAATAAATTTTCAAATATTCGAATGCTAGGTCAGCATATGGGAAAAGTAATTTCTATCGAATTGACGTTCCTAATATATGTATATATACCATATGTGTGTGTATCATAATTTAAAGTCATTAAGTATGAACTTTAGATATCTTCCTCAATGTCAGTATTTGGAAAACAATAAGTGCTATAAGACTTAAACTTGCTGATGAATCATACATATAGGTTGTCCTCCAGATGCTGCATTATCCAATAATTTTCATTGCTTCACGGACTTAATTATATAAGTTGATCATCAGCTTAACACTACCAAGAAGCTGAGGTTTTCGTATGTAGGGAGATATATGATGGGTTATACTAGTGATAAACAAAGGTTAATTTATTTTCGATTTCAAGACAAGTTCATTTTGTTAAAAGATTATACCACAGTGTATAATTTTATGAAAATCTTCATACGAGGGTATCATTAAATCTGAATTTGAAATCTTTCAATATCAGTTTTTGATACCTCTTCCACTGTAAGCTCTATTGTCATCACATGTTTGTCTCTGTATATTTCATACAGAAATGTATTACTACTACTATAGTAAAAAAATTATATCGTTTTAGAGAATCATTGGACAAGTCCTTGTTTATGACCTGTGACAATGAGAAGATGTATAGAATCGCCATTGCATGTTGATATAAACAAACAAGTAGCCATTGTTTAGAAAAAACAAATAATTGTTGTTAGCAAGTCATGCCTTTAATCTACAGCAAGTTTTATATCTTCACTTATTTTCTATAATATATACTTACAATATATAAATGTATATTGAGTGCTTATGTGTGTACACAATGTGTGTTGCAGAACAGCCGGATGTTGTCCACACAGTAAGAGGCTCGTGTGATTATCACATGGCAAGAGCCTTCATTGAGGAGATTTACTTTGACATAATGGAGAGAGGGTCAGCTGCATCCGGCCCAATGACCAATGGTCAGTATAATGATGACAACTCTACTGATGTTTTCGATGCCATCAAAAGGAAGTTTGTCAGTTTGTCAGAGAATTTCCTCATGCAGGGCCTACTTCCGTTTCGACGGAAGGGGTCTAGCAATGAGTCTACACAGGAAGATGTCAGCTATTCAAGGCCAGGGTCACAGGGTGGGGAGACCATTGAGATGTCCCGGTTTGGACATGCAAAGGAACTTACAATGAAGGGTCATGACTTCTATCTACAGCAACTGTCAAATCCTACCTGGTGTGACGAGTGTGGGGACTTTATCTGGGGACTTTACAAGCAGTGTCTACGCTGTCATCGTGAGTACATTTTTCGATTTTGTAAATTAACATGTTTGTTTGTATGCTGGTTTTTTTTATTTACATCTCTTGGCTTGTTATATGTTGTAAACAGTTATTAAACAACATGTAAATTATTATAATATGAGAGTCTATTTTTAGCTCACCTGGTCCAAAGGACTAATGAACTTCTGCCATGCGGCAGGCATGGGAAGGGGCCTGATAGGGGAAAAAATTCTATAAAATCCTACTTTTCCTGTATAAATAATTGGATTGTGGCCAGATTTGATCTGAAACATTCTTAGGTAAAGGGGAATTAGTTTTGTTTGAATGAAGGGTCTTGGTCCCCTGGGGCCCAATAGGGAAACTAGAACAAGTTGTTTTAATTTCCTATCTCTCCTTTAGGAATGATTTGATTTTTAAAAACTTGTTCTGAAGCATTCTTAGGTGAAGGCGAATCAGTTTTGTATAAATGGTTAGTCTCTGTCCCTTGGGGCGAAAGGGCCAGGGCCCAAAAGGGAAATACTGCAATTTTTTTTAAAACCCTACTTCACCTGTTGGAATGATTGCATTTTGCCCTAATTTGGTCTGAAGCATTCTTAGGTGAAGTGGAAACGATTTTGTATAAATGTTAGGTCGTGGCCCCCTGGGGCCAGAGGGGAAGGGCCCAAGAGGGGAAGGAGAGCAAATTCTTTAAATTCTACTACACTTTAAGGAATGATAAGAAAATGCCTAAATTTGATCTGAAGTAATCGTGGGTGAGGGGGAATCAGTTCTGTATAAACGGTGGACCTCTGCTCAGGTGAGAGGGTTGGAAGGGCAGCTGATATATAACTTCCTTACAAATCTTTCTTCCATACAAGGATATTGTTTAAATCTGGTCTATAAATAGGGAATCTCTGAATTTATTCAGAATTGTCATATTTTAAATTATTTGATAAATGACTGAAGGGCTGTATTAGCCAGATGAGTGATACAGACCTTATGGGCTTCTTGTCATTACTTCATCAGGCCTAAAGAGCCGTGGTGTGGCATCTGTCCGTTTGTCCATATGGCGTCTACTTTTCCATTTCAAAGATGTCTCAATAACCAACAGACCAGTTGTCATGGTTTTTGGTTGGTGTGTTGCTGGGATGAAGCTAACAAAATTTGTGAAAAGAAATATTCTTGACCCTTATTAAAGGTACGGAGGTTAAATTTGTTAAAACCTTAAAACAACTTCTGACTAACCAAATGGCACATCAGTAGTGTATTTGACTAAAGGGTTCCTAGGATGAAGCCTGATACAGTTTGGGATAAGAAATGACCTGGACCCTTATTCAAGGTAACAGAGGGGTCAACTTTGTTCAAACTTTTGCCATTGGTATACATGTTAATGTATTTTTGATAAAACAACAATGATATAGTTATATAAGTTTTGACAGTAGTAAGTTTGACATACTTCATACATCATTGGCAGAGCTATGTCAAGAAAATATAAATTAATCTAGCATTACTAAAAGTGTCTCTAACTGTCATGAAACTGAGTTAATTGTGATCAGTTTTGACACACTTTCAATCCTGTCATTTCTTAAAAGTCCAAAATGTAAGTCATTTCCAGTCTTGCTAGTTACTATCACATTATTAAACACTTTGTCCTGATTTAGTATGATGTTGACTCAGTTTCAATATTAGTGTACCAGATAATCCCTACAATCAGTTATGGCAGCCTAGCAAAATATTTTGATCTTTCCACGAAAAAATGAAAAATCCTATAGCTTTTTAATGTGCGTATTCCCCACTTTTGACTTTTAATTTTTCATGAAAAAAAATCACATTTGGAACTTATTGTTCCTGTGAATGGTACTGATTTAATGTGAAATGAATTCAAAATTTCAAATTTTGACATTGATAGTCATCTTCTTTAAAAGTGTTTTGCATGTGATGGATTATATTTCACGTTTAGAACAAATATATTCAACATGTTTAGCGTTTCAGTCGAGTACATATACATCTATAGATAATAAGGCATAGAAGAACACAGAAGTATATTATATTTAGTAGGAAGATAGTATATTGGAATTCATTTAAGATTGAAATATATATAACTTCCTGTCAAATGTTACAAGATGACCTCCTTAAAAAGCCAAATTAGGAAAAAAAATACTGATTTTTTTCTAGTTTAGTACTTCATGCTATAGATTTTCACTATTAGCAGGCTATCTGAACTACAGTTACCTCCCTTTTATCAGGGCTACAATCTACTGTTATACAAGTCTTACTTAGGATGTATTTCTTCTTAAATGGCGTTTTCATTCATATGTGCATGTATACCACATATGTTTTTATTTATTATAAACTGACGCAAGTCATTTATGTACTAATTACTGTAATTTTAATTATCTCTCACATAAATCTAAATGGTTTGTTGTAAAATCTAGAGAATGTTGAAGTATTCTTCCATCCTGCAGTTTTCAGGATAGTTGCAAGGAGCATATTGGTGCGATAAGCATCTGACATGGACACTGCTTTTGTGCTATGTGACGTAGAGATAGTCAGGTCAATTCCAGCCTTTGCTAACTCAAATTTTATCTATCTTGAGATTGTATTTCTGCGTACAGGTAACTGGGAAAAAGCTCTGATTGCTCCTTGAATATTTTCAGCACTTCTCAGTTATTTTTGAAGTTGAGTAAAAACACACTGTGATGGGTTTTCTTTGAGAACAAAAATCTCTTTGATAAAAGTTTGTCCAAGACTATTTCAACAACCCACCAAATTGAATTTTCACACAAATCTTTCAAAATTAATGTTCTTCGTGTCCATCACATGGAATGACTGCCTGCTGTCCAGTCCGTAATGCCAGCAATGTAACCATTTTCAATGTCAACATTATTGATGTGTCACAATCAGCAGTATTTAATTTGTCTAAATTATTTGTGGGTCTCAAGATACTAAAGTGCTTGGTAAAGTGGGTTGTTTGTTGAATACACCTTTTAAAAATCTTCTCATCGATGGCAAAGTTCTACAAGACTGTCCGTGGATTACTGTAAAAGTAGACAGCGATGATCTGGCAATATTAATGGTGCTATAGCTCAGTCCAGTATGAAAAATATTTTCCCAGTTGGTGAAATTGGATTGACTTTCCTTTCAGCTGAATATGTAAACCTCTTGTTCATGTAAATTTCATACTGTATTTGAGTCCCTTTTCACCATGGTAACAATAAGATTCCTTCAGCATCTTTTGAAAGTTCAGTGTCTGCGATTGTTTTCCTGAAAGGTGAAACACCATTAGCTGCATCTTCAGTAGTGACACCAAATTATGGTGATCGAGGGAGAAAAGGCAGTGTCATTATTGCCTTAGGCTTATCTTCTCTAACTTTGTTTAAAATTTCCCAAATTAGAGAAAAGTGTGGGAAAATATAAACAAACTTGTACCATACCATAGAGAATGTATCCACTGCCTCTGCTATGAAACATACCGTGGTATTTGATAGTTCAATCTAAAGGCAAATAAGTCTATTTCTAGAATTTCCCAAAGAAAACATTTTGAATTTTGGATTTATTTTCTGTTCAGTGTTTTCAGGTTTATGTCTGCTCTATGTGTCAGCTTCAACATTTCCACTACCAGGGATACTAGTAGCTGACAGCCATATATCTCTGTGTATGCACCACTGCCATATTTCTCTTTCTCTTGGATCATTTACATGGTATCTTCATGCTGTGTGTTTCACTGGTTGGTGGCCCCAATGACCTTTTGTGTGTTGAGGGGCCCTTAACACTGTAATAATAATAAACTTCATGCTTTACAGATCTCTTTTGTACTGCTAATGTTCAGAAACAAAGAATACCAATATACCTTGATGATTGAAAGAATAATATCCATCATGTGTGTGTTGAATACTATTTTTAATTCTCACATATAGGAAATGTTTAACTTTAAAATAATATCCATTTTTCACTGTATTTGTATGGTGTTTCAAAAAAGTTCACACCAGGTGAATTCAGTTGTGAGTGGAATTATGTAACAAAACAAAAAGCAAAAACTCCAAATTCTGAATTTATTCAAAAGCATATCAGCTAGTTAACGTTGAATGTATACTATCATATTTATGAGCAATGTTGTGAAATTTATCACTTGACTTTAGGTACAATAAAAGCACACTAAAATTGACAAGGTCAGATTCTAGTACTAAGAAGTAATCTGGAACATTTTTGAAATAATAGAAAAGTAGTGAAAAAGTACATTACCAAATTTCAGAGTCCAAATTTAGTTCATAAAAGTATATCAGTCTTGATGGCTTGCTTTGAAAAGAACAATAAAAGTATAGTTTTTTGTATGTGTAAAGAAAAGTACAAATTAGTGTGCACTGAAAGTAGCATTAGAGTATACTTTGGTGTGCTTTTCTCGGTATGGGGTGCTAAATGAGTACCTGCCTTAGCAACCACCTGAATTAAACACCTTCCTGTCTGATGTGACCAGCGCGATCATCATTTCTGTGTCCCAAACACCAAAAATGAACAAAAGTTAAAGGAAATCAATTTGCTTACCAGAAAAACAAATCAAATTACTATTTTTTTGTCTTCAAACAATTTCTGCAAGAAACAAATCAATTTTGTGCATCAGAAAGTTAACATCCATGTCTAGATGTCTCAAAATACTATGTCAACTGTTAATGTCAAATGCTGCTTATTATCACATTTCCCACTGACAAATGAAACATGATATAAAGCAGTTTCCACTGTACCAAGACAATATTTGAAATAAAATTTGTTACACTTTTACAGAAGTCTAATAAAAGCAATGTTTTATGAAACTTTCTAAGATATTTCATGAATTTGATAAAAAAAATAAAGAAAAAATGCAATTGAGAAGCTTTGAAAACACATGGCTGTGGAAAAAGTTTAAAAAGTCTATGTCAGAAATAAGGAAGAAAAAAGTACGATATGTCATGATGGCTCGCTTTAAAATTTATATATTTTTTTGTACATTAAGTTCAAATTAGTCGGTACTTGATGTAGCATTAAAGTATACTTATCAAGTACTAGCATACACTTGTAAAGATTTTGATACATGTATGTACATGGAATTTTCAGAGTAAAGAAAGAATTGTTAATACATAATTCATGATTCTGAAACTACCTCTGAGGCAGGATGAACTGGCTGATTTATATATATTCTCATCACAATATTTGTGGTGCATGCACATAAATGTATGTGCATAATTGGGGCAAGCTGTTATTAAAACCTTATAACTGTAACATGTTCTGTTTTATCTATTTTGTAATTACAGCAGATTCATAAAAGAAACTAACAACCATTTAACACCTGTAGTCAATTACTGACATGAAGGCTAAACAGTACCACAAGTTAGTTATATAGTCCACATTCATTTTTGTTGTCCTTTGTCTGGATGGGTTTGTTTTGAGAGACTGGTTGCATAAAAACTACGCTTTTTTCTGCCACTTCAATTATTGTGATACAATTTCAGTTTGGTGTGAACTTAAAATTGATAACTTAAATTGTTACTGAGGACATATATTGAAATATGATAAAATTTAGTTATTTTCCAGAAGATTTCTGATTTTTGTGATACAATAATAAAACATCTACCTTTCATAACGAATCAATCGTTTTTAGCTCAACAGGCCCAAAGAGCCAAATGACCTATTGGCATATCACAGCTTCCATCATCCATCTGTCTGTCTACTTTTTCTATAGATTGCTATCAGTCATGAATGAAGAGCAGATCTTGAATCAAATTTTGTCAGAAGCATCCTTTAGGGAAGAGGAACAAATTTTGTGTAAATGGTGGGTCTCCGCCCTAGGAGACTGATTTGATTTTAGTTTTGTGATTAAAAAAAAAAGTTTTAAGTGATAGAAATATAGTCATTAAATGAAAAGTTCAAATTTTGATCAGTATTCTTTGTCTTCAATGTATCCTCATTGCTTTGCATTAAGATATGTTAGTCTGCATAATTCAAAAATATGTCCAGCTTATTACAAATTTCAGCAATGGGGATTGATATGTCTTTAGACAAGTGATTTTTTGTTTGTTATAGAAATCAATATAGTGGTCTCTGTATTATATGGTCAGTCTGTGATTACGACCTGATATAATCTCATACTGAATTGACCAGATGTAAAGTGAGAATCTTGGCTTTGATTTAGTTTGACAAGTACCACTTGTAAATAAAGTCTAGGTAGTAGGTGTTAATTGGAAGAAAGAAAAAGCTGCCAATTTCTTTTTTTTTTTTGCTATTGATTTTTTACCAGTGAGTCAGACAGGAAGGTTCACAACAGGTGTAAGCCTAGAGTTTTCGGAAAGTTAATTAAAAGATTTTCAACAAGGATATTCAGTGGTTTTTTTTTTAGCTCACCTGATCCAAAGGACAGATCTTGTGGGTGCAGTACATGACAAGTTCATTGGAAAATCCACATAATATGAATTTGATACTGCCTATATATATATACACGTCAATTACACATATCTATATGTGTACCCATACAAGTAAGATATTATGCTGAAAATTTACAAAATATTCAGATTTTTGAGATGTTAGATATGCATTAATTAGGCAATATGTGTACCCATATGAGTAAGAGATTATGCTGAAAATTGATATAAAGTAAAGATTTCTAGACATTAGTTATGCATTATCCTGACATGTTGATAGTATATCATCAAAAAATAAAAATAGGTGCCACAAAAATGAATTTCCACTTGGTCATAACATCGGCAGGCATGACTTAGGTACTATTTATACAGGTAAGACACATAGGTAAAAGCAGGAAAACTTACCTGTGTACCCTTTGACCTTCCAAACGTAAATATTATTATCAAACTTTATTTGCACACACGAACAACAGGAAATTAAATCCACCTACCCAGCCTTGATGTTTGTCATCAATTGATAAGTAATGGTATGGTAGTTATTTAATTGATATAACAGACGTAGGTATGGTGGGTATATCTGATGTCCAGTTCTTGGCTTGATTGGCCTAATATGACTTTAAAGCCACAACCAGTGAGACAGTAAACCCATTTTAATTTAATACTGTGACACAAACATTTGTTCAGGTTAGTTTGTATTTCATTTTAAATGTTAGAGACATAAACACTTTCGGTCCTGTGCTTTAATTCATGGAAATGAACCCAGGTGTAACAGTGTTTTAAATAGCTTGGTTTACACATACTTAAAGATTGGCAAGGTTATATACATATACTGAATAAGTTTAAACGTTATTGATGTTATTTTGGTTTTCCAAATTTGTGAAGTGTACTGTTATATCAATACAGAAACAAGTCATATATATACCTAATTATATATACCTTTACTCGATAATTGTCACTATCAAACTGACATCAAAGTCACGCCTGAATAGTCATGATAGTGAAGTTAAAGGGGTTGATCCGCTGTTAAATAAGAGGGAAAACTCTTCCTGCCCATAAGAACCATTATGATGACCTGATCGCTCGACTGATCACAACAATAGTGGGAGCGTTAGTCATAGCGAGTGGGCCAGAAAGTTTTGTCTACGTACACAGAGCCAGTGTACCTGTGAAATTTGTATATGTGATACTTGACATACCATTAAAATATGGAGAGTAAAGGATTGACGTGTACCTGGTGATGAACTGACTAGAGAGGTTTTGGTGACTGGGATGGTAAATAGTTTTTAATCTTGTCACTGTCTTACCTGTAAACTGTTGACAATGGATCCTTGTCTGTGATGTTATAACCTGTAACTGTGACACTAACATAAGTTGATGTTTAATATCAACAATTAAAGACAGTCATATCAGGTTGTTAATACTGAAAGGAAGACTGCAGATCAAACAGTATTCAACTGGGAACTTTATGTGAAAAGTTACATTGTTATATTGTTTTGGAAATTCATATGAAAACAAATTCAACATATTATAAACCAGGACTTATTTTGAATGGATTACCCAGTGTGACAAAATCAAATTCAAAACAAGGAAATACATGACTATTACTTTCATTTTTATGGTAGCAGATTTGTACTGTTACTCATTGATGTTACGAAGAGGATATATTGAAAAATCAGTATTAGATCCAGTTTTACTGCTGATGTGTTCAGTAAGGCTTTGGTTGTTAAGTTGTCTGCATGAATTCAACTAAAAAATTCTTCAATCCTGATTGGTCAGATCAACTGGACAACACATGTACAACCTGGGACTGATTGACCAGGCTATACAGTAAGATAGCTTGCCAAATGAGCAGAGTCATGCATATTCCATACAGAACCAAGGTGCAGACATGTGTCTTCAATTAACATTTTTCTGAAACTTTTACGAGGTAATTTTATGATAAATTATACTTCAACATATGTAATTATTTTGATTCTGTGTGGAAGGAGAGGACCTCATTCTTGTGGACATTTCTGTATAATAAACACATGTACCAAGTGCTGTGTACCACAGGGACCTCATCAGAGAGAACTATAGTAGTCAGGGACAGATTTTCTCAGGGAGCATTTGATTCACAATCCTCACTGCAACATTTATATACATAACAAGCATGTGTTCACAGCCTGCCATCTGGCAGTGTTTTCCTCTTTGTGTGTAGACAGTTACATGAGAAAGCTTACATTGATTGAGTTTGGGATTGACTGCATATATACAGAGCAAGCTCCTGGTCCTACCCATCCTGACAACAGTATTTGTTTCTAGTGAGACTGCAAATCCAAATTGTTTCTACTAAAGTCTTTATTGGTAAACCAAGACAGGTGAGACAGACACAAACTGTCACATTTGGATTTTGTTATGTGACTGTGAAGAATTATTGATACCATACTATTGACTATTTGATGAAACACACAGGTTTACTGTACGGGATTTATGTCAGCTGGGACTGTTGTTATGACTGGATCGTCTCTATATATTGCCTAATGGTATGTTTACTGATGTAACATGTTTAACGATGTGATTCATATTCTTCTATATGGAGATATACTAAGTGTTATTGTCGGTAAAGACATCAATTAAACACTATATTAGAGTGTCAATTTTATGCGCGTGACTAGCTTGCCGAGTGTTTGGAGATATTCAGGGTTTTGCATTTCTTGTTGATAACAGTTTTATTTCCCCTTACAGCATCAATATAAAGTTATTTTTAGATTTTTCCACCTTCCAATAAAATCGGTGCTGAACAGCAGTTGTGTAAATAAGAACTACTTCAAAGAAAGAGGCACTGTTATATGTTTTACTGAGCTGAGGATTTACCTGGAGAGGAGAGAATGTGTATTGGGGTGGTATAGGTTTGAGGTCAGAGTTCACGGTATCATGTTAGAGTGTACCAGTGTGTAACAGCATTAGTGGCTATTTGTTGAGGAGCAGTTTGCTGGCTGTGTTGTTCCATCATCTCCCTACTGCCAGCGTGCCTTTGTGGTAGAGAGTTTTACATCGTATCTCAAGCTGAATTGATGAAAAGTGGATAGTGATTAGAGGCCTAACACAAATTTGTGTGGTAAGGATGTGAACCTAGCATGATCTCACTCATATTATATTATTGTACATCGAGGTATGGAAGATAGCCGAAAGCGGTCTGGTATATCGTATAGCCGCCTCCGACACCAGTACTCCTCCGGTCCGTCTGCCAAAGAAAGCACCAAGTCTGGTAGATCTCGCAAAAATACTGCTGCCAATCGGGTCTGTAATCAGAGCATATTTGATCTCCAATACTGTGATATACAAAATGATTCATCTCCACATAGTCATCTGAAGTATGGATTCCTTGACGAGGAAGATTTTGAGGAGTTTAAGCTGGATTTAAAAAATTTCAGCCATCTGAAAGAAGAGTTACTCGAGGATTTTAGCTTGTTTAAAAGTGATAATAAACCTAAACTTCTCACAACGGCAGAGACTCGCAAAAGTAGTCACACGGCAAACGATCCACTCATGGAGTTTCTAAATAGTGATGAGCACTTTCAGGAGTTCGAGAGAGTGTTTGAAACATTTAAAAGTAACCGGTTTTCAGATAGCCTTGACAAACTTCGGTGGTCATTAAACAGGTACGGAGATGAAGAGGAAGAGGAGGAGGAACCAAATAATGAGGAAATTGATGATAAATGTGATGTGTTTGAGGAAGAGTTAGATGATTCTCAAATCGAGGATTCCTTCACGGAATTTTTTGACCATGATGAGGATTTCATGGCATTCGAGAGAGAATTTCAAAATCTTAAAAAAGTGAAAAGACGTTCTAAGGTGCTACAAAGGATAAATCGTAATTCAGGCTGTGATATTGTTCAGGAATTAAAGGCATTCTGTGATAATGATCCTTCCCTCAAGTATGATGTGAGTCCAGGGGAGGAACGAGTATGGAATTCGGGCGGGGAATGGGATTACATATTCAATAAATTAAAAAATGATAATCATGTGTTGCTACCGCCTAGTGCATCTGGGAGTCTACGCACATGTACCAGTATTAAGGAGGACAGTATAGCCGACTTTGATACAGGGTTTTATTGTAGTGCCAAAAATCAAGACCTCGATACTTGCTCAACACTTACAGATTTATCAAATTTAGAAAATGGTAAGTATTTTGTAATAATGTTGATTTTTCAATATTAGGATTTATAGATGTGTATATAGTACATATCATTGTTGGTAGAACATTTTTACTTCTCTGCCACAAAAAAAATAGCCTTGTCAAAAATAGCCCTGTCAAATTCACAAACTAGATAATCAGAATATAAGTACACTGCTTAGGAAAGTTTGTGCTTATCAAATTGCATTTGCCAAAGGCCAGACACATCATATCAATTATCTAGGGGTTGAAACATAATATAGTGCTAGTTTGCTGGTTATGAGGGATTATGGGGTTGAACCTCATCTGTGTTGTTCTGAGTAGTTCTCTGTGGTTTGGGCCTGGTTGATAATTATACTTTGTTTACATTTGTACTCAGACACATCACACTTTGTGAATGGTAATCTCCCCATCAGAGATAGAGCTTTAGTCAGTGTGGAAGTCTATTTGATGTGTAATTCAATTACTTGACTGAACGATAGTGATAGCTTAACTAATTCTTATTATTCTTATCTCCCTCCTCTCTACCCCATTAAAGAAATCTGGTATAATTCTAACAATAACTTGACCTTTTCTTGTAGGTCTGATAATTCTTTATATCCCCCCCACTCCACCCTCCACCCCATTAAAGAAATCTGGTATAATTCTAACAATAACTTGACCTTTTCTTGTAGGTCTGATAATTCTTTATATCCCCCCCCCCTCCACCCTCCACCCCATTAAGGAAATCTGGGATAATTCAGACAATAACCTGACCTATTCTTGTAGGTCTGATAATTCTTTATATCCCCCCCCCACTCCACCCTCCACCCCATTAAAGAAATCTGGTATAATTCTAACAATAACTTGACCTTTTCTTGTAGGTCTGATAATTCTTTATATCCCCCCCCCACTCCACCCTCCACCCCATTAAAGAAATCTGGTATAATTCTAACAATAACTTGACCTTTTCTTGTAGGTCTGATAATTCTTTATATCCCCCCCACTCCACCCTCCACCCCATTAAGGAAATATGGTATAATTCTAACAATAACTTGACCTTTTCTTGTAGGTCTGATAATTCTTTATATCCCCCCCACTCCACCCTCCACCCCATTAAAGAAATCTGGTATAATTCTAACAATAACTTGACCTTTTCTTGTAGGTCTGATAATTCTTTATATCCCCCCCACTCCACCCTCCACCCCATTAAGGAAATATGGTATAATTCTAACAATAACTTGACCTTTTCTTGTAGGTCTGATAATTCTTTATATCCCCCCCACTCCACCCTCCACCCCATTAAAGAAATCTGGTATAATTCTAACAATAACTTGACCTTTTCTTGTAGGTCTGATAATTCTTTATATCCCCCCCCCCCCTCCACCCTCCACCCCATTAAGGAAATCTGGGATAATTCAGACAATAACCTGACCTATTCTTGTAGGTCTGATAATTCTTTATATCCCCCCCCCACTCCACCCTCCACCCCATTAAAGAAATCTGGTATAATTCTAACAATAACTTGACCTTTTCTTGTAGGTCTGATAATTATTTATACCCCCCCCCCCCCACTCCACCCTCCACCCCATTAAAGAAATCTGGTATAATTCTAACAATAACTTGACCTTTTCTTGTAGGTCTGATAATTCTTTATATCCCCCCCACTCCACCCTCCACCCCATTAAGGAAATATGGTATAATTCTAACAATAACTTGACCTTTTCTTGTAGGTCTGATAATTCTTTATATCCCCCCCACTCCACCCTCCACCCCATTAAAGAAATCTGGTATAATTCTAACAATAACTTGACCTTTTCTTGTAGGTCTGATAATTCTTTATATCCCCCCCCCCCCCCACTCCACCCTCCACCCCATTAAAGAAATCTGGTATAATTCTAACAATAACTTGACCTTTTCTTGTAGGTCTGATAATTCTTTATACCCCCCCCCCCCACTCCACCCTCCACCCCATTAAGGAAATATGGTATAATTCTAACAATAACTTGACCTTTTCTTGTAGGTCTGATAATTCTTTATATCCCCCCCCCCACTCCACCCTCCACCCCATTAAGGAAATCTGGGATAATTCAGACAATAACCTGACCTATTCTTGTAGGTCTGATAATTCTTTATATCCCCCCCCCCCCTCCACCCCATTAAGGAAATCTGGGATAATTCAGACAATAACCCGACCTTTTCTTGTAGGTCTGATAATTCTTTATATCCCCCCCACTCCACCCTCCACCCCATTAAGGAAATCTGGGATAATTCAGACAATAACCTGACCTATTCTTGTAGGTCTGATAATTCTTTATACCCCCCCCCCCCCCTCCACCCCATTAAGGAAATCTGGGATAATTCGGACAATAACCTGACCTATTCTTGTAGGTCTGATAATTCTTTATATCCCCCCCCCTCCACCCTCCACCCCATTAAGGAAATCTGGGATAATTCAGACAATAACCTGACCTATTCTTGTAGGTCTGATAATTCTTTATATCCCCCCCCTCCACCCTCCACCCCATTGAAGAAATCTGGGATAATTCAGACAATAACCTGACCTATTCTTGTAGGTCTGATAATTCTTTATATCCCCCCCACTCCACCCTCCACCCCATTAAGGAAATCTGGGATAATTCAGACAATAACCTGACCTATTCTTGTAGGTCTGATAATTCTTTATATCCCCCCCCCCTCCACCCTCCACCCCATTGAAGAAATCTGGGATAATTCAGACAATAACTTGACCTATTCTCGTAGGTCTGATAATTTTTGATGAGAAAAACCTGCTAATTTGATTGCATGTTTCCCCTTGAGAGAAATATCTGGTCCTTATGTATGAAGTTTAACATGTAAAACTTGACAGTTTGACAGTATGCCAGCCAATTTGTTGTGTGATACTGTTTGATTGATCATAGAGTAACGTGTGATCATTTGATGATTGTTGTGGTAAAAAGATGGACACTGTGTGGGTGTCCTTATATGTTAGTTTTACATATAACAGATTTCTTGGCCTGGTTCCACACAGTTCTTTTGTCTAAATGTATTGTATTTTAATACAAATGTTTGGACTTTCTTGCCATCATACATAAAGCCTCTTTTCAGTATCTAGACAGAACAGTACTTCTCTTAGGTAACAGCTAGTGTTCTGGTGTACATCTGCCTTTGAACTTCTTGAATAAGTCGCAGATGTTACCTTCTAGGAGCCATCCTCCCTTTTAACATGTTTTAATTTAGTCGGTCTAGTATACTGCTTTGGTACAAAACCTTCAGAATTAGAAGTAATGCAAAGAAGTAATGCAAATGTTCTCATGATACAATATGCATGTCAATACAAGACTATCAAGCTGTCTTCTAAACTAAAGGCTTTTTTTGGTGAATTTAAATGTTTTAAAGACACTGAGAGAGCAAAACTCATATAATTTTATTTTTTAATCATTTTAAGCATGTTTCATCTTTGACATTTGAATAAGGTTTCATATAAAGGACAATAAATGTAATTGAACTAGTTATAGTTGTTGTATGGTCACAGTTGAAACTAAGCGTTTTGAAATAGATTCACTCAGCTTCAGATTGAACACTCCTTTGTACTAATTACCTGGATTTTTAGTGAGACCTTGTGTATACTATTGGATCCACAGTTAGTTCACTGGGATTTCCACAGAAATTTATTCTTAGGGACATTGTGCCTCCACCCCCAGAAGTGGTTCCAACTTCAGATTGTTTGGAGTATTTTTTTTCTACCATCAATATCTTTTTGTTTAGCTTCATAATATTTGACATATCTAACACAGGTCAATGTCGGGGACGATACTGTTTTAGATAAGTTTAAAAGTTTTCTGTTGCCTTGGTGTACTTTGTTTTATGATATTACACAATTTACAGGTAGGTACTGTTTATTAACATGTTTTCTGTCGATGGCACCTGTTGAAAATTCCAAATATCAACACACTGGAGATTTGAAGGCAGATAATATCTTGTTCTTTACCATATTGAAACACTTACTTTTGTTTTGATGGGATTTGAAGAGCACTTGAAGGGCAGTATCTCTTTCCTATTGGCTTGTTTAATGTGTCATGATAATGGATTTTTACATTATTTATCATATTGAGGACCCAAACAAAAACAACAAGCAAATACCAACATGTCATCATAGTCATAAGTAGAGATAAGGATAAAAAGATCATGTTTTTGACATATCTTCACAGCAATATGTTTGATACTGTGAAATTTGTCTATAATCACACCTGAGTATGCCAATATCAAACCTCACAACAAATTGTATCATTTGTTTGATCAAGAAACTATCAGTAAAAACCAGCATATTTAAACATCGCAACTAACAATCAGACCTAAATGAATGGCCAGATCTGTGCTTTTGACTGTTTTGAAGTGGTAGGTGTTATTGAGATTATATTTGTTTTGCTCATAATACAGAAATCACTGTCAGACACATCACCAGGAGTTCTACACCATGTGATATACAGGTCACTGTAGCCTATATTTTCTGCTTCACTGACTTTGGTTAGACTTAGCGTTTTGCTCCACTACCATCAAAGTGGGAGCCAGGGCAATGTGTGGTTTACAGACATTTTCATCTTTCTTCTGTACTCTATGTACTGCATGTGTCTGCTAAATATATATCCCAACATTGGGGAAGTTAATCATTAGCTCACTGATACAGCTGCTGTTGATCCTACAGCATTGATAGGAAAACTGATAAAAATCTACCGAGATTGGTGTGGGACTGGAGATTACTAGTGGGAGATAAGGAAAGTATTATGATTAATGATGTAGAAGATAGGGAGACTGAGAAAGGAAAAATAGGGTTAATGTATGCTATATTAATGGTTTGGAAGGTATAAATAGAGATGATAAAGGGGTACAAACCATTAGGGAGATGGAAAAAAGAAAGGTGTAGATAAACAAAGTGTGACAGAATAGAAAGGAAAGTAGTAAGGAGAGAGATAAAGGATGGAAAGACAGAAGGATGAAGAAGATATAGATATATATAACAATAAGGATAACTTGTAGAAAATAAAATAACAAGAAATGTGAAATAAAAAAGAAAGAAGAAATGGATAAACATTAACAAAGATGGAAGAGAAAACAAATGGACCGGAACAATTGCTGAAAAGAGAAACTACAAACAGATTCTGTCATATGTGATATAACTTTTTACTCTCTCTACTCAATAAAGTCTCTGAACTTGGTGCTTCAGGTTGTATTATAGATTTAGCTTGAATTTCTGTAACATGTGATATTATATCTTAAGTTATTAATGATAATGTATAGCATGCCCTATATATACTTATGTAATTTGATTCTGTCGGGAAATACTTACAAAAAAAAGGGCTAGTGATAAGATATGAAAAACACATCTACACCACATACAGTTTGAAAATTATGTTCCAAAAAGAGAGATTATGTACACTTCACAGGAATGTTGTGTATCCTGGGTACCCTATCATATTCTGTAGATTTGATGTTGGATTGACATTGGTCTTGTAACACTGTCAGCATTATTCCACATCACTTGTCATAGAGCTGTGCAGTGAAAACAACCATTCATTGTTTTACCCAGAGTTTTTGCACTTGTGGAAACATTTTGATTGAGTCAGCTAAATTGCTATGCTGACTATTGTAAAAGCTGTCAAGTGTAAGCAGTATTTTGTTTAATTCATACTACAATGCACATGTCTCCACATAACCTTGATACATCACAGCCTAACAGTATGTCACAAGGACAAGCTCCACATAACCTTGATACATCACAGCCTAACAGTATGTCACAAGGACAAAAGAACTCCTGTCAGGAGAACATTTTCTTTAACAATTCTGGAGAGATTTTTGTGTGATAGTGGAATGTTTAGAAAAAGTAATGAAATGATTTAATCAGATATTCATTAAACCTGTTGAATTATTTACAAAGTATCGGATGGTGTAGATTAATGATTTAGAAGTTTTAGTAAAAATCAGATTCATATTACATGTGCTAAGTGCATTAGCACATGTAACAGTATTCATATATTTGTAACTTAATAAAAACTGCTAGCTGGGACCTACAAAGTAACATTAGGATGCGAGATCAATGATAGGGGTTGGAGACCACATTCCAATGATTCGGTTTCATTTTAGTGTTTTCATCGTACCATCAGTTGGTTTACATTCTCGACAGAGAACTACACAGCTATGGTACCATGGTTTATGGACTGTTTGCTCCACAGTACATTAGCAGTGGGCCTATAAATAATCAGGGTATATACTTGTTACTTCAGGATAAAGTAGTTAATACATTTCTCGTGTCTTCAAGTTTCCTTCTACAAAGTTATCAGCTGTTTGCTACACAACATATTATCAACTAAACCCATAAATAATCCTGTATGTGGCTTAAGGAAAAAGTAGCTGATAAGTTCCTAGTGTATTCAATAAGGATTCAAACGCGTCAACAAAATGGCAAATAAAGTACAATCAGGCAGTTGTATTGGAATTTGATACCTTGTACAGTGTCCCAGTGTGGTCAGATCATATAGTTTAGTTAGGACATACTAAAATCAGTTGTTGGTTATTCAGTATGGTCATTAACATCAAAATTCTGATTGTTATATGAATATTTATTAAATTACACAGATGCTAATTGCTAATAATATACATTCATAAGCAAATTCTAGGTAAGGCATTTCAGATGAAAGTACAGGAAAAAAAACCTTAATGCAACATAGAAAAGATTCACTTTTTATAAATATTGAACACAGAATCAGCTGATTATGTAATTGATTGATTGACTATTTCTGATTTTAACCGTTAATGAGTTATTGATTTCAACTGATTTCTTATCACTATCTTCAATTAAGCTTTTCAATCTAGTTCAGTGATTTGAAGGTAATTTAAACATTCTTACATGTGCAGTGGAATGTGCACTAACAACACTAAAAGGTTGACCATAGATCTTCAGATACCAACCATTCTTGTACGTGAATGACATATTTGATACACAATTCTTTGACCAGTCCAATTTATGGTTATTGTCAAGTTTTGATTGACTAATGACTTCAATTCAAATTTTAATGGAAAGAAAAAAAGATGATAACTCTGGGCAATAGTTTATTTTACAGCAATATGTAACATAATCATGCAGAAAGTGGGTCACAGAAAATGATGGATTCTAACACCTCACATAGGTAAGAAAGAACTGCTTCTGTTAAATAATTCATATTTACAGTCATTATATCACAGAATACTTTGAAAGTGTTATGAGGCTTAATGTATCCACCATACATTTAGTTGAAACTACAGAATAACAGTGGAGATACAAACAGTCTTAACATAAACATACTGGAGTGTCTGTGTTCATAAACTTAGTTGGTGTTATTGACCTCTTCCACTTCAACAATTGACAGAATTTATAATCTATATTTAGAATCATCTTTACTTATAATTGTTTCCTTATAGTCTTCCGCTAGGTAGGTATCACTCCGTAAATTGGTTCACACAGAAACAAACTTGTGATATTCCACAGCCATATTTGCTTATCATGCCAAATTAAAACACTAATCATACCAAACACGTCCCCCTGTGTAAGGAGATGGGCGAGACCAAGCAATCAGTTAGACGAAGAGGAGGTATTAAAGGAATTCAGGTTTAAGTAATTGGACTTTTGCTGTAATCTATTTTGCAATTTTGATTCGAAGTTCAATACATCCCTCTGAATGCATTTTTTTTTTTCTAATCTGTAGCCTTCTACATCATGATTAGTAACAGTTAAATTGAAATTAGCTCAGCTGATGAAAAGGAATGAAAATCAGACTTGAAATGGTTTCACTGTGCTTGATTGCTCAACAAAAAGGAGTTAATTGGAGAGAAGATCAATGATGCCTGCAATCTGTACAGGTGGTGTACATAACAACTGATTTGTCTGTCATTAAAGGTATTAGTTACACCTGCCATCTCGGTCACATGACCACATATTGACAATGTGTCTGGATTCTTAATATCAATACAATTTTTGGCCATGTTGCACTTCGTGCAGATCCGGGTTATAGTATGGTGAATAACAGGCGGGTGGGCAGGGAAAAGGGGTATCAGTTTTGTAGAATCAACTCCTAGAGTTTTTGACAAGGAAGCTTGAAACTTTGTAGTATGTTTATATATATGTTGAAGATGTGCACCTATTAATTTAGGATTCATTCCGGATGATTTTCTGGATTTTCCGGACTTTGGAACTTAGTCATTTTCAACAGTCTGGCGTTGGAAAATCCAAGATGGCAGCCTTTGCCTCTTATTGGTTGAGATGTTGTTTTGAGCGTGATAGCCTCTCATTTGCTGAAACGTTAATTTTAACACGATATATAACATTGCACTCATCCCGCAGCATTTTGTGGCTTTGCCCCATTGTCATACATTGTCTCAGTGACTGCTTCTAAATCTATGCAGTCTAATTTGAATGAAAAGCAATGAAACATTTGATCATATGATCAAAACTATTTAGCTTGGTTGACAATCTTACCCGTGTTTATTTGTTTTCTTGGTTGACAATCTTACCCTTGTTTATTTGTTTGTTTGGTTGACAATCTTACCCTTGTTTATTTGTTTGTTTGGTTGACAATCTTACCCTTGTTTATTTGTTTTCTTGGTTGACAATCTTACCCTTGTTTATTTGTTTTCTTGGTTGACAATCTTACCTGTGTTTATTTGTTTGTTTGGTTGACAATCTTACCCTTGTTTATTTGTTTTCTTGGTTGACAATCTTACCCTTGTTTATTTGTTTTCTTGGTTGACAATCTTACCCTTGTTTATTTGTTTGTTTGGTTGACAATCTTACCCTTGTTTATTTGTTTGTTTGGTTGACAATCTTACCCTTGTTTATTTGTTTTCTTGGTTGACAATCTTACCCTTGTTTATTTGTTTTCTTGGTTGACAATCTTACCCTTGTTTATTTGTTTGCTTGGCTGACAATCTTACCCTTGTTTATTTGTTTGTTTGGTTGACAATCTTACCCTTGTTTATTTGTTTTCTTGGTTGACAATCTTACCCTTGTTTATTTGTTTTCTTGGTTGACAATCTTACCCTTGTTTATTTGTTTTCTTGGTTGACAATCTTACCCGTGTTTATTTGTTTGTTTGGTTGACAATCTTACCCTTGTTTATTTGTTTGTTTGGTTGACAATCTTACCCTTGTTTATTTGTTTGTTTGGTTGACAATCTTACCCTTGTTTATTTGTTTTCTTGGTTGACAATCTTACCCTTGTTTATTTGTTTGCTTGGCTGACAATCTTACCCTTGTTTATTTGTTTTCTTGGTTGACAATCTTACCCTTGTTTATTTGTTTGTTTGGTTGACAATCTTACCCTTGTTTATTTGTTTTCTTGGTTGACAATCTTACCCTTGTTTATTTGTTTGTTTGGTTGACAATCTTACCCTTGTTTATTTGTTTTCTTGGTTGACAATCTTACCCTTGTTTATTTGTTTGTTTGGTTGACAAACCCTTGTTTAGCCATGGTCATTTACCCTTGTTTATTTGTTTGTTTGGTTGGTACCCTTGTTTATTTGTTTTCTTGGTTGACAATCTACCCTTGTTTAGTACCCTTGTTTATTTGTTTGTTTGGTGACTACTACCCTTGTTTATTTGTTTGTTTGGTTGACAACTTACCCTTGTTTATTTGTTTTCTTGGTTGACAATCTTACCCTTGTTTATTTGTTTGCTTGGCTGACAATCTTACCCTTGTTTATTCGTTGCTTGGTATACCTCCCCATGAACAGCCATGGTCATTTTGAGGTATGAGTCTCCTTATAGTAGATTTAAGGTGACTACTACGCTGAATAATATACTGTAGGCAGGTCCCGTACTATCTAGAGCAATTAGGGTAAAGTATCTTATCAAAGGATACAATTATGAGAGCACCGATTGGTCCATTTCTCAGCTTTTTGAGGAATTGGACCAATTGTCACAGATGAGACTTAGAGAAATATCACCAAAGTTAAACAAAGATTATCTTTTCTTTCATCATTGAAAGAAATTCTTTTATGTGAGAAAACAATTTCTGATCTGGTATTATGATTGGTTTTCTTTTTGTGTAAATTAGTTCTCATCAGACGATATATGAATTCTGTTCAAGTTTTAGTTTAGGAATAAAAGAATATTCTTATAGAGGTGCAAACATCTTACTAGTAAAATTTTCAATGTTTGTTTTTGTTAACAAACTTACATATTTACATAATAATGTGGACCATATTTACATAATAATGTGGACCTTCTTTAATCAGATCTGTTATGACATCTTCTTGTTCAACTACACAAATAGACATAACTGGTTTCAAGTCTTAAAGCATATTGTGCCAATTATGGATATAGAAAATATATTCTATTACGTTGGAATTGGGATATGTGTCCGAGATCAGAATGATTTCACGAGGAGTTTACTTATACTTCAGCAGTACTGTTAAATATTGGAAATCATAATTCTATCTGTGTTGTTTACACTGTCTGATTAACTGAAATGAGGGTAGATAATGGAAAATGTTAACACTTCAGTAGAACCAGTCAGAAAGGTTCTAGATGTGAGACCTAAAAGAAGATTACTCAAATATATTTAGACTCGGTACTTAGCAGCTGCATAGCAACCATTATCTATAAACATTACCACACTGGGTTGGTAAAAACCTTCTATACCAGGAGTGAGAAGAGGGTACAGCAGCTAAGGCCATGGAGAGGCATACTATAGGGAGGGGGCTTTGTTGAGGTACAGGTGAAGGGGGAGGCTTACAGCCAGGCTGCCCCCTGGTACAACATGTAGAGGTGAGGGAAAGTTGAAAGGCCAGAATACCCTTTGCAGGTACAACATGTAGAGGTGACAGAGGGTTAGTTTAAAGGCTGCCCCCTGGTTCAGCCAGGAAGAGATGAGAGGGGAGGTTGAAGTTCAGGCTGTTCCTTAATATGGTACATCATACAGAGGTGAGTTAGGAGTTTACGGGCAATGGGGATGTGGAAGGTTAGGTTGCCCCTCCTGATACAACATGTAGAGATGAAGGGGGAGTCAAAAGCCAGACTCCATCTGGTACAGCATGTAGAGGTGAAAGGGGCTTGATTAAAGGGATATTCCATACACATGAGGATTTCATGGGATGTACAAAATCATCTACTGTGGATTCATTTTATTTCGTGGGGGTCCAATTTTCGTTGTTTTCGTGGATGAGCAAATCCACGAATTTAAAAACACAACGAAATATGAACTACTTACTAACGTAATTTTGAAATTGAAATCTTTGCCGACACCGGAAACGTCCACCGGTAATGACAGAAGCCCCGTAATTAGTCGGGAGTCGGGTAGTTGAGGCTCGACATGGATACGCTAAATTGGTGTCAACGATATATAATTATATATTATTAAACATAACAAAGGGTAAGTACCCATTGTGATGCTAAGTATGATGGGATCGCAGTCGTTAGCGACACTGTGGACACTAGGCTTGATCGGACCATCCTGTCGATTGAAGATTGGATCCGTATTTCTATCCGACTACAGGTTCACAATAATTATTAATAATGCAGATCTTGTTTACACACCTGTTTACACACATGGTCCCATCGATACGCGTGGTGTTTTCATATGACTGCGGTACACCGACTGATCAGCACACTGAAAACAATTGTTTCTGATAATTACCGATTGATTACACGCCAGGATATATACTGATTTGTGGTTTGATATTAATGCGAGACTGTTGTAAACAGCGTTATAAAAGCACAGGACGCCATCTTGAAAAAAAATGTTCTTTTATTCTTGTCATTAGTGTTAATTCCTGTGAGCATAGCCTTAATACAAACAGAAAAAAATTCGACTGGAAGCAAAAAGAGAAAATTCTAACGTTTTTATTTTTTTCCCACAGAATCAAAAATCCACGAATTTATGAGTCCACGAAACTGTCTAATTTGTTGAAACAACGAAAATTGAACCCAACGAAAATAAATGAATCCACAGTACTTATGTCCTTATGGAAATTGTACACCTGGATTTACCATTTAAACAAGCATGTAATTTGTGGAAATTCTTTATAGATCTACATAGCTTGATTTACAAACATTGGCGCAACGCGGATTGCATCATAACAAGTTCGCATTGCAGAATGAAATATTTGTGTAAATTATAAAATCAACAGAAAATAAGTCCCAACAAGTAACAAAATTGTAACCTGAGCAAAAAAAAAAAGGTAATAGCATACACACTTTTGTGGTATTTACTCAATATTCTGCATAAAATCTATAATCCATTGATTTAAGTAATTAAAATCAGTTCATAAAAGGTACAGAACAGCGAGAAAGTTTTCAACTTGGACTAAATATCGGTGTAGAGACTAGGCTGCCCCATGATACAGCATGTAGAGGTGAAAGCGGAAATTAACAGCAAGGTGGCCACTTCATTACTACCTTGGTGCTGTATGTAGATTGAAAGGGAAGGCTAAAATCCTGGTTACCCTAGTGCAGTATATAGGGATTGCTAGATTGCCCTCTAGTACAGAATACAAAGATGTTTGTGAGGTTTGTGACTCCTCCTGATTCATCATGTCAAGGTGAGAGAGGAGGTCAGAGGTCAGGCTATCCCCGGTATAGCATGACAAGATTAAGGGTGAGGTTAAATGCCAGGCTGTGACTTAAGTACTACCTTCGTGCTGTATGAAGATGTGAAAAGGGAGGTTAAAGGCAAGCCTACCAGCTGATTCAGCATGAAGAGGTGAAAGGTTGAGGTCAAAGGCCAGGCTTCTACTTCGGTACTGCCTTGGTACTGTATGAAAAGTGATTGGTGAGGTTAAACGTTAGGCTGCCCCTTGGTTACAATGTAGGCACTGTACTTAGATATGAGATGGGTGGTACTACCCAGTTATTGTGTAGGAAAGCAATGGGAGGTTGAGGAGACCAGGTTGCCCCCTGGGTACTTAAGGCACTGTGTATAGTAGTGAGGAAGGAGGTTGAAGTGACTAGGCTGTTGTCCTCTTCTCTTGGTGCAGACAGATATATACACAGATCTACACATAGATAATGTGAACATGTACATCATGGGGGTTACAGGGTGTGAGGATCTAAATAATTACAGCCTTGTCAGCTTCTTGTTAGATCAGCAAAATTTATTTTTCAATATTTCTGGATTTGAAACTTTAATGTTTTCTTTATACTTTACATAAGTAATTGTACTGTTTGCAATTTGTATTTAAAAAAGATTGCCAGACTATGATTATACTTTCAGCAGTTTAGTCTGGTGGGATTCCCAGGCCATATTGATAACATACAAATTACTGCTGTATGAGAGAATAAACCTGTAGTGAATTATTGGGATGTGGTTTGTTTGGATCCATCAGTAGCCAGGCTTTTAATACTCATTACATACTCCATCAATATATTTATACACAAAAAACACCAACATTTTAAGGGTTGATGGGAAAACTTATCTTATCTCACACCCAGATCATATGCCTCTGATTCATGTAGATTTGTTCCAAGTCCCACTGTTAAGCTGCACACCCCATCCTCCCTCCATCAGTTGGTAGTAGAGTTTTAAGCTTAACATAATTCAGTTATGATTTCAACCTGTTGTCAGAGCCCTCGGAAGTGAATGTTACTACCAATCCTAGCTTTATGATTGGAGTAAGGGTGTAATACATGTATACGATGGCTATGAGACCAGCAAATATTATACTAAAAACTTACCCAAATGATATGTCAGGTGTTACTGACTCACATTACCTATTCAGATTGAGATTTGTATCAATCACGAACTAACATTGATCTTGTTTGAGTTAATTCTCCAAGAAGGGACAATACGACAACACGTGGAATAATGGTGATATGGGTCTTCAATACCTCTTTCTTGAAAAACCTTTGAACATGATTATGAGCCTTAAAAACCCTTGAGAGTAAATGAAAGTTCTTGAAAGCCCTGATTTTATGTCATCTTATAACCATTATAGAGTTTTCTTCAGTGTCAGTTTGGTTTTTGTTCAAAATATTGTAATGAATATAACATCCCTTCATGAATTTATGGATTGTTTTTCATTATTGAGGCTACATTAAACCAGCTTTAGATTCAGAGTATATTCGCAGCATCAATCTCAGTCAGTAAAATGCTTACATACCATTGAATATGTTCAAGCATTTATGTGATCTTAAAATGTGCCATCTGCCAAAATAAACGAAAGTATAGGGAAGTGTACATTCAATGGAAATGGTTTTCTGATGAAAGTATTGAAACTGGGTCCATGCGTGAATTCACAGGAGATAAACACATGGTGAACTGTGATTTGTGTAGCAATCTGATAGATCTGGGGAGAATATGTTTTAAATTCTGACATGAATAGCCAAAAGCATCGCAGTGTTGAGACATCAGTTCCAACCAATCTGCCCATTTCGGACTTACTTTTGCCTTAGTCAGATGTGGCAGCATCTACAGAAGATGATTATGTAAGTTTTACAGTTCCTCCTCCATCTGTACCAGGAAAAGTAACCTTTTTTAGTTACGTTTTAGTGACTTTCTTTCATGAAATTATACATTGAAAGCAGAAAGTTTTTGGACCATTCACACAATCAACATTTTTACTTATTTATAGTAACTGTTGCAGAAAGTGCAA
Organism: Ylistrum balloti; assembly: GCF_031769215.1. NCBI lineage: Eukaryota > Metazoa > Mollusca > Bivalvia > Pectinida > Pectinidae > Ylistrum > Ylistrum balloti. The sequence continues at coordinate 115,315 of NW_026782205.1, forward strand.
ATGTAAAATCTTACAAGAGGTGATTTTTGTGAACATGTGTAGGTTTCCATTTACTCTTATCATTTCAAACAGATTTGAGGTGTGAGGGTATTTTTATCGTGTACAATGCCTTGTTTTAAATATTTCATTTTTAGCTCACCTGGTCTGAATGCGTCCAACTTTTTACTAAAAATTGCTACTATATTCATGAATGACTGATCAGATTTTGACCAAATTTGTGAAGCATCCTAGAGAGAAGGGGAACCTAGCAAATTCTTAGAAATTCTACTCCTCCTGAATGTTGCCCAAAGTTGGTCTGAAGTATTCTTGAGGGAAGAGGAATCAGTTCTTTATAAATGGTGCATCCAGGCCCTTTTTGGGCAGGAATGGTGGGGCCCAGTTGGGGAAATGTAAGTTCTTAAAACTCCTTTTATATATGGATATTTTCCAAGCTTAGCCTGAAGCAATTTTTATGTATAGTGAATCTGTATTCTGTTTGACCACATGGTCAGGACCCAAAATGGAAATTTATTTGTCATATTTGAAATTCTCTGTTTAATGGCTGAATAGCTAAATAACCCAGTTTACCGATGAGGGCCTCTTGTGATTTACATGCTGCATTATTGTAGCATCCAGTTATATACCAGAGCTACTTGTGTTTAATGATGTACATTGGTAGGTTATGAATGGAGGCATATATTGTAAGGCTAGAGAAGCTAATGAGGAAATTTACAGCGAGTGATGTATAATTGTGTACAGGTACATGCATTAGATTTTGCCCTTTACAGTTCAGCTTGTGTATTTGATAGTATAACTCATAAAACACCAGGCTGTTCTTTACACCACATCACACTTTATCATGATGCATAAAAATGTTCTTCCTTCAACTTCAAAATTTCAATTCAGCTATTTTATCTATAGCTAGTCTTTGTTTTCCTGTTAGATAGAAAATTGTTTGGAAATATTTTTGTTAAAATTGAAAATCAACATATTGCATCACCAGTTGAAGAGATAGATGGATGTTGCTGACTTCTGTTCCTTTAGTTCAGTCACTGTGTTAGATAGATCATACCTGAAAATAGAGTCGCTATGCATCACAGCAGTTCAATGAAAACACTGAAAATGATCATATCAGGGCTGGTAGATTTAGAGCTGAGGGTAAGAACATCTGTCATTTGCTGTATCAGCTAATTTGTACTTAACCAGCCACATGTAGACTTGGTCTGATCAGTTTTTACCCCTGTGTGATGATCTCTTCCTCCAGCTGACATGGTAATTTACAAATATCTCTGCAGATACATGGCTGTCCTGTGGAATAAAGTAATGGTTGATTAGTATCTGAAGTTCTGGTGCCTGATTTAATAGTGTCATTTACCTTGCACAAATCAAATAAAAATTCATGTAATAGAAAATTCTAACTAGCTGTTGGAATTAGCTATTAAGATATAAGACTTGTATCTCATTTTTCTTTCAATAGGTTTATATTTAGTTGCTATGCAAAAGTCTAAGAAGTAACAAATTATAGATAGGAGTTAAGGCTTCTGTAACTTGTGCTACAAGCACCTACATGGCCACCAATTCTGAAAACATTGACATGAAACTTCATTTTTCCTTTAGAATGTGAGTGATGTGTGATATGCTAAATGGGAAAATTAATTAAAAAATTAAATTCAGATGTATTAGTATCCAACAGAAATTAAATGTACAAATGATGCCTAGGTTGAAATTCACCACATGATAAATGTGTGTGTTAGGGTGTATGTGTGAATTAAATTTTTTTTTACTCTGTAATGTATTAAAATAGGTCATTGGAGTAACAAAGCATCACTTACTTGAAAGTCATTTAGAGGACAATCTGAATTCTGATAGCCACACCAGATATGTATTACCTGACGAAGGATATTTATATAATACAGCTTGACAATGCTTCTCTACATAAAAAAAAATGAAATAAGAAAAGATTCTTGGCTCCTCTAACAAAAGATGATACCAAGTAATGCCTTTGCATAATTATACCTCCCACATCAAAAGGAGGAGGAAAGGAGGATGGGGGGAGGGGGAATGTTAAACTGGAATCACCTTGTTTGGCCATCTTTCTGTTCATAGACAAACTTTGCCGAACTATGCATTACACATTACTAGTGGTTTTTTGAAAGATTTTTATGCTCCCCAAAAATATTAGTGGGAGCGTTTAGTTGATGCCTCATCCATCACCTCTTTTTTTCTTTCTTTCTTTCTTTCTTTCTTTCTTTCTGTCTTTCTTTCTTTTTCTTTCTTTCTTTCTTTTTCTTTCTTTCTTTCTTTCTTTCTTTCTTTCTTTCTTTTCTTTCTTTCTTTCTTTCTTTCTTTCTTTCTTTCTTTCTTTCTTTCTTTCTTTCTTTCCTTCTGTCTTTCTTTCTTTCTTTCTTTCTTTCTTTCTGTCTTTCTTTTTCTTTCTTTCTTTCTTTCTTTCTTTCTTTCTTTCTTTCTGTCTTTCTTTCTTTTTCTTTCTTTCTTTCTTTTTTCTTTCTTTCTTTTTCTTTCTTTCTTTCTTTCTTTTTCTTTCTTTCTTTCTTTCTTTCTTTCTTTCTTTCTTTCTTTCTTTCTTTCTTCTTTCTTTCTTTCTTTCTTTCTTTCTTTCTGTCTTTCTTTCTTTTTCTTTCTTTCTTTCTTTCTTTCTGTCTTTCTTTCTTTTTCTTTCTTTCTTTCTTTCTTTCTTTCTTTCTTTCTTTCTTTCTTTTGTGTCTGGAGAGCATAATCTTCCCTACAGTTAAGCAAGCATCATTAAACTTGGTGCATACATGGTCATCTAAGACGATGTGCAATGTACCAAATTCAGGGTTCTTAGTTACAGAGTTGTTGCCCTTTGTTAACATTTTGTGCATGGAGCATTACTTTCCTTGCATTTAATCTAGGATCTTGAAACGTGATGTATACGTCAGTCGTACAAAAGCAAGGTGTAGTGTGCAAAGTCAGGGCTCATGATCCCTCTGTATAGAGTTATTGCCCTTTGGTAAAGCTTTGTGTCATAGGCTTAGCTTTGCTTTGTTTTGTGTCATGAGCATAGCTTTGCTTTCCTTAAAACTAGGATCATGAAACTTGGTATATACATTGGTCATACTAAGAGCATGTGCAGTTTACTAGTTCTTAATTACAGAATTATTGCACATTGTTAAAATTTTGTTTCCAACAAAGTTGTTTTCAGGGAGCATGGCCAGTACAATATGGAGATTTGCTCCATGAAGTGACTTTGCAACTCTATTGAATTGTATAACTTATTAAAACCTATTGTACAACATGTTAGGTGTTTCAGAAATTGTGACTATGATAACACAATCTTGGCCTCTGGTTGGTCAAAATTATCTCCTTTTTTTTCAAATTTGGCATATAGGGTTATAGCTTAGGCAAATGGTGGCCTTTGTTTTGTTGAAATTTAGACATTGCCTGATTTTGATCAAATTTGGTTTATAGAGGCGATTGGGATGCAAAACATTACTGTATCGGTTGTATTATTATGACAATTATACTGAGGCAAATTGTGGTCTCTTATTGGATGAAATTTAGATGTCTGTTTTTTTACCTTATTTTGTATATAGAGGTATTAGGGACTGTCAAAAAATAATTTTCAGCTGTTTTTTACTTTTGAGTTTCGATTAAAAAAGAGTATGAAGAGGTCTTTGCCTCAGAAGATTGTATGGGAGGGGGTATTATTAATCTCCTCAGGGTGACAGGTCTAGTTATGATGGAAATCAGGAGTGGGAGATTGGTGAGTTATATTCAGTTTCTAGTATATTTCACTTACTGTCACAGACAAGAGAGTTTAGCTCATTATAGAATTTTTACATGTGATTTGTAGTTCAGGAACAGTACTCTGTTATGCTTTTGAAGTCCTGGTGGCCAACACAAAATTATCAACTCCAGGAAGAGGGTTAACTTATTACTGGACAATACATACCACATGGGTTTGTTGTCTGATTAATACAGACAAGTAAAATATTGTAATATGATATAACCCTCATTGAGGACATGATTGTCTAATGGAGCTTACAGGTATGTAGTAAAATTATTATTGACAATGAGTGATGGGAACTTTGTATAAATCAGATTGGCCACATGGGGGAAATAGATAGAAATCTTTCAAATGCATTTCATTTAATTTGGACGAAGCAATTTGAGTGAAATTAACCAGGTGAGCAATAGAGGCCTTCTGGGCCTCCTGTTTCCACCATTTTATAGAAAGAGTTGGAAAAAAGTGGAGATTGGAAGGTATATATAGTGACTGCAAATGCAAAAGTTTATATACTGCACTAGTGGTATTAACACAAGGCCTATCAATAGATTATGAATTCAAACATGAAAACTGCAGCTGCATGTTAGGGTGAAATTTGAATTATTTATAGAATAAGATGAAAAAGTTATCACAGTTCTGGTAAGCCTATGTAAAGTATCACAAAAATAACATTGAAAATCCAGTTAAACTTTTTACAAAATTGTGTTGAAAATTGGTCTGTAGCCCCTTGATTCTAGAGAATCTTCCTATGATAATACATTAACACTACTGGATTAGATCTGTCGATAAAATTTACACATTAAACATGTAAGAATCGTTTTGTACTTTGTTAAAGATCTTTAATTAATACCCTATTCCAGTTATTTATTAGTAGATTATGATGTCAAGTGGTCTGAGATCATGTTTTAGGCTTAGAGGTGAATGGGAGCGACAGGCTGATACTAGACAGCTTAAGACCACATGAGGTCCTGGTAGTGTGGTGGTGTGACATAATGTTGTACTAGTCTATATGATACCCTGTAATACTGTAGTGTACTTTAGAGCCAGATTGTAGTTCCCAGATTGAAAACCTATAGGGATAATTGGACAGATTATACGGTCTTACACGCAGGCTATTCACTGGGAAAACCTAAATTGCGGAAGAATGACCAATCATCTCTTCCATGGATGATTGTGTGTAGTGATTAATGGTGATTTAAGTATGCTGTAAGGAGATGAAAGTTTTCAGTTATTGGAAAGTTTCCCTGATCTTGATCAACAAGTTCTCATTGTTACCCGACCACAGATTATAATTGAAAGTAAAAGCTCTATTCAGTAGATGACAAGAGAACATTGGTGATTTTATTTATTACATCCCATCACAGTGTACTTTCTTTGGTACTTATAGATATAGGATCATGTCTACTTGTAAGATTATGACTCAGGGATCATATTTCACAGTTGTTGTAAAAAAAAACAAAGTTTATGTTTTTATTTTATATTCTATATGCCTACAGTTATAGGAACGTTCAACAAACCCAAAACATTGTGGACACATTGTATGGGAGTTCTGGACCCTGGGGCCAGAGGGGCAGGGGGCCAAAAGGGTAAAAGAGCAAATTCTATAAAATCCTACTTTTCTTGTAGGAATGCTTTAGTCTGAAGCATTTTTGGGTGAAAGGGAATATATGTTGTATAAATGGTGGGTCTCATCTCATAGGGGCAGCAGGGGCAGCACTGGACCTGGCTTGACTTGGCCTTTCCCAGTATTGGAAAAAGAGCAGATTGTTAAAAATCTGAATCCTCCTGTTGGAATTATTGAATTATACCAAAAGTTGGTATGAAGCATTTCTTGGTGAAAAAGAATCAATTTTGTATAAGGAGTTGGTTGCCGCCCCCTGGGCCTGAGGGGCAGAGCCCAATAGGGAAATAGAACAAATGATTTAAAATCTCACTACTTTTATAAAAATGATCAGATTTCGCCCAAATCGGGATTGAAGCATAGCTGGGTGAACGACAGTTTTGTAATAACCATGGGTCTTGTCCCCCTGGGGCTGGAGGATTTTGCCCAAATTCAGTCAGAAGCAATCTTGGGTAGAGGGGAATCAAATTGAATAAATGGTTAGGCTTGGCTCTCTGAGGCAGAAGGGGAAGGATTCAATAGGGAAAATTCTTTAAAATCCTTCTTCTCCTTTGGGAATGATTGGATTTTGCACTGAATTTGTTGAGAAGCATTTTTTGAGGTCTCATTGGGGTGGGAGGGGTAGGACCCAATATTGGAAATAAAGCATATTCTTAAAATCTTACATCACCTGTAGGAAGGCTTTGGTCTGAAGTATGAACAGTTTGGCTGACCCTGTAAACAGATATGTTATATGGTGTGTGCTTTGATAATTTTGAATTCCTTTTCCTGTAGTTTTAATGAAGCAATTTCAGCCAAGTAAAGCCAGATGAGTCTGTGTCTTACTTCTGGTCACATGTCAAAAGAATACGTACTTAAGTGAGGGATACTGCAGTATTTAAGAAGTTGGGTATATGCTATGTTTTCAGTCTCTTTATGTGTGTGGACATTATCTTATTTACAGGTTTTTCATTTGTCAATGATCTACTTAATGTTTTTCATGTTGAAATTTCTTTTGCCCTAATAGATTGCCAGTTCACATGTCATCAGAAGTGTGGTCCCTTGGTTCGACTCGGATGTAAGGCATCACCTGTAGATGAAGGACTTCCTCCTGACCCAAATTCTGTGGAAACTTCCCTCACAGACCCACCTGACCAACCAACCACAACTGACACAGGATCAGAGGCCACAAATGTAAGTTATTAAGATTAACCATTATGGTGACATGAAATCATAGATTGTATCAGATATTTCAGTAGATTGTTTGGAGTGGCTGATGCTATCAAAATGATTTGATCTTGCTTCTCTGCAAATTTTTTCTGTCTGTTTGATCCATCATTTCAATGTAGATGATATATATTTAAATATTTTTGGTTAGCTCTTTGTCAGAATAAAGTGACTGATACATCAGTAGTATTGTGGCCTGGTTACAGGTGACCATTTTGGTTAGCTCTTTGTCATAATAAAGTGACTGATACTTCAGTAGTATTGTGTCCTGGTTACAGGTGACCATTTTGGTTAGCTCTTTGTCAGAATGAAGTGACTGATACTACAGTAGTATTGTGGCCTGGTTACAGGTGACCATTTTGGTTAGCTCTTTCAAAGAGGCCTTTGAATGACACCATTCACTGGGGTTACAAATGCCCTAGTATTTTCCTAAAAACTCTAATTTAGAGCTTATTCATCCCCCTGACCACCAGTTCGACACAACTAGGACTAATTTTGGACACAAACAATTCAAGTATATGATTTGAGCCATGAAGACATTTAGCAAGAAATTTTGGAACTACTGCTTTCATTCATAAAATATCTCACATTTGACCAATCAGAACGCCGCATGTTCATTACTGCTATAATGACTCCTGGTCTCAGACTGGACCCAATATTACTTGTAAACCATACTACAAGAAATAATTATCATCTCAAGATCGAATTTATCAATATGCTCAGACTTCTCTTCAAATATATCTTTTATATTTTTCTTTCTTGAATCCAATACTTTGAATGAATTCATAACCATGTTTAGTTTTCTTACATCAGTGAAAGGCAAATATTCTGTACATGTAGGATTTGCGACCACTGAGTTATCTTCAAGGGCAGATTGATGGGGCCAAAAGGGGTCAAATTGACTCAAATTTCAAAAATCTTCTCAACACCCAGATATGGTAGAATCAAATGTTCTTTGTGAATGGAAGAGTTTTAAGGTACTCAGTGGAGATTGTGAATTTCGTGACCAATGTGTCCCAGATTTTTCTCCCTGGGGAGGAGGTGAAGTTTACTACAGTTTTATAGAAAATTGTATATTTGAGCATAACGTTGTATATTTCCCACTGGAATGATTGGATTTTTTCCAACTTTGGTCTGAACCATTCTTTGGTAAAGGTTAATGAATTTTTGTTTAAACTGTTGGTCTCGGCCCTTTTGGGTGGGAGGGGAGAAGACCGGCCCTATAGGGGTAATAGAGCAAATTCTTTAAAATCCTTTTCCTCCTGTAGGAATGATTGGATTTTGGCTTTTGTATGAAAGGTAATCAGTTTTTTATGAATGTTGGGTCTTGTCCACTGGGACTGTACCCAATAGGGGAAATAGAACAAATTCTTTAACATCCTAATCTTCCTGTAGAAATGAATGGAATTTGCCGAAATTTTATCTGAGCAACATGGAGTGAAGGGAATTTAATTTTGTATAAATGGTTCATGTGATTCCCATGGGGCAAAGGTGTGGACCTAATAGGGGAAATAGATATGAATCTTTTAAATGCTTTTCATTTAGTTTAGATAAAACAATCTGAACAAAGCTAACAAGGTGAGCAATACGGGCCCTTATGAGCTTTTTATTGATTGTTTGTATGCTAATCCATAACCTTACCAATAAAGCTGACACTCTATGATTATTTAAAGGAGAAAGATGAAACAGACAGCGGGTATAGATCAGGCACAATACCTGATGAAAAGTTGCCTCGGAAACGGAGTCAGGCCACCCTTAACCGAGAGGAACTTAAACGCAAGATTGAAGAGTATAATAGTGTATTTCCTGCTGCTAATGTAGCACTGGTAAGTATTTTTTCTACAATAACCATACCAGTAGAGCACTGGGTTTTCCTTATAAGAAAATTTCAAGTGTATGGTTTTCAGGATAAGAATAAGTTGAAAGATTCATATGTCAATGTGAGACTTGTGTAAAATTCTTCATGTTACATGTGCCTGTAAGGCTTGACAATTGCATTGTTATTTATATTCAGAAGGAAGAAAAAGATGAAGCATTCCAAGGGTTTATCAAGGTTGTGTTGAATCTCATCCGACCAATCTGCATGTCTCTCGGTGCACGTCCTCCGTCCATCTATGAAATGCTTACCAAGGAGCACATCGTGGAACAAAACACACTGACTGTGTCCTTCTACATGCCACGGGACACTTGCAAGTCTATCCATGTTACCAGGTAAGATAATGTGCTCACTGTCCAATTACCAGGCATGTAACTCATACATTTCTGAATGAAATACAGTAAATAATATAAAATCCTACTTTTTCTGTTGAAGTAATGGGATTTTACCCAAATTTAGTCTGAAGCATCCTTTGTCAAAGGGGAATCAGTGTTGTATAAATGATAGCTCTTGGGCCCAGAGCTGGGATGGGCAAGGCCAAAAAATATGAAATATAGCAAATTCTCTAAAACCCTACCTGTCCTGTGGGAATGATTGGATTTTGCCCAAATATTGTTTGAAGCATTATTGTGTGAAGTACATTAAATTTTGAATTATTAAATGAACCACTACTTCTGTTCTATCTTATATAGGTCCTTATAGTCATATGATTGTTAAGGCCCATGGACCTCAGAATGTCAGAAAGGCTTAGGGTCATGCATGATGTTTGACTAGAAGCAATGTTAGATTAAAGAATTATACAGTTTGCTGAAATGAATGATGTTGACCCACGTTGACATGTAGTCTGAAGACTGAACATGTTAGTTTAGGAAGTGGCTAGTTGTGTATTCCAGATATAAGAGGATTAGAGAACTTCAGAGAGAATTTTCACATCTCTCCTTCATATTAAGCATTATATAAAGAGCATGAGCTTCATTGATTATATGCACTACATGTCATCAAATTTCTGAAAATGACGTTTGTCTGTACTTTACAAAAATGTTCATTTACAGGACTTTTTAGTACTTTGATTGAGGTAAAAGAGACCCAGTTTTGTAAAAATGGATGGTCAGACCCCCTCTGTGTCTATATGGGTGAATGATGGAATAGCTTGGAAGTTTGTCTTCTTCATCACCTTGTGTTCAAAGATAATTTAATTGGGCAGAAGGAATTAATTTTTGTATAAATCCAAGGTCTGACATTAACAGAGTCTATATGTTGTATATATGTAATACATCAACTCAATGACATCATTTTGTCTGCTATATTATATATATGTCACATCTGTTAAAGCCTTTTTTTTATATGATATGGTCGACAATGAAAATAACTTAACTCCTAAGTCTGTAGTTAAGTATGTATTCATTGGTCAGAGATTGACAGATTTTCTTTTTCCTTCAATGCAGTCACCTGAGATAATCAGCGTCCAGGTGTACCCTGCAAACATATAGATGATGCCAAGGGGTGTTTACCTGTAAAAATCGATAACATGCCATGGTAGCTGTTGCAATGGATACCAGCATCTGAAGCAATTTGTTTTTATAGAAATAGACAAATTGACGTACATTAAATTCAAGTTTCAGTAATCCTTTCACATACATCATCTACATATATGTTCGAGATGCTGCTTTGGTTTAAACTTATAATAAAATCACTTAAGTATATTGTAGCGTGTGAATCAACATTTCTCACAAGATCAAATGGCCTTCAGATCTTTTCAAAAACCAGACGATTTTCTCAGCATTTATTCAGTGTAATACATACGACTTCTATAGCATTTCCATAGGATTTCAGTACCTTTTGCATCATCCTATGGTAATGTTTCCATAACTGTTGCATTTGAGATGGAACAGCCAATGTGTACCAGTCTGTACCGTAGTTTAAGAACACTTGACTGGTGTATGTTTCTTACACATTTGGCTATGTATACTTTTTACACGCATGACTTGTGTGCAATTGGTTCATAATATATTGGTTTGTACTGGGTTTATACTTGATTAGGGTGTACTGGGTTTATACTTGATTAGGGTGTATTTGGTTTATACTTGATAAGGGTGTATTTGGTTAAGGGTGTATTTGGTTTATACTTGATAAGGGTGTACTCGGTTTATACTTGATAAGGGTGTATTTGGTTTATACTTGATTAGGGTGTACTCGGTTTATACTTGATAAGGGTGTACTCGGTTTATACTTGATTAGGGTGTACTCGGTTTATACTTGATTAGGTTGTATTTGGTTTATACTTGATTAGGGTGTACTCGGTTTATACTTGATAAGGGTGTACTCGGTTTATACTTGATTAGGGTGTACTTGGTTTATACTTGATAAGGGTGTACTCGGTTTATACTTGATAAGGGTGTACTTGGTTTATACTTGATTAGGGTGTACTCGGTTTATACTTGATTAGGTTGTATTTGGTTTATACTTGATTAGGGTGTACTCGGTTTATACTTGATAAGGGTGTATTTGGTTTATACTTGATTAGGGTGTACTCGGTTTATACTTGATAAGGGTGTACTCGGTTTATACTTGATAAGGGTGTACTCGGTTTATACTTGATAAGGGTGTACTCGGTTTATACTTGATAAGGGTGTACTCGGTTTATACTTGATTAGGGTGTATTTGGTTTATACTTGATTAGGGTGTACTCGGTTTATACTTGATAAGGGTGTACTCGGTTTATACTTGATAAGGGTGTACTCGGTTTATACTTGATTAGGGTGTATTTGGTTTATACTTGACTTGTTTGTACCTTAGTTTATGAACACTTGGCTGGTGTATACTTGTTTGGCCTCATCCAGACTTTCTATTATGAGTAAGTTAGCTTTCAACATTCACAATACATTCTCTTAAGAACCCTTTCATGTGTAACTATAAGCATCATATGATATTAATGTCTGTAAATAAAAGACATTGTGAAGAACTTCCCTTAATAAAACATTTTATTATGCAATTAATGTTGGGATGATTCAGACAGGCATATGTAGTTTCTTGTTCCTGTTTTATAATCCAGCCCATCCTATCTGTTGGATTATAGATTTGTTTGAAACAAAGGATACATCAAGCGTATTGTGTACTGTAACACAATGCTCTCCTAAGACATTGTTATATCCTGTGCGTCTCACCTTCATACAGTGCTAGCTGTCTGCTCCAGAATTGACATCATCCCCGAAATATATCTCACAAGTTAGATAATAAGATACAACCTTTTTTCCTTAGTCTGTGAGCATCAGTTTTTACTGTGTAATGTTGTTTACATTTGTAATATTTTGAGGTATAGAATTACACTGACAATAATGGGTTGGCCATTTAACAGTGATTCACAAAGACAAATGTCTCGTCTAAAAGCAGTCTCCATTGTTAGCTCACCTTGTGCAAGGGTAAACTATGGCATGGGGTCAGTCTGGTGCCCATCAACTTTTTAAGCTGTTTAAGCTATAGCATACTAACGCTACAGTTCACTATCACCAGTTCAGAGACATTATGCAATCATGTTGTTCAAACGTGTGTGTAAGGAACCACAACTCACCTTAGAGATTGTTATCAAACCTGTGAGCTATTCAAAATAGATCCATTTGAAAAACACATCATATAATGTGCCTTGTTTTTCAAGTTTTATACTGTTCAAAATATTCTGTTATTCATCAAAATGAAAAGTTTGAACACAAAACACTATGCTCCTCCTTGTCGACATGCATACTCATTAGCACAGATGTACAACGGTAAACCCAGTCACCTAACCACCTACCTTGTCGACATGCATGCTCATGAGCACTGTTGTACAACGGTACAGCCAATTACCTAACCACCTACCTTGTCGACATGCATGCTCATGAGCACTGTTGTACAACGGTACAGTCAATCACCTAACCACCTACCTTGTCGACATGCATACTCATTAGCACTGTTGTACAACGGTACAGCCAATTACCTAACCACCTACCTTGTCGACATGCATACTCATTAGCACTGTTGTACAATGGTACAGTCAATCACCTAACCACCTACCTTGTCGACATGCATACTCATTAGCACTGTTGTACAACGGTACAGCCAATTACCTAAGCACCTACCTTGTCGACATGCATACTCATTAGCACTGTTGTACAACGGTACAGCCAATTACCTAACCACCGACTCAAAAGTGTGAACTAGTGACAATGAGCAAGATCTGCTAAATACTTATTAACATTTTGGGACATCAAAGGACAAGTAATTAGTATGATCATTATACACATTTGTATTCCAAATCTCATGTTGATTTAAGTTTTAAAATCTTATTTTCCTGTACGAAGGATTAGATTTAATGACAGATTTCAACAACAAAAGGCAAAGGTAGTCAATATTTTGCTTTATAACGCTATGCCGCCTTAATGCCTGGGTAGATTTTAACCAGATTTTGTCTGCAACATTGTTAAAGGGGGTTTATTATTTCTTATATTAAGAAAGTTTATTTCATGCCTAGGGATCTGTTGGTAGGGTTCTGTCTATCCATCAGATAACTGTTAAGGGCTTTAGCACTATTGTTTATGTAAGCAATACAGGCCCTATTGGCCTTTTGTTTTAGCTGCTCATGACCTGATATTTCACTCTGAGATATGGTAATACTGTATTTTATTTATGTTATTATGTAAATGTTGTTGGTAACTCTGAAAAGTGATGCAGCGGAGTCTCATAGGTTACTCTTAGAACTCGGATAAATATTATCATTCCTCTCCACAGTTTATCTGTCAGCACTGCAGTTAACATAACATGTGTTTATAGGTGATGTAAATACTGAAATATGTTTACTTCAGTGAGATAGGTCTTGAAACTCATAGCAAGTTTTTTATATTTCTTGTCCATGTTCTCCTATACGGGGTAAAATAACGTTGTAATGTTAGGATAACTCTCAAATTTTACCAGTTTTTTGCATCCTTGGTGTGTGTCATCAGGACTTAAAGTATCTAACCAGTATATAGATGAAAAATGTGACCCTGTTCAGTTTCCCCGTTTAATGTAAAGATGTCATTGGTTATATTTAATTGATCGCTTTATGACCATGCAACCCTTTTAAAAGTGTTAAACTCTATTAAAGTGAAATGTTAATATTTAGCGACATTTTAAGACCATCTGACCGAAAGGGTCATGATGACCCATAGCTGTCATGTTTTGTCCCGTCTTCATGCGCTATCCACTGTGCAAGTTTATTAAAATGAATGATCTTGAACTACTTTCAAGGTTTCTTTGATGAAATTAATTGAGATCTTTAAATTTCTTTTTCAACAAGTGTTGGATTTGAAGCCATGGTATTTTTGTAGTAGCATGTAAAATGAATAGAATTTCACATTTGTAGAAAATGTTTTTATGATCTGACAATATCTTCTTTGTAAGCTGCAGAGTAGTCAAGCAATTTAGGTCAATTGACCTCTATCATATATAGGTCTTTATTGTCAGACAGCTGTTAAGGCAAATTGGCTTGTTGTTACAGTAAATATGGTTGGGGATATTGTCAGACATGGGTTTGTTGGTGCAATAGATTCTTTGGTTTGTAAATATGTATTGACTTGATGTTTTAGTAAAGTGTCACTAACAGCATTTGTGATTTTGTTTCAGTGATACGACAGCCACAGATGTTATCTCACTGTTATTGAAGAAGTTCCACATCCTCGATCATCCCAGGAAGTTTGCCTTGTATGAGCAGGAACACAGTCCCAAGGGTAAAATAGGTGAGATCAACTACTTGCTATAGATTTAATTACCATAGTTTACAGATTTTACGTCTCTACTTTTCAGATGCTGGTACTTCAGGTAAGTTTGAAACGATGAGCTGACTTTTTCTGACAGAAAAACAGCACACATCGACTTTCATTTATTAGGTGACCTGAAACAAAGGCCTATGGCGATCACCTTTTCTCTTGCATCATGTGTTGTGCATCCATAAACTTTTTAACACTTCTGACTTCTGTTCAAAAACCCCTGAAATGATTTCAATGAAATTCTGCAGAAACCTCTCCAAAGATGAATCAAAACAGTGAATTATTTGCAGTTATTACTACCCAGATATGGTCAAATCAAATGGTCTTCATGGATGGAAGCATGTTAAGATGCTTTATTGAAATTGGGAATTTCAAGGCCCGAGGGTCTCACATTTCCCCCTTGGGGGACTACATCAGTCATTTATCTCAATTTTCCCTACAACAAGACCAATATAGACAGCCTCTTTCCAAGCTGCATGATGATTTCAATTTCCCTATCATGAATTTTCCATTTCTGGAAAGCAACAGTCCTACATCCACAACCTTTGGTGTTTACACATAGCAGTTGATTTGATATCCAAGGGAATGTTCTCAATATCATGATTTTCAGGCAAGAAGTTTTCAACTGAAGGACAAACATGTAATACAGGGTTTCAAAAGATGCAGGTTGATGAAAGTAATGGGAAAGTTTTACAGTCTTTGTGGGATATGAAGCTGGACGTGTTTGATACTCATTAGTTTGCTGGTTGGTTCATTTGTTGTATACCTTGTTGTCATTGATGTTACAGTGAAACTGCGGAGGCTGCCTGGCAGTGAGAACCTTTTGTCTACTTGTGTCCACTGGGAGAAGGAGCGACTTTTGTGTACAAGGCTTGTCCTTCAGGAAAATGAAACAGGAGAAATTGTGGTAAGTCACAAAGGGACTTGGCTAGAATTCCTGACCAACGGTTCATATATATGTATTATAGTGAAAATAAGGTTTGTAACTCCCAAGAAGGGAAAACTGAACATATTGTTAGGGTCGGGCATCGAGATGAGGGTGCCGTATCTTAATCAGCTTGTCTGTGAGTCTGTTTCCACAAAATAACTTGTGTATTTGTCGTCAAATTCACGCCAAACTTTGTTTGTTATGTGGCTTTATATTCATGAGACCTTGAATGTGTTCGATAACCATTGTCAATATTTGCATGAGTTATGGAACTTTGAATGATGATAATTGACAATTTTCTTACTTTTTGCACTGTAACATGTGTATTTCTAAGTTATTCTGCAATTTTCGTATGTGCGCTATTATCAATTAGACCTAACATGAGTTTGATAACATATTCATCCATCACTGCAATAGTTATTGGACTAATGCTGAAAATACCATTTTATCACTTTCTGCACACTGCTTACTTGCAGTTAGATTTTCACCAAATTTGATGTTTGAGTTTATGTTCACAAGACTCTGCAAGGATTTATTAACCATTTGAATCTGAATTTGAGTCTGTCCTTCTGTCATTTGTCAACTTTTCCTGTAAGTTGACACTAAAATGGTTTAATGATTTATTTAGGAGCAACAATAGTAAACAAAATGATTACAGAACATGTCAATACAAACCATTAGAGTCAAATTTGAAAATCAATTGTCAAGCAAGGGAAGAATCAGTCATAGTCTCAAAATTAATTTTTGTCAAAACATCGTCACTTCTTGTGACAACATCGGTCAATTCATACACAGAGAAGAAAGTCTTCTGTGCGTAACACTTGGCTAATTACAACGTATTGGTCCACTGCACATGCAACACCAAACCATCAAACCAGCACAAATTTTTATGAAGAATATCTATAATAATAGAAAGGAAATAGTCTTAGCGCAAAATGTTTAATGAAACAGTGTTTTTCTTTTGACAATACGCATGTACATGCCTACAGTACATTCCATGCAATACCATTCCATGCTCTGTTATGTATATATCTGAATATACAAAGTTTATGTCAGCTAGAGGTCTCACTATGTGACAGTGAGACATGAAAGAAATTTTGACTCGTGGAGTTCATATTTACCTGGTTTGGTCATAAATAGGTAAATAATGACTTGTACCTGTGATTTTAATACTGAACACTGTTGATTAGGCCTAATATGAAGACAGGTGTTTGTGTACGTTAGATAAATTGACGTAGGTTTATTGTATAGGTAAGTGAATGATGAAGAGTAATGTGTCTGATGTTTAATGAAACAAACAAGAAGTACACAAACATAAGGCAGTTTTTTTTTCTTCAATTTTATTGCAACTGTAATTAAACAGCAGGCAATTAAAAGTCAGTAAATGAGATGAAAACAAATTTTGAAAAAGCTGAACACTCTGAGATAGATTTCTTTGCCAGGGATGGATTTTGACTGAATTTTTGGGTGAGCACATTATGCAAATAGAAGCATTTTTTACTATTTTCAACCCAAAACGTACCTGCACACGTTACGTAGGTGAGCATATTACACAGGCTTTTACTGTAGTCATGAACAACTGAATAGATTTTCATCAAATCTTAAACATACTTGAGGGAAGGGAAATCAATTTGGTATGAACAGTTAGTCTTAAATTCCTTTTTGTTTAGTTTTATTGAAGCAATTTCAGCCTAGCAAAGCCAGGTGAGGGATACAGACCAGTTGGGCCTCTTGTTTATTTGTTAAGTATATAATCAGTAGGTAGAGATTAGAGGGTAAGTCAGGGACAATTGGAACTGTGGTAGTCTAAAAGGGCAAGTTTGAGTTTGGGTGTCATTGGGAATTCTAGTCCTTTTTCATACTACTGTTTTAACACTGCTAGTCCTAATGTGCCATGGATGCCTTGATCAATGTAGGTTTTATCTTGTCCAGGCTGTGAAAGTTGTAAGCATAATGGGGGATAAGTGTGCAGTGCTCTGACTCCCACACACCTGGTTTTTATCACTTCTGCCAGTAGGTATCATACAAATAGACTGCAGCTGAACAACACTGTACACAAAAACCAATATGCCAACTACCTATTTCTCTTTAATTGTGATGGGTCATTTGTTGGTGAACCTGTAGGACATCTGTCTTAACTTCTCTAGTTATAGGAGGTCACATAAAGGTCTTGGTGTATGACCTCTTTTTAAAGCTTAGTACATACTTTGCAGATGTTTAAATTCAAAATAAAAAACATAGATTTGACCCTTTTATTAGTACACCTAGCCCAGAAGGCCAAATTAACTAGATACTAAAGTGTTTACCTTGGATTCCATTATCTGTCCAGCATCTGTCAAATTTTTCTATAAAATGTTGTTAGCCAAGCCAACAAATTTTAACCAAAGTTTGTCAGAAGCATCCTTGGGGGCCTGAAGATGGAGCCTAATAGGGGTAAATCTATCAATTTTTTAAAAATCCATCTTGTTTTTTCAGAAATTGTGTGAATTTGCATTGAAGTATGCTTGGATGAAGGGAAATCAGTTTTGTATAAAGGACCGGTCTTGGCCACTTTGGGCCTGAGGGATGGGGCCAAATGGGGGAAATCTATCATTTTCTTTAAAATATATCTTGTTCTCCAGGAAAAGCAAGATATTTTCCAATATTGTCCAAGGGTTGGGTTTCTGGGGCAAGAGGGGGAAATGTAGCAAATTCTTTTAAAATCCTTCTCTTCCTGTAAGAATTTGAATTTGCCCAGATTTGGTATGAGGCATTCCTGGGTGAAGGGAAATCAATTTTGTATAAAAAGAGGATTTATATCCCCAAAGGTAAAAGCAGTGGGGTCCATTGGGGATTATAGAGCAAGTTCATTCAAATTCAACTTCTGTATTCTTCAAAATCCCACTCTGTATTCTTGGTTGTAGAGGAATGATTAGTATATACACAATTGGTGTGGGCCTCTGGGGCAGAAGGGGTGGGGCCCAATAGGGGAAAAGGAGTTAATTGAAAATGAATGGATATTTCCCAAATTTGGTTTGAAGCATTCTTGGGTGAAGGAGAATCAATCTTATATTCTTATTCATTATATCAATCTCTATAGCCTCATTCTTGATTTTAGTAAATATTTCTATATATCAAGAAGGGAAAAATGATCAAAGTCATTCAGAATGGTAGCTGACTTAAGATCTGGTTAGTTGCTAGGGTCTTGGGTCATCTGACATCTGTCCATCTGACAGTCATCGAACCTTCATACATACTACTGGTTGTGTTATATGAACTTAGATTCTGTTGACATTGCTAACCTGAAGAAAATCTTCCAAAATCACTATGTATATGGATGTATATCTCTTTAGGAAATTGCATTAGGCTGGTTTGTTGTATTGCCAAAAGGAGAACTCTGTAAGCTTACAATGTGATTTGATGTATATTTCAGTTGGAGAACTCCGTAAGCTTACAATGTACTTTTATGTATATTTCAGTTGGAGAACTCCGTAAGCTTACAATGTACTTTTATGTATATTTCAGTTGGAGAACTCCGTAAGCTTACAATGTACTTTTATGTATATTTCAGTTGGAGAACTCCGTAAGCTTACAATGTACTTTTATGTATATTTCAGTTGGAGAACTCCGTAAGCTTACAATGTACTTTTATGTATATTTCAGTTGGAGAACTCCGTAAGCTTACAATGTACTTTTATGTATATTTCAGTTGGAGAACTCCGTAAGCTTACAATGTACTTTTATGTATATTTCAGTTGGAGAACTCCGTAAGCTTACAATGTACTCCTGAGTTATATTTCAGTAGAACTCTGTAAGCTTACAATGTACTTTTATGTATGTTTCAGTTGGAGAACTCCGTAACCTTACAATGTACTTTTATGTATATTTCAGTTGGAGAACTCCGTAAGCTTACAATGTACTTTTATGTATATTTCAGTTGGAGAACTCTGTAACCTTACAATGTACTCCTGAGTTATATTTCAGTAGAACTCTGGAAGCTTACAATGTACTTTGATGTATATTTCAGTTGGAGAACTCCGTAAGCTTACAATGTACTCCTGAGTTATATTTCAGTAGAACTCTGGAAGCTTACAATGTACTTTGATGTATATCAGTAAGTAAATGATGATTTAGTTGGAGAACTTAAGCTCACAAATGTTCAATGTATTGACATAATAGGAGAAATTCAGCATGCTAACAATGTACTTTCTTGTATTTTCAGTGGGAGAACTTCAGTAAACCAGAATTGGAGAACTTCTTACTTGTGCTGGACAGAGAGGAAAAGGAATATATATCACAACTGCAGTACAAATATCATGTTATGAAGAGAATTATCCATCAACGCTTCAAAGAGCTACGGAAAGAGCGCAGGAAGTCTGCCTTGATGGAGAAACAAGCCAGCAAAGAGTCCTGATTATCTAGGATTTCCAGTGATATTACCCAGGATGCTTCATTGTCTTGTTAATGTACACTCTTGAGAGAATTTCCTCAGATTCATTAGGAAATCAAACCATTATGACAGTCTTGCTAGATGTTAAATCTAGTCAAGCTCAGCCAGTAATCAAGTGATTTCTGGACGTTACTGATCTGAATCTTTGTTCTGTGATGGTTGTGTAGATATTTATCATGGTGCTGTGAGGAGTAATCTGGTGGGGCAACCATTTGTGAGACCTCATGAACTTTTGCTGTGACAGAATCCTGAGTGAGTCATGGATACCACTCCCTACAAGGGATTACTTATTATACACTATGAGGTCTCCAGAAACAATGGATAATTGCCCACTGATGAGCTCAGATATCCTCTGGTAGAGGCCAAACTTGACACTCGCTTCACCAAAACGTCGGAAAGACTTGTGACAGATGTTCTGATGTAGTCCAGGCACAGAATGACTTTAAGACACATGATTGTCTTCCACTGAAAAAGACTGCAGTCTTAAGGATTTGAAATGTTGTGTCATACAAGAAATGAACATCTCTTGAAGACAAACATTTGTCTAAGGATTTATATTGTAGGGCATGTCCCAAGGAGGTTAAGAATCAATGTCACTAGTCCAAAGGAGGACAAGAGTGCCAATATTTTGGTGGTTGTTACTCTCAGTGATGACAGTGAGAAGGTCACAATATGATGATGTGGTGAGAGGGTCATGATTGATGTAAATGAGATTAATCATGGGATGTCTAGGTGAAACAGTTACATTATTGTCACTTTTCACCAAGATATCGGTTCTTACAGAGTCATAGTTGTCCTCACTTGTCAAAGAAGCAAACATGGACCTATTTGTTGTCACAGGCATGACTTGTTGACAACAGTTACCTGATAAAGACGAGCAAGTTGTCAATTTATCAACTGATGTTATGGTTTATGTATGGTAGTCGTTGCCTGGAAACTGTTGCCATGACATGAAAAACTTGCACAAAGATACTCAAGAATACCAGGGCTTTGACACAGAAACCAAATATGGTATGACTAGTTTTCCACCCCCAATACTTTATGTCATGGTCAGGGTCACGAGCACTCATTTGAGAACATGTGTGATGATAAACACCCTGTTGATAACGACCTGTGTATTTTGGTACCACGATATCAATACCTAATAACTGTACATACTTCCCTAGTTTAGTACATGTAAAGTGGGACTAAGGTTTTCATGGGTTGAAAAAATATTTCAATGTTTTTAGGGGAAATGTAACACAGTTAAAGATTCCACCAGTCCTATCTTTCTGATTGGTTGAATTTTACAGCAAGTTACCTACAACACCTAGCGGCAATCACATGCTTTAAATAATGCCACCATCTTTCAAGACAAGTAGCATGGCATGCAATAACTATGTAACAAGTTAACGTTATCCTAAAAACTTAATAAAAGTGACAGCCAAGATGTTCCTGACACTATTCAGATGAGTTTCAGTTGTGAACCATCACTGGTTTGAAGTTAATACTCTGAGATGGGACAAGTTGGTGGAATGCACAGAATTACTGGATCACTGATATCTATTTTCAGTGGTCTATATAAGATCAACATGTGACAATCTGTGACAGTAAAAGTCATTAGAAAATATCTTTTAAAATAATCAATATAGTCAGCGATATCACAGATATGATCATAATGCAACATTGTACCAAATTTCCTGTTGCTATTAATAGAATGGGTTGACTAATTGAGAGTAATTTTTTTTCTTGATTGTGGGTGGCACACATGTACATTGTTTATCACTCTCAAGGGCAGCGTCTTCAAACTAAATATCTTAAAACAACAAATAAAGTTAGTGACATCAAAAGCTTATGTACTTAATATGATAACACCAATATATGAAGTTATTTAAAAAGTATTTTAAGAACTATTGTTCAATAAACAATATAAAGGTCTATTGGAGATTGGAAAAGAAGCTGAAATTATTAAAAGCTATATTAATTATGAGGTTAAACTTTGCCTACTCTAGTGTTTATTGCTATTCATTTAAGGATTGTGTGCATCCACTTAATGAATTATTTCTGTATTTATACTTACTCAGAGTGAAAGATCTGATATAAATCTATAAGATATCTGTACAGAACATGCCTTTGTATTCCAATAATAAAACACTATAAATCTTTTACCTGTCACACATATAGTATGCGAGGGATACAAGCATGAATTTGATAATGTATTCAAAGAGTACAAAATCTTCAATCATAAGAATTGAAAAAGTAAAGATAACATATCAGTAAGGTCATTTTTTCTGATGTAAAATTTCATGTATCTCTACTGTTGCATCAATGCATTTAGTGTTAACAGATCAGTGCACATGGTACAATTTGTGGCATACAATATTGTGCGCATGCTGGTTAAGAAATAATCCAATCACAAGCCTTCTTATTAGCCAATCAAAAATCAGTCAACCTTAGAAATTGATTCTGCTACAAGTTGTCTCTGATTAAATCAAATTGCATTTCTGATTAATTTATGATTTACATTTAATGTGCATACTGTGTACATATAACCTTGACGCTGGATTTTGGTGGGGGCAAAATATTTTTGAAATAACAGTTCACAGAATCTGACCAATCCTGTGGTTATGGGTCATGCTATGTAACTTAGGGTTCCTCTGAAACTGAGGGTTCCTTACTGAACATGCATGTTTTGTACAACGATCTAGAAGACTGCTATTTAAGCCAGGTCTGTGGTAGGAGTGAGCAATTCAGTTTGTGGGATGCATCTTTGTAGCATACAATGATGATTTGAAACTAGGAACAAGGACAGTGTCATCAACATTACCTGGACTGGAACTTTGTGTCATCAAGCATCTTCATTTACTCTATGTAATCTGTGGTTTTAATGTTGTTCTGGGTTCAATATCCAATTGCAATACCAGTGGCAATCTCTTGATTAAGAATTTCAATTTTTTGAGTGATTTACTGATTTGATAGAAAATATTTTCAAAATTTCAGATTTGCCTGATGATAGTCATCTATAAAAGTGTTCAATCTTCTTGCATATGAGGGATTTTGTCTCAGATTTAAAGTTACATATAGACATGTTATATATCATCCTTTCAGTGAGTGCATTGATTTACATATTGTATAAATAAGATTGCTTTGATGCTACACAGATGGTATATACAACACCAACCTTTACCAAGGGTATTCTATGTGTTTGTTATGGGAATCTTTAGGATTTTTCGTTCTATAAAATTACTTTGTATTTATGTATACATTTTATACGAGGATCTGTAGCTTTACAATTTTCAAACTAGTCATTTACATGTCTCGTTATAACTTGTTCAAGAGACCATTGAGAAAAACATAATGTTGAATTTGTAAAAAAAATGAGGTAAATATTTATGTAGATTTTATTGTTTGTTTGTACACTTCATATTGGTGTGACTTTTCATTTTAAAGGTGCATAATACACAAGACAAGTATCATTATAAGATAAAGATTTGAGTAAATACAATTGTGTTCATACATATCCTGTACAAGGTATTGTATTCCAATATGAAATCAAAGCCTAATATATTCTATCCTTTATCTCCTTGTCATTTCCGTCTGATAACTCTTCCTTATCTGAAAATTTAAAATCTAAAAATAATACTGTTACACTTTTCCCATTTTGTGTTCATGTATGGTGACGATATGACTTGTCAGCCGATTGTGTTACACCTGTCTCTACACATGTTTAATGTTAAGGCTGAAGAAAAAATAACCTATGGTCAAATATGACACTACATCAATTTTTCAGCAATGATTGGATTTTGCCCAAATTTAATCTGAAACATTCTTGGGTTAAGGCGAAAAAAATGTGTGTAAATAGTGGGTATCGGCCCCCTGGCACAGGAGGGGGATATCACTGACAGACATGGTGACCATTGAGATAGAACAAATTTTATCTCTGTGAGGTCTGTGTTTGTCATAATCATGAATTTGTTAGCAATCAAGCAAATTCACAGCCAGAGTGCATGTGATTTAATATGGATGTTTTCATTCAATCCAATCAGACATTCTGTAGTTCTGTTTGAACCTGGAGATTTTAAGTTTACTTGGCTTGAAAGGCTGAGTGAGCTTATAGCCTACCACAGCGTGCAGCATCCGTTGTCCATCCGTCATCTTTTTACCTAAAAATTACAATTAATGATAAATGACTTACAGGATTTTGACTGAATTAGGCCAAAAGCATTGTTGACAAATCCTATTTAAATGGTGGGTCTTGGCCCCCAAAAGTGGAAATTTTAAATCCTACTCCTCCAGTAGGAATAATTGGATTTTTTTTACAAATGTGCGAGGTTGCGAGGTCCAATGGGGGAAATGGTGCAAATTCCTTTTCAGTATGAAGATCAAGATTTTGTCCTAGTTTGACCTGAAGCATTCTTTGGTGAGAGAGAATAAATGGTTTTGCTGACCATCTGGGTGTAGAGGGGTGGGGCCGAAGGAAGGAATCACTATATACATTAAGAATTACTTTTCCTTTCGATTGGACAAAGCAATTGCAACCAAACAAAGCCAGGTGGGTGAAAGAGGCCCTCTTGGCCTCTTGTCGGTATAAAACAGAACAGTGTAACCAAAGAGATATATTTAACACTGATTAACAGCTTGCTGTCAGTGAATGTCTCGCCATTTTTGTACAAAGAACCTTGGTGGTTTGGACTGAAGGGAGGGAAGCTGGAGGCAAAGATGTCATCCAGGTTGTTGATGTTTTTGTGAATAAAAAGACGGGATTTCTGTGTTTGCACGAGATCCTTTTGTATAAATATTAATGTAAGGCAGTTACATTAAATATTGACAGGGTTCATTAAATTTTTGCATACATGTAGATGTAATTATAAATGATGTAGTGTAGTGATATTTTGACATTGTATTGTCATCCTATTTCTATGTATCACAGATATTACACAAATGTTGGAGCCTGGAGCCCAACAGTCTATCATTAACTCTTGGTTTTTTATGTGCAGTGTAAAACAACCTTACCTAAATTTATATTTTGTTCATCACTGTGTAATCAAATTATGACCATGTGCTCATTTATTAGATCTACAGACAGTAGATTTTTCCATCAAAGACAGTTGTCTAGCCATGTGATGGAGACCGACCATGTTGGATGTTGATAAAATTATGATTATATATAAGTGTGTGTTCTGTAGAAATGTGCATCACACACAAGGCTATTATTTATCCGACCGGCTTTTTCTATGTAAAGTTTAAATTATAATACTTCTTGCTAAATATTCTTTTGGACAGTGGTGTTTTATCATTGGATTGTAAATAGGTCATATATCTTTATTAAGACATTTGACAGTGGAAAAAAAATCATGATCTTAATCCCAGGATTAAATGTCATTTATATTTAAGTAGAGATCAAGGCATGAAAAATGATTAAAAAAAGAGAAGTGTTTTGGATTGATGATGGTATATATTTGATGGTTTGGGATAACACTACAGTGGTGTATGATGTGTTATATTAATGTTACTGTACATAACTTAGATCAGAGTTTTATAGCTAAACTTAACGTCGTCAGAGAAATGTTAAATTCTAAATTACTAAGGAATGAGAAATTTTATCAAAGTTACTGTTACCATCCTTCTAGTGCCTTACATGTGAATTATCAAACTTTGACCTTTGCAAGATGCAAATCATTTTTCCGGAGCTGGTACATGAATATCTTGTTTACTTCGTCCGATTTGATAAATCAGGGGAAGTCGTTTAAAAATAATCTAAGTGTCACTGTATTTGAATTTTGTTTCACTGAACATGTATGATTTGTTTTATTTTTATCTATAAATTAAATTTAATCAGAAAATAGTAATATTGGTCTTGTTTTTTTGTTTTCAAATTGATGTTTATACAATGATCGTCATTATAAACAACAAGTTGTACAAAGATCACTTTTACTTTTAAGAAGCTGTGACTATCATTCTTCAAACTGCATGATATAATAATCAAAAGATAACGTTCACCTGCATTCAATGCTTTTTTGCAATACATTTACATTTCAATTCTTTTCGTTGACCTTAAATTGAATCAAACTGGAATTAAAACCAGACTCTTTAATCTTATACTCCTGACTACATTACATTTACCTAATGGGTCCTGGAAGACTTCAATAAGAACAGGACATCTTCAAGACACTAGTAAACTATTCAAGGCCTTTTAGTTAATTTGAGTGTTATAACAAATTTGTTCCTAGTGACCATGAATGATGTCAAAGTTTAATTTGTAGGTTGTCAAAGTTTTCAACCTTTTTCCAGCGAGTATGAATGACCTCTGTCATAAGAGATTGACATGCAGTTGACCTTCTGATTTGCTGATTTACATGGCCGACAAATAGCCATCTTGGATTACAGCAACGAAAGTTTTGTTGTAGCTTTTTCTTGAAAAGAACTGGATTTCTGTCAGATTTCATGTGTAGATTCCCCTTAGTCCTTTGTTGTGCTTACCCGACATTGGACTGATCAGAACAAAATGTCCGACAGGTGGCCATCTTGGATCTCAACAATAAAAGTTTGTTATCACTATATCCTGACAAGTGCTGCATAGATTGTCCTCAGATTTTAGATGTACCCCGATATGTTGCCCTTAGTCCCTAGTTGTGCTTGATTGATTTTGGGACAGATTTGAAAAGCAATAATAGCCAACAGGCGGCCATCTTGAATGTTTACAAGGATATTTGTTATCACTATTTTTTGAGAAGTACAGGATGGATTGATCTAAAATCTTATATGAAAGTACCCCTCGGATCAACCTCTTGAAGATTTCATGTTCTGTGAACAAATTCCACAGTACTATCACATCTAATGTGAAAAACACTTTCTTGGACACTTATTCCACATTCACTTTCACCTTGATATGTCACCATTGTCAACAATTTTCCAGAAACATTGGCATTTTAACGGAACCACCAATACTAGCTGATCGCAGGCTGACAAAACATCTAAGACCTGGTTGTTAGCGGTAAGCTAGAAATAACGACCCACACTACTGCTATTGGCTGTTTCAGCATTACTGGGATTATTGGAACACTATAGTTCTCATATAGTTCTCAGTCAGAGTTTGTGATTTTTAGGTCATCTGACCCAAAGGGTCAAGATGACCTATAGCCATCGTGCTTCGTCCGTCGTCGTCGTCCGCCGTGCGCCGTGTGTAAACTTTTCATTCAAACAACTTCTTCTCAAATACTAGAATTTCTAGGGGGCTAATACTTGGCACAGAGGATACTGGCATGGAGCTCTACCAAGTTTGTTCAAATGAATGACCTTGACCCATTTTAAAGGTCACAGGGGTCAAATATGTTAAAATCTTTAAACAACTTTTCTCATTAACCAAAAGGCTCAGAGTGTAGATATTGGGCCTGTGACATGCTGGGATGAAGTGCTACTAAGTTTGTTCAAGTGAATGACCTCAACCCATTTTCTAGGTTTGGCTTGCTTTTTGTCAGATGACCGTTAAGGCCCATGGGCCTCTTGTTCTTTATATGTTCTATGTTGTAACATTTGTAATGTTTTGTGTCTTTATAAAAGGGGAAGATTTCCTAAATGATTTGACAATTTCCTTGTCCATACTGTTGTTATTACTTCATTGATCATATATCTATCATGTAATATATACAACAAACGTTTGTTAGGATCCAGTACATACATTGGACCATATCGTTGATATTACTTAAATGTATATAAATATATATATATTTTCCATAAGGGAGTGAATATACCTTATATAGGAAAATAACACTTTAGGGTACAGTTTAATATCATTTTATTTATATAAAAAATAGAATTAGAAATCAGATAGCTTGATGGTAAATAAAAACTTCACAGACTGACCCACCCCTGGGGTCTGAAGGGCAAGCTTCAAATTTCAGAAAGTCAATTTATCAGTAAAGTTAATATAATTTATTGACATTGATATCAAACATACACTACAAATTCTGCTATTTTAACATTAATCTCTATGTTAGGCCACAATGACAAAATATAAAGAATACTTTGTCACAGCAGTCTATTTTTACGAACTTGAAAAAAGTCCATTTCCCCCAAAGTATACTATTACACATATATCAATATAAACTTGACACAGCAACAAATGGGTGGTTCTTTTTTCAACAGTAGATCATTCAGTTCCTAAACTGTAACTTCAGTTGGTTTCTTAATGCTAGAAAGGTATTGTGTTTACCTGTGTTAAACTTTCTATATACATGTGGGAAGCTGAAGGTTTTTTTTTTAAGTGGAACTGTTTCGTTATTCATTATTTTTATCTTTTGGTTTATCAGAAGAAAGTCATTTGAGTATTTATCAAATTTATCCAATGTGATCTTGAATATGTGAGCTGAAGGTGTTGTCAAATTTTAAGGAAGCTGAAAGCTGCTTAAGTTGGTTTGGGACTTTCTTCTATTAAACATATTGCATTTCAGAAAGTTGTTGCATGTTGCCAAAAATAGCAGAATTACTGAGACTAAATATATTAGAATCTCTAATCTCAAATCTTGATTTCCATCCAACTTTCTTCATCAAGTTTCTTTTTTTTTTTTTTTTTTTCTAGCTGGTTATGATATTTATCAACTGAACATATACTCTGATGTATTTTTGGCCTTGGAAAAAATGGTTATTTTACCCTGTAATCTAGAGGATAAGTCAGTGGTTGGGAGAAAAGCACTTTTGAAGGTATATAGCTTTCTGCTGTCTGATCCACATAACACAGCAGGATGTAGATCAGATAGCCTGACTTACATGAACACTCCCTGCAAAGTAAAGATGGGGGTCGATTTGGTTACCTTATCTTTATAAAATTTGAAGATAAACATTGAAAAAGGATTGTAGGTGGTTGTCTGTCTCAAAATATGTCTGCAGAAAAACAAAATGAATTTTGTACTGCGTACTTTTGAAGACTTTCTTTTCCGCCTTTTACCTTAAAAAACATCTGTTAAATGTACTGTATTTCCCTCTTCCGTTACTTTATTCAACTTAAAACAAAGGACTTATATTTTATTAGCCCACCATCATCAGATGGTCCGCTATTTAAATCGCTCTGCTTCCGTGGTCCATCTGTCCTTCTGTCTATCTCTAAACAATTTTTGTTATCGCTATTTCTTGAGAAGTCAAGGATGGATCTTTCTCAAATTGAAAATATAGGTTCCCTTTGGTCCTTAGTTGTGTCCATTTGATTTTGGGACTGATCAAAAAAACAAAATGGCCAACTGGCAGCCATCTTTTATTTTTTCAATGGAGTTTGTTATCGCTATTTCTTGAAAAGTAAGTGATGTATCGCTCTCAAATTTCATATGTATGTTCCCCAGGTTTCTAGTTGTGCCCATGTAATTTTGGGACTGATCAGAAAAACAAAATGGCAGACAGACGGCCATATTGCATTTCTATCTTTGAGAGTTTTTTATTTCTATTTCTTGAGAAGTACTAAATGGATCTTTCTCAAATTTCATGTGTATACTTTCCTGATTCCTAGTTGTGCCTGTTTGATTTTTATACTTTTCACAAAAAACAAAATGGCCTACAAGTGGCCATTTTGGATTTTGACTTCGATAGTTAAGCACTATTACTTGAAAACTACTCTGTGGATCTCAAATTTCATGTATAGGTTCCTTTTAGGTCCCTAGTTGTGCCTGTTCAAGTTTGGGACTGATCAGAAAAAAAATAAAATGGCAGACAGGCAGCTATCTTGGATTTTGTACAGTAAAGATTGTTATAGCTATTTCTTAAGAAGTACTGAACAGATATCTCTCAAATTTCATATGTATGTTCCCTTTGGTCTCTCCTTGTTCTCATTTGATTTTGGGACTGATCAGAAGAAACAAAAATGGCTTCCAGATGGCTATTTTGGATTTGGCAGGTAAAGATTATCATCACCATGTTCAAATGTCTTATCATTAAGAGCAAATCAGAAGAGAAGAGAAATGAAGGGAAAAGATCCAACTTTCAAAATGCATATAAAAGATCAAACAATGGTGGGCGCCAAAATCCCTCTGGTTTACCAGGAATATTTGAATGTGAAATATGTTAATGCTGTTTGAATTGAAAAAAAAAAATATTTAGAAAGTGTCAGCTTTACTATCAATAGCTTGATATATTGAAGTAAGATCACCAAAAAAAGTGAATATTGCATTGGTTAATTAATGAAGGATGCAGCCTTTTCATGGACTGTCACTGACCCCCTTTCCCACTCACTACCTTGTAAAATAGCGTCTGTGATAGTTAAGTCAACGACAGTATCACTAGAGTAAAGAGAGATGATCATTACAATATATATTACATGATCTCACATTAATTTCTACTATATATTGAATTTATTAAAGAGATTCTAGAATTCTGCATTTGGGCAAACCTCTGCAGAGGTCAAATGAAAACTTTGGTTTCATAAGTCCCATATGAATTGGAGACTTGTGTATGATTCTGTTTACAAAAATATTTGACATAAGTCATTAATAAAGCACTTTATTGGACCAATTCAAAATCTAAAACAGCAACATTTAATCTATATTTCTTTCTTAGGTTATGTAACCATGAAGTTATAATTTTGGAACTTCCTGTCAATTACAAGTCCACTAGGTCATATTACATGTGTAATTACAAAAATTTACCTGATGGGCGTTGTTATAATTTTTTTGTCCCAGTAAGTATACAGTGGTATGATCCAATATCAACACCAGAGCTCCAGAACAACTGATACTCTTCTCAAGAAATTAATGTACCAGACAGAGAAAGACAAATTTCAGAAGCAATTTTACCCAGATATTATCCAAAATACAACTGAGTATCTCACCAACATGTGTCATATTTGTCATTTTCTTTAAAAAGTTGAAATATCACTTCCTTGAAAAAGTGCCTATTACTCTCCTAAAACTGCCAGGTAAAAACAAATACATTGTATTTTCATCTATACCTGCAGAAATAGATATGTATCATTATTTACATGAGCATCCAAGGTCATTTTGGGTCTCCTTGTAGACAATGGTGGCTACCTTACTGAGCATCATGAGGGAGGCCCATTGCATGCTGTTCAAAGTAATGGAGATAAATTGCCTTGCCCAAGACACAACTACAACAACACAGACTGTAGACTATAGAGCTACAAGATGTGTGTATATAAATGTGTAAATGTTACAGAAATTGTTTCAGAAAAGTTTTAAATCATATCTCGGTGTACAATATAAACATAGATGATTTTTTTAGTTCAAGGTTTACAGTCTAACTATATTTTGTGATTTTGGCACAGATCAATTTAGAAATATTAGTATATAAGATAACCATGGTACAGCTAGATGAGCCTGGAGAAATTTGTACTGATACAGCAGGTGTGTACATGTTGATATCCTTCCAAACAAGATATCCAGGTACATACAGCCAATCAACAAAAACGATACACGCTTATCAGGCCTGGCATAGTCACTCATCTCAAGCCCACTGTGTATCAGCATCCAAATCATGATTCTTTCATCCAATACAATCGTTTTCTATTATCAAGACACTAGCTCGGCTAGTGGGATTTCTCACTGTCATCTTTTATATCTGTCAAGTACAATTCCACAAACATTTCTTTTCTATCAACCACCTGACTGATATATACTGTGATAATTGAAAATTTTCCTTATAATTACAAAGGAATCTGTATTTATAATCCATACAAATATATTTGGCCACTGAAAGAAAAAAAAATCTCTTGATTGTTCAGGAAAACGATAAAATATTTCAAATGCTTATCTTCATGCAATTAGTGACTTTTTAAAAAATGTTTTTGCTGAGGTTCAACATGTACTTGATAATGACAGTCAGAGAACCTGTTATTTGTAACAAACTCTATAACTTTCCATGTAGATTGTTTTACTACGAAGATTTCAAGTGCGAGCTGGAAATCTGTACCACTTAAAGTTTGGCGTATAGGACAATGTACATACTCCATGGACATAAGTTTGCATTGAGCATTCATCTTAATTCATGGGCGTAATTAAAATGTTTTCATTAAAATGGATTTTTATGCATGTCCTCATTTGTAAGTGCAGAAAGGTAAATTCTTGACACCAAATGTATGTGATAATAAAAGGAGTTAAAACAAGCAGAGGTGTTTTACAGAAAAGGGGACATCTGTAGATTCCTATAATTACTGATGTAAACAGGTTAAATCATTACATATCTGTAATACCAGTTTCATCAACAAAAGATTTTAATGGTATTCATCATATACACTAATTTGTAAATGATATTTTTTTTATCTGACTTAAATAAATGTGATATCATAGAGATTTTGTTGATCTATATTGGATGCCTGGAGATATTTTGTATCTTTAGTCAATATCATTTATGAAATATCTTGCATAGAATGGGTATACTTTATATTGTTTGTACTACATTAGGTATATTGTCTGTACTACATTAGATATATTGTCTGTACTACATTAGGTATATTGTCTGTACTACATTAGATATATTGTCTGTACTACATTAGGTATATTGTCTGTACTACATTAGGTATATTGTCTGTACTACATTAGGTATATTGTCTGTACTACATTAGGTATATTGTCTGTATTACATTAGGTACTACATTAGGTATATTGTCTGTACTACATTAGGTATATTGTCTGTACTACATTAGATATATTGTCTGTACTACATTAGGTATATTGTCTGTACTACATTAGGTATATTGTCTGTACTACATTAGGTATATTGTCTGTACTACATTAGGTACTACATTAGGTATATTGTCTGTACTACATTAGATATATTGTCTGTACTACATTAGGTATATTGTCTGTACTACATTAGATATATTGTCTGTACTACATTAGGTATATTGTCTGTACTACATTAGGTATATTGTCTGTACTACATTAGGTATATTGTCAGTACTACATTAGGTATATTGTCTGTACTACATTAGGTATATTGTCTGTACTACATTAGGTACTACATTAGGTATATTGTCTGTACTACATTAGGTATATTGTCTGTACTACATTAGATATATTGTCTGTACTACATTAGGTATATTGTCTGCACTACATTAGGTATATTGTCTGCACTACATTAGGTATATTGTCTGCACTACATTAGGTATATTGTCTGTACTACATTAGGTATATTGTCTGTACTACATTAGGTATATTGTCTGTACTCCATTTGGTATATTGTCTGTACTACATTAGGTATATTGTCTGTACTACATTAGGTATATTGTCTGTACTACATTAGGTATACTGTCTGTACTACATTAGGTATATTGTCTGTACTACATAAGATATATTGTCTGTACTTCATTAGGTATATTGTCTGTACTACATTAGATATATTGTCTGTACTACATTAGGTATATTGTCTGTACTACATTAGGTAATACCTTAGGAATATAGTCTGTACTACATTAGGTATATTGTCTGTACTACATTAGGTATATTGTCTGTACTACATTAGGTATATTGTACTACATTAGGTACTACCTTAGGTATATTGTCTGTACTACATTAGATATATTGTCTGTACTACATTAGGTATATTGTCTGTACTACATCAGGTATACTGTCTGTACTACATTAGGTATACTGTCTGCACTACATTAGGTATATTGTCTGTACTACATTAGGTATATTGTCTGTACTACATTAGGTACTACATTAGGTATATTGTCTGTACTACATTAGGTATATTGTCTGTACTACATTAGGTATATTGTCTGTACTACATTAGGTATATTGTCTGTACTACATTAGGTATATTGTCTGTACTACATTAGGTATATTGTACTACATTAGGTATATTGTCTGTACTACATTAGGTATACTGTCTGTACTACATTAGGTATACTGTCTGTACTACATTAGGTATACTGTCTGCACTACATTAGGTATATTGTCTGTACTACATTAGGTACTACATTAGGTATATTGTCTGTACTACATTAGGTATATTGTCTGTACTACATTAGGTATATTGTCTGTACTACATCAGGTATATTGTCTGTACTACATTAGGTATATTGTCTGTACTACATTAGGTATATTGTCAGTACTACATTAGGTATATTGTACTACATTAGGTATATTGTCTGTACTACATCAGGTATATTGTCTGCACTACATTAGGTATATTGTCTGTACTACATTAGGTATATTGTCTGTACTACATTAGGTATATTGTCTGTACTACATTAGGTACTACATTAGGTATATTGTCTGTACTACATTAGGTATATTGTCTGTACTACATTAGGTACTACATTAGGTATATTGTCTGTACTACATTAGGTATATTGTCTGCACTACATTAGGTATATTGTCTGTACTACATTAGGTACTACATTAGGTATATTGTCTGTACTACATTAGGTATATTGTCTGTACTACATTAGGTAAATTGTCTGTACTACATTAGGTATATTGTCTGTACTACATTAGGTATATTGTCTGTACTACATTAGGTACTACATTAGGTATATTGTCTGTACTACATTAGGTATATTGTCTGTACTACATTAGGTATATTGTCTGTACTACATTAGGTATATTGTCTGTACTACATTAGGTATATTGTCTGTACTACATTAGGTATATTGTCTGTAATACATTAGGTATATTGTCTGCACTACATCAGGTATATTGTCTGTACTACATCAGGTATATTGTCTGTACTACATTAGATATATTGTCTGTACTACATTAGGTATATTGTCTGCACTACATTAGGTATATTGTCTGTACTACATTAGGTATATTGTCTGCACTACATCAGGTATATTGTCTGTACTACATCAGGTATATTGTCTGTACTACATTAGATATATTGTCTGTACTACATTAGGTATATTGTCTGCACTACATTAGGTATATTGTCTGCACTACATTAGATATATTGTCTGTACTACATTAGGTATATTGTCTGTACTACATTAGATATATTGTCTGTACTACATTAGGTATAATGTCTGTACTACATTAGGTACTACATTAGGTATATTGTCTGTACTACATTAGGTATATTGTCTGTACTATATTAGGTATATTGTCTGTACTACATTAGGCACTACATTGGGTATATTGTCTGTACTACATTAGGTATATTGTCTGTACTACATTAGGTATATTGTCTGCACTACATTAGGTATATTGTCTGTACTACATTAGATATATTGTCTGTACTACATTAGGTATATTGTCTGTACTACATTAGGTATATTGTCTGTACTACATTAGGTATATTGTCTGTACTACATTAGGTATATTGTCTGTACTACATTAGGTATATTGTCTGTACTACATTAGGTATATTGTCTGTACTACATTAGGTATATTGTCTGTACTACATCAGGTATATTGTCTGTACTACATTAGGTACTACATTAGGTATATTGTCTGTACTACATTAGGTATATTGTCTGTACTACATTAGGTATATTGTCTGTACTACATTAGGTATATTGTCTGTACTACATTAGGTATATTGTCTGTACTACATTAGGTATATTGTCTGTACTACATCAGGTATATTGTCTGTACTACATTAGGTACTACATTAGGTATATTGTCTGTACTACATTAGGTATATTGTCTGTACTACATTAGGTATATTGTCTGTACTACATTAGGTATATTGTCTGTACTACATTAGGTATATTGTCTGTACTACATTAGGTATATTGTCTGTACTACATTAGGTATATTGTCTGTACTCTGTACTACATTAGGTACTACAGGTATAGAGATATATTGTCTGTACTACATTAGGTATATTGTCTGTACTACATTAGATATAGTGTCTGTACTACATTAGGTACTACATAAGATATATTGTCTGTACTACATTAGGTATATTGTCTGTACTACATTAGGTATATTGTCTGTACTACATTAGGTATATTGTCTGTACTACATTAGGTATATTGTCTGTACTACATTAGGTACTACATTAGGTATATTGTCTGTACTACATTAGGTATATTGTCTGTACTACATTAGGTATATTGTCTGTACTATATTAGGTATATTGTCTGTACTACATTAGGTATATTGTCTGTACTACATTAGGTATATTGTCTGTACTACATTAGGTATATTGTCTGTACTACATTAGGTATATTGTCTGTACTATATTAGGTATATTGTCTGTACTACATTAGGTATATTGTCTGTACTACATTAGGTATATTGTCTGTACTACATTAGGTACTACATTAGGTATATTGTCTGTACTACATTAGGTATATTGTCTGTACTACATTAGGTATATTGTCTGTACTACATTAGGTATATTGTCTGTACTACATTAGGTATATTGTCTGTACTACATTAGGTATATTGTCTGTACTACATTAGGTATATTGTCTGTACTACATTAGGTATATTGTCTGTACTACATTAGGTATATTGTCTGTACTACATTAGGTATATTGTCTGTACTATATTAGGTATATTGTCTGTACTACATTAGATATATTGTCTGTACTACATTAGGTATATTGTCTGTACTACATTAGGTATATTGTCTGTACTACATTAGGTATATTGTCTGTACTACATTAGGTATATTGTCTGTACTACATTAGGTATATTGTCTGTACTACATTAGGTATAATCGTAGTCATTTGATTTCTTGAATGTTCTCTTACTTTTCCAATGTTAAGAACTAAACATAATATGTGTTTTAAAAAAATCTGAGAGAAGTGTCCTTTGTAAATACACTTTATTAGATTAATATGTTTTATTCAATATCCCTGATATCAATTTGTCCTATAAATGTACTTTTGAAGTGAGCGAGGTAGAGGTAGCCTTGATGTTGGTAAGCTTCTCCCACTGCCGAGGTAACCTGCCCTGTAGGGTCATGGAGACTACGAATAATCTTGCCATCTGGACTGATCTCCAATACAATGGCATGTCTTGGAACAAATATATCAAACAGAAACAGTGGTGTCACCTGAGGAGAGAATGATTGTTCAACAATACATAACGGCGTTTGAAGTTGAAAGTAACAGATAACAATTTAATCAGGTTAAACCAAAGGTAAATACGACGTTATTGAAAACATTCTTAAATACAGTCATAGTCGTATGAATTTTATTGCCTTTGTTAGTTCAACTCAACCTTGTGCTTTCTTTTACAGTACACACAGTAAAGTTTATACACAAGAAAATTTTGCCATTAATCAAATACTTTCTCCTTAAAAGAAGGCAAATTTCACAATGTAGCAAAAGTTTCAACTTAAAACATGAAATCTTTATTCCAATCCCTAAGGGTGCAGCAAATTGCTCATAGTATTTTCCAAATCTTGAAACTGTACGTTTAAATTGTGTATAGATTTTATGTCTTAATGATAAACAATGGAACTCAACATCATGTTAAGTTCAAAGTGTAAAGTAGTATTAAGTGCATTATATAAGAAAATGCCTTTAAAAACCATATATAGCCATCATCATTGTCTATTACCTTAGCTATGAAGTTTTTTATTCCAGGATAGGGTCCAACCAGATCCAGGAAAGGACCAATTTTACTGACTCCCTCGTATCTTACAGCTCCCAAACCAACGTAAAAGTTTCCGTGATTGTTTATTTTGATGTTGTCAGGGTAACCTGGTAAGTTGTCAGAAAAGATGTCCATCTGTCCTGTCTTTGGTCCCTTCAGGTATAACCTACAACACAATACATGAATCTAGCTTTAAAACACCACAAGAACAGGTGTGTTTAGGTTTGTATTGAACACCAAGGAGAACAGTGTAAAATATTTCTAATAAACACCACAAGGACAGGTGTGTTTAGATTTGTATTGAACACCAAGGAGAACAGTGTAAAATGTTTCTAATAAACACCACAAGGACAGGTGTGTTTAGATTTGTATTGAACACCAAGGAGAACAGTGTAAAATGTTTCTAATAAACACCACAAGGACAGGTGTGTTTAGATTTGTATTGAACACCAAGGAGAACAGTGTAAAATGTTTCTAATAAACACCACAAGGACAGGTGTGTTTAGATTTGTATTGAACACCAAGGAAAACAGTGTAAAATGTTTCTAATAAACACCACAAGGACAGGTGTGTTTAGATTTGTATCAAACACCAAGGAGAACAGTGTAAAATGTTTCTAATAAACACCACAAGGACAGGTGTGTTTAGATTTGTATCAAACACCAAGGAGAACAGTGTAAAATGTTTCTAATAAACACCACAAGGACAGGTGTGTTTAGATTTGTATTGAACACCAAGGAGGACAGTCTAAAATGTTTCTAAGAAACACCACAAGGAACAATGTGTTTAGGTTTGTATTTAACACCAAAAAGAACAGTGTAAAATGTTTCTAATAAACACAATGGGAACAACGTGTTTAGGTCTGTATTTAACACCAAAAAGAACAGTGTAAAATGTTTCTAATAAACACCATGGGAACAACGTGTTTAGGTCTGTATTTAACACCAAAAAGAACAGTGTAAAATGTTTCTAATAAACACCATGGGAACAACGTGTTTAGGTCTGTATTTAACACCAAAAAGAACAGTGTAAAATGTTTCTAATAAACACCATGGGAACAACGTGTTTAGGTCTGTATTTAACACCAAAAAGAACAGTGTAAAATGTTTCTAATAAACACCATGGGAACAACGTGTTTAGGTTTGTATTTAACACCAAAAAGAACAGTGTAAAATGTTTCTAATAAACACCATGGGAACAATGTGTTTAGGTCTGTATTTAACACCAAAAAGAACAGTGTAAAATGTTTCTAATAAACACCATGGGAACAACGTGTTTAGGTCTGTATTTAACACCAAAAAGAACAGTGTAAAATGTTTCTAATAAACACCATGGGAACAATGTGTTTAGGTCTGTATTGAACACCAAAAAGAACAGTGTAAAATGTTTCTAAGAAACACCACAGGGAGCAACGTGTTTAGGTTTGTATTTAACACCAAAAAGAA
Source organism: Ylistrum balloti (assembly GCF_031769215.1). Lineage (NCBI taxonomy): Eukaryota > Metazoa > Mollusca > Bivalvia > Pectinida > Pectinidae > Ylistrum > Ylistrum balloti. The sequence goes on from NW_026782205.1 coordinate 153,819, forward strand.
CAGTGTAAAATGTTTTTAAGAAACACCACCGGAACAATGTGTTTAGGTTTGTATTTAACACCAAAAAGAACAGTGTAAAATGTTTCTAATAAACACCACAAGGAACAATGTGTTTAGGTCTGTATTGAACACCAAAAAGAACAGTGTAAAATGTTTCTAATAAACATCTCAGGGAACAATGTGTTTTGTTTATATTCAACACCAAAAAGAACAGTGTAAAATGTTTCTAATAAACATCTCAGGGAACAATGTGTTTTGTTTATATTCAACACCATAGGGAACAATGTGTTAAAATTTATTTTGAACACCAAAGAGACCAACATTGAATACAGCAGGGTCCAGTGGCTTCAGGTTTCAAACAAACACCACTACTGCCCAGAATAACTAACCTGCTCAGGCGACATACACTCATCTCGCTAATGACCAGGAATGATTCATCCTGCGACAACGCAATGCCGTTAGCTAGATAGAGATTCCCCAGCAGTTGTCTGGCTACCTTTGTCTCAGGGTTGTATTCAATGAGTCGTCCAAGGGCATTCACCTCCATCACCTACAATGAACAACTATCTTCATCAAATACAATGACCATCACATTAAATAACTTAACAACTTGTCCAAACTAACAAATTGGGCCACCCTAAAACCTGTCCAAACTAACACATTATGCTACTCTTGAACCTGTGGAAACCAACACATGAGACTACTTATGTTAAATCTTGTCTGAATAAAATCATTTTTTGCCACTCTAACACCTGCCCAAACAGATATATTTGGCCATTCAAAGACCCAGCACACCAGGAAGCCATGACATCCTCTAAACTGTCCTATGTAGATATTTTGTTCATATTAGATCTATCTAAAATCTATTAAAAAACAGATAAAACTAACACACGGAATACATTGAAACTTATCAGCAATAATACTACTTTTGATAAAACATCCATTAGAAATATTCCCAGCAAATTTAACAAATATTAAGTTAAAATGATATAAATTTTATTTCAGTTGGTGTTTCTTACCTCATATCTGTAGTGACGTCGGCCCCACCTGGTGGTGGAGTCTGTAAAGTACACAAGCCCAGACTGTGAGATGTCGAGGCTATTAAGGAAGAAGAATGGTTCACCATTGATACCTACAAAAGTTGATTTTATCAAAGATCATCTGAAATGATTATACATGTATTGCTAAGAGATTCATAAAATGTTATTAATATAGAAAGTCAGCCACAGTTCATGTATCCTAACTATACAATACTAGTATAAAACCCTGATAACAAACCCATGTACATGTTAAACTATTGTTGTTAATTATACTTGGTCATGTTATCAAATTATTAATTAATCTCTTGTAATTAAATCATTGGAGAGTAAAAAAACTTGTTAATATGTTTTCTCTGCATTCTTCTCTTTACATTGCACACATGCACCCAAACGTGCACACACACACACACACCACACACACACCACCACCACCACCACATACACACATACCACCACCACACACACTTACCGCCACCATCACACATACAGACCCATCCACACACACACATACCACCACCAACACATACACACCCATCCATACACACACACACCACCACCACACACACACATACCACCACCACCACCACACATACACACCTATCCACACACACTCCCTTACACACCATACATACACACACCTCTTCCCCCACACACTCACACATGCACCACCACACACCACACACACACACACTCTTCCCACATACACACACCACCTCCCCATATCCCCTACACACACACACACACGAACAAACATATTTCCAGTAATGATTGATAAATTGGTCGTACCAGTTTCACTGGACAGCAGCATCTCCATCTGACCAGTGCTGACATTGACCTTCAACAGACCAAAGTATGCATCAAGAACAAGAAGGTCACCTTCTCTGTTCATCTTTAACCCTTTAGGTCTCCCACAAATTGGCTCCAGTTCAAATGATCCTTTGAAAAAATAGTAACAAAATTGAAGTCTCTAAACACCGATAACATTTGAAAACTGCTAAACAATTAAATAAGAATGTCTTTGACAATTTCTCCTATGATATCTGTGTATCAGACTTAACAAACATGATTTCTTTTATACTTTCATGGTAAAAATTAATATTAAATATATTATATCAAATTAAATTTATACTTGGGGAAAGAAATGCAACTTCAACTTTACAGTTAAATACATCTAAACTTTATTTATGAGCGATATTCTTAAATGTGAAATGCAATAGTTAACTTTGAATATTGGATGCCTCTTCAAATTTTTAACAAATAAGGACCTCATCAGGCTGTCATGAGTTAGGGTATCGTAATTTACACGAAGTTGAAATAACAGCAGTTGTCAGACCGATCCCTAATATAGTTTGTGCTCTCCCTGAACAGCTAAAGCATATACCTGGGTATAATTCTGCTCTGCATGGAGGTCATAAAGACACAGACAGTCTGTAGAGCAATGTTATTCCATTCGGAATCAGACAAATCAGAACTATATGAAGGCCAATAAATAGGTACAATGTTCTGGGTTGCAAGAAAATCTACTACAAACTTTTGGCCTAACGTTATCATACTGAAAGGTCAAATGGTGCCTTATAATGAAAGGTACAACACGAGGCCTCAGGATCTCATCTTGATAGTGTACAGCCATTAAATTCCCTTTAATGGCCACTAAAGGTGTCTTTAAACCATGCAAAATTCCTCTCAAAACCAATCTAACCCCAAATCTGGCATACTTCAAAACACGAGCATTTGCAAGATGCTCTCCTCGAAACCGGTACAGTTGACGGCCATTTGATTGAAATAACGTGAATGGAGATTCATCGTGCAAATCATGGACCTTCAACGTCTCATAGAGAACTGTTAAAGCACAAGTGCCGTCAACCATCCCATACAATGTGCTCGATGTCAAGGTGTCAGTGACAAACCAACATACTGCCGACTTCGATGTAAATTTGTCTCTCACAGCTATTTCTCACAGTCTTGGGGTGGATTTGACATTTTCCTTTATCACTGGTATTTCATGCCATTTCGGCTGCCGTTTATCTCCTATCACGCAAGTGGGCTAGTCTACTGAACCAAACTTGACATTGTGACGGACGTCCGGATCTTGGTCTGTCGTCAACTCTTCCTGTGGCATTAAGATGTAAAACTAACTGACTTATAGTCGATTTATGAACTCCAAAGTGAGAAGTGACCTGTTGAGTGCTACCTCCCATGAGCATGGCAAGAACCATCCTATGTCAAGTTGTGATAGCTTAGTATATTTGCAAAAATTGGCAATCACACATCTTGGTGATAGTTAGAAATAGACACTAGTTTGAATGGAAAAGAACACATGTGTACAGTCACAATACATTGCTAATTTAGGTGCACTGGATGTGGATAAGTTTTGTGTCACAGATGACAGATATCTAACATTTAGTGGGGGATAAGGTGACCTAACATTCCTCTTACTTTTTATATGGCTACAGTGTATATATATTCAATACGAAAAATTTCACAACTGAAGAAGTTACGTTTCTTTATCCTTTCAGTATATTATGAAATTAGATTCAAACATCTGGTAGATCAGGTAGTATGGATTTATCTCCTTTATGACATCACTATTGTTCAAATGTGGTATCAATTACAAGGAATCTTTTCTCTATCACGTGATTATCATGTGACATGCGAGACAAAAATCTGCCTTTTGACAGGCACAGCATCACAGATATGTGAATATTTAGCCAAGGGAGAAAACTCTTGTGCAAAAAAGTTCCTTTTCTTTTTTTCACTTCACTTTTGCTGTCATTAAGATAATGATGAGGTATAGTATACTTCCTACCTTCAACAATGGAATTTTGAATTAAACACTATAAGGAGGGGGAGGTAACCCATGAACTTTTGTGTCTCTTTGAACTTTAATACAATTTTTCTGTGAACCATTTCTTCATCATGAATTAGATTTTGCTCTGTAATCTTATTTTATCTGTAATCAATTTAACAGATCACTGTATTTGAAGATTTATGATCATGATATCCCATCTAACCACATCCGGGGACGTTCTGGCCTGTCCTTGCTATAGTCCAGATATGGGTGTTGTTAAAGGCCAAAATCCTTCCATCCTGTGCTCCTGTGTACAGTGTTCCTGTGATCAGAAAATTCTTACATTAAGTAAAAATTGTTTCCATGTTTATACTCAGCAGCTTGTAATTTCTGGTGAAGAAGTTAGTGAACTATCAATTCAACAGTTTAAACATTTAATTTTTTTATTTATTACAAAAAATTGGAATGTAGCATGCATTACTAAAGAGCTATACAGTTTACCATTTTTGCCAGCAGTAATGGACTCTGGGCCAAGCAGCTGACCCTCAAACAATTTCTTGGCTCTCTGAAGGAGGTTGTTTTTCTGTAGGGTTCCTTCCAGAGCAGGCAGAGGTTTAGGATAACTAGAAAAACAATTATCAATAGATGTATTTACGCTTCAACAATAAACTGTTACCAGATGGGGTATACAATCGATACAAAGCCAATCCGGGTGAAAGATAAATATTCCTGACGCCCACATCTTGTAGCAGTTTATTATTTATATTTCTGTTCCCAAATATCTACAAAAACTCAAAACAAAACAAAAACATGGAATACACTGTTTAATTTTCCCGATCAATCAAATACTGGCATCTGAGAACAGCCATAATTATAGAGTTCCTTGTGTCATCATAATCAACAATTGTATGAAATAGTCACAAATTTTTGTTGATATCAAGTGTAAACTATCCCAAGTTTTTTAATAGTTACATTATTTTACAATGTAGTTTGAAATAAAAATGTGCACATTACAGAGGTCACCACAATATACAGTGTTTATATTACAGAGGTCGCCTCTATATACAGTGTTTATATTACAGAGGTCACCTCTATATACAGTGTTTATATTACAGAGGTCACCACTATATACAGTGTTTATATTACAGAGGTCACCACTATATACAGTGTTTATATTACAGAGGTCACCACTATATACAGTGTTTATATCACAGAGGTCACCTGTATATACAGTGTTTATATTAGAAGTCAACTGTATACACCGTGTTTATATTACAGAGGTCACCACTATATACAGTGTTTATATTACAGAGGTCACCACTATATACAGTATTTATACTATACAGGTCACCACTATATACAGTATTTATACTATAGAGGTCATCACTATATACAGTGTTTATATTAAAGAGGTCACCTGTATATACCGCGTTTATATTACAGAGGTCACCACCATATACAATGTTTATATCACAGAGGTCACCACTATATACAGTGTTTATATCACAGAGGTCGCCACTATATACAGTATTTATACTATAGAGGTCATCACTATATACAGCGTTTATACTATAGAGGTCACCACTATATACAGTATTTATACTATAGAGGTCACCACTATATACAGTATTTATACTATAGAGGTCATCACTATATACAGTGTTTATATATACCGTGTTTATATTACAGAGGTCACCACCATATACAATGTTTATATCACAGAGGTCACCACTATATACAGTGTTTATATCACAGAGGTCACCACTATATACAGTGTTTATATCACAGAGGTCACCACAATATACAGTAATTATACTATAGAGGTCACCACTATATACAGTATTTATACTATAGAGGTCACCACTATATACAGTATTGATACTATAGAGGTCACCACTATATACAGTGTTTATATCACAGAGGTCACCACTATATACAGTGTTTATATCACAGAGGTCACCACTATATACAGTATTTATACTATAGAGGTCACCACTATATACATTGTTTATATCACAGAGGTCACCACAATATACAGAGGTCACCACTATATACAGTAATTATACTATAGAGGTCACCACTATATACAGTATTGATACTATAGAGGTCATCACTATATACAGTGTTTATATCACAGAGGTCACCACTATATACAGTGTTTATATCACAGAGGTCACCACTATATACAGTAATTATACTATAGAGGTCACCACTATATACAGTGTTTATATCACAGAGGTCACCACTATATACAGTGTTTATACACCACTATATACAGTATTTATACTATAGAGGTCACCACTATATACATTGTTTATATCACAGAGGTCACCACAATATACATTATTTATACTATAGAGGTCACCACTATATACAGTATTGATACTATAGCGGTCAGTTTAGTAGTAGAATCATACTTACATGTATAAGTTTGGTCGTATTGGTGACGGTATAAGAGAGACGTAGACAGTGAACACTGCAGACAATGCTGATAGTAACCATACCCATGACACCCTGTCAAATAAAACAGCAATTTTATATCTACTGAAACATAGAATGATGTTTTATAAAACATAAATTCTAAACATGTTGTTTTTCTGTTTTCTATATGTCAAAACTAATCTTCAGAAGTGTTTACCTGGGCCAGGACATGGTCGCCCTACATCAGTCGTGGTAAAAACTGGCCAAGGTGACTGTTTACACATCACACATCAATGTTATCACCTCAATGTTTCAGAAAACTTGATTTTTTTCTGCCAAGAGTGCATTTAGAAAATTGAGTCAGTGAAAAAAGATGATGAAGTGTTTTTCTTTTCTCAAATTCACAGTCATGTGGCACTCAAAACAACTTTATACAACTATAGAATAAACTGACCTTTTCATTTGCAGTGTTGAGGACAGCTGCTTGAGGTCAAACATGGTGACCGGTCACTGTCCTCCTTGTTCTGTCCCTCTTTGTGTGCTATGGCTGAATGGTGTTAGCAAGGTTTCAGGTCACTTTGAGAGCTGGCTCTGGACATACTCCAGTCAGACTTGTTACTGTAGTCAAGATTTAAAAACATACATTTTGAGTAGTCAGTTCAACTAATGCAAAGTGTATATTATATAGTTATTTGGCCAGTGCCCTATGTAGCCAGTAAACTAGCTACATTAACCTTGGTCAGTCCAACTCTTTCGTATGTTTATATGAGTGTCATTCCTGGTGGATCTCGGTTGTTTAAGTAGCTCTGTGTTTATATTTCCCCTTAAGGTGCCTCTGTCTGGATGTAATCATCTGTCTGGGTCAACAATGGTCAGGGGTTAGCTGTGAAAGACTAAGCTTGACCACAGGCAAAAATAGCACCGAGGTTGATATATAGGACCCCTATTTTTCCTCTATGTGTTGGTTATATATGGTTTGTAGAAACACATTTTCATCCGATTCTGTGTGGTCCTGTTTCCGTGAGTGGCATCAGACAGCTGCACTGTCCGTGACTTGGCCGTGGTGGACTGGGGCCGTGGTAGACTGGGACCTTAAACAAGAATTCACGCGCGACTTAATCAATTAGAATATAAAATCAAGTGCTTTCTTTTGTTGTATATCATAAAAAACGCACAGTCTACGGAGACGGTCTTGGTCAGAGCCAGGCAACATCAGGAAATCTGAACTTTTTATATTTTCATGGTATTTCATCGTATTTGAACGGAAGTAATTGTATTAAGTGTTTGGTCAACTGAAATTAATTATGATATAGAAATTAAATGTTTTCTGCTGAGGCATATCCTAAATACTGGTCATGGGACTGTAACCCGATTTGCCCACTTTTCAAAAATAACATGAACATAGGAATGTTGTTAAACGTTTAAGTCTACTTTAGATAACTTATGGCCCTATATTGGAAGATGATATATGAAACGATAAGAATTTCAAGAGAGTTGATAAATTAATACAGGTTTTACATGTTCTTACGTAACATTTATATCATACTGAACGACAAAGAAATCAATCACATCTAATTTACTGGGAGTTAAAACTGATTCAAATATACATTTTCTTTCGTATATAACCTGTCTAGATTGAAAAATCATCATTTGAGTCATGTAAGAATTCAAACGTATTCAAATAATTAGTTAACGTTCATATTTCTAACTTAAATACACTAAAATAATCCAATGCTGGCCAGTCCCATCATCAGGCGGACCCTCCTTCCTCAGTCATTTCGGCAGTTTCTCCGCGACGTCCTCCAAAGGTGCACCGACTGGGTTGATCAGGCCCAACCAGGGACTAGTCGGCTGTCGCTGCATGCTGTTAAATCCTCTTTGCTAAACCTGCTGCATCACTACGGGCAGTGATGCCTACTTTTCTCCCGTCACTATGTGCCTAGCGCTGTGCCTGGTGACCACTCCACTGTTCTTCCCTCACCCTCCATACCCAGCTTGAAGCGGCATCTGTCGTATGCCTGCCTTTTTGCTCCCAACAGTCTCTCCTACGAACCCTTGTTGGCGTAACGTCAGTCTCCACGGGCAGCCATCAAGTTCTCCAGCTCTGTTGTTGACACTCATTTGCCTCTTCCACCTTGTCTTCCCCAAGCATGGTTACCTCGACCATCACAAACTGCTTTGAGCTGCAGTACCAAAACACGGTGTCTGTGTGGAATGGTATTGAACCATCTCTACTGGGAAATGCAGGACCAAAAAAGTTTTTCAGGTTTGTAATGTCAGAAGACTGAAAGTTCTTACAACACACTGTTCTGTTAGTTGTATCATTAGAACTTACATGTGTATTATGAATTGAAATTTTATTGTGTATACTTTATATCAGACGGTTTTTAACATGACTCTTTATTGTGTTATTTTATTAATTCAACAGAAATCATTTAAAATTTCATCTATAACGGAGACGTATAACACCGTATTATACCTCCCTGTCTACTGTTTCTAGTATAACAGATCACACAGGTATAAAGATAAGTAAATGAACACAGGTAATTAGCATGTAACGGATTATAATTGGTTTGCTTTTGATGTCATAAAACAATATCTTTCTTTATCTGGAGTGGATAAATCGGGAACCTCCCATTGAGATGACAACAGTAGACTAGCTTTTATGATACATTCACATTTTTCTCAATGTTGATATAAAATTCTAAGAAGTTATAGAAAACCTCCACACGATTTCATCGTTCGAGTATTTAGGACAGACTTGACATTTCCAATTTTACTCTAAAAGAAATATTAAACAAACGATCTATTTCATTAATACAGTATATGGAATTTCGCTTTTAGCAATTTTTTAACGTTAATCTGGATAGACTTTAACATGCCCAGATATGACATACTAGCCTGTTATACGTTATCAAACTGTCACTGGATAACGGTATCCATATATTTAGGCCAAACCATTGGGACATATAACCAGAACAATACTTTCTTATTGTGAACAGTTCCGATGGAGAGCCCACAAGAGTTATCTACCCTGTGGTTTTGTAGATATCCATAGTCAATTTACAGATATCAATAAATAGTGACCTTTTCAACTTCGGCTTATCAGACGAGGCCAGAACACTGACGTTCGTCAGTGAGATGCTGCCCAGAGTCGCGGAGACAGAAAACCTGTCACCCAGCAAACCTTTTTAGCTTGCCATATTACGCACTCCATAGATATACTCTAAAAATGTACAAACTAATCTAGGAATCTAAAAAGATAAGGTAACAAGAAAAGTATGGACGAAAGAATACATAGAGGAGTGGTTAAAAGAAATTCTGTTTTGCTGCAAAGAAGAAACTAGTAACGCAGTTCCAAACATCAATAAAAGGGGTTTGAAAAATGTGAAGTACTATGTACAACATAGCCTTGTACAACAGCGAAGTAGAAAGGAAATAGACTGTAAACATTCATGTCAATGGACTAATTGTCAGATTGTCTTAATTTTACGGAATTTGAGTTTGGCTTATGATTATGTTGACATATTGGTATTGTCTCGATGTTTTTCTTTCAGTGTAGATCACTTCAATTATCCCCTTCAAAATAGTCTCCAGAGAGGCGGCAAAAGGTGCCCATCATAAGGTGGTGGCCCAGACAAATTACCCGATATCCGTGATCAGTCGACCACCGTCCGTCCGTCTGTCCGAAAACAGTTTTTGTAATCGCTATTTCTTGAGAAGTATTAGATGGACATTTCTCAATTCACTTTGTAAGTCCTCCTTGGTCCCTAAATGCGACCTTTTAGAACTAATCAGAAAAACAAAATGGCCAGCAGGTGGCCATCTTGGAATTTGACAATGGAAGTTTGTTATCGCTATTTCTTGAGAAGCACTGGATGAATCACTCTCAAACTTTATATTATGGGAAGAGCGGTTAGAGTCACGTGCACCTGGCTGAATGGTAAACCGATGTTTCGACATATTTCATAGATTTTGTCCATCGTGAGTAAAATTATCATCTGAATTTTGGCATGAGGGCGTAAGAAAGTACTTCCATCCCCTACCTATCATTCCAGTATCATTGGCATAAAAAATCTGTTTGGAGCAAGTTTGATATGACAATGGACTTCCATTGTCTTATCAAACTTGCTCCAAAGTGATCACAACTTGCACTATAGTACAGTGCAAGTGGTGACCACCGCTCACGGTGAAATTCCGATAATTGCTACAGTTGTGTCTTTGTATTTGGACAAGTGTATCAGCGTACGAAGTATATTCTAAGCTAGTAATTCAACATGGGTCCTTCTAAAATTACGAGATTATTCTGTCAGATAGGATGAACGAACTTTAAAGCCGGATAATTCTGCAAAGGAGTATTTGGACACGATCTTTTCGAAGCTGAAGGAGGAACTACAGAATTGGTGAACTCTCCCAAATGGAGGATAGATACGTTAGAGACAGAAAATGAAGAAGGTAAGAAGGTCAATGATTTGGATCAGACAGTGATCCAGAAGATCTCCTAAGATACCCTGAAAACCAGCTCCGTCATCTCGAGCAGCACGGTCGGATTAACTTCCATCAGGGTAGCCGGTCTCCACGGCCCACAAGTTAAAGAATCGGTGGAAGAAACACAAGGTCATCAGAGCTGGGAAGACTTAGCAAAGATTAACCTTTAGAGACTAAGTGAAACATTTCAACTGGACTGTGTCCAGAATTCTTATAGTGTTTATGGAAATGGTTTGTTGTGCTAAAAACATGTAAATATTTTCACGATAGGATGCTCACAAGACAATGAGAATGATGCTAACTTCAGCTAAAGAAGTAGCTGGACTTATAGACTTTGGAGACGTCGATCGTGACCTTCACTTTTTGCCAACCAATGTACAAACTGTGTTAGATGTGCTCTAAGCATACTGGTGTGATTTAATATTGTTAAAATTCGAACTTCTCAAATAATCGTTTAATATCAGCATCCGCTAGGCCTTTTGATTTCTACACTTCCGACTCACGTGACTTTGAAATTGGGTAAAGGTCATTCACTAGAATAACTTAGTAGCCTTTAACACATGCATGCTACAGGCCTTATATCAGTCCCCTAGGTCATTTGAAGGGAAAGTTTACATATGGCAGATGGGGGACAATGACTGATGAAACATGATGGCTATAGGTCATCCTCACCCTTAAGTCTGACCCTAGTGATGGACAAAACACGATAGCAAAAGGATCGCCAGAAACAAGATTGGATATAGATATGGCTGGACATGCTACAATATGGAGTGGTGAATTATTAGGGCCCTGCATTTAGATGTATTATGCATAGTGTGGGACCAAGGCGCTAACACATGAACATTCTACACTTCAGCATGGAAGTATTTACCTTTAGTTTCATGAAATTGACAGAACCATCAATTGAGAGATGCTAACATTAGATAGGAACAGAAAATCCACACACTCAAATAAAACTCAACACTCTTTTTAAATTTTCATGATCTAGTAAAAGTATTTATTTCAAAATACACATTGAATATGACCAACGACTTCACTAAAATAATGTAAAATTTCATGTTGTTTTCCAGTATATATGTAATTGATAATGACAATGCTCACTTTTTACATCATGATATAAAGGACCACATGAAGTTGAATTTTGCTCCTCCAAGACAATGATAAATTCTGTTAGTTTAATGTAGTTTTGTCCTCGAGATATACTATAGTTTCCTTCTCTTAACAACAATGGCAATAAAGATATTAAATGTATGACTTGTTGAAGTACACGTACAGGTATAATCAAAATATATGGAGAAATAACATATAGATTTGACTGAACACAAAAGATACATATAGCAATAAATAACTTGTAATTGGACATCAATAAAAACTGCCTCACTTGTCATCAGAATTCTATAAAAGCTATATTTTTTGTTGCTGAAACATTGAGAATCACCTTAACTCAATTGTACATGTAATTGTAGATATAATTTAAGTATCATCCCTTATTAATAATTCTAATGAGGTTTGAATTATTTGAATGGAAACAATTATGCCCTAAAATGTCATTTTATTACAAAAATAATGGTAAACTTTTTACCGATCTTCATAGAAAGCACATGCTAGAAAAGCACCTTAGAATCCATTTAATGGTTCAACAATATCAGTGTATTTGAGAATATCTCAGTTGATTGGACTCCTGTTTGGCTTGACTCATCTGCCTCTGGGATCAATTATGCTCTGGAGTATCATTAAGCTATTATCTATTGTTAATTTAACCCACCAACTTACAATGTCCAAATCCTATATGGTCACTGATGGTCATTTTGAATATACTTTGAAGCTCAATATGTGGCATGCACAACTAGAACCCATATGAAACATGTTCATAATGTAACAAGGTGATACAATGTATCTTAAACAAGAGGCCCAAGGGACCTGCATCGCTCACCTGGCTAATTTACCTATTCAGCCATTTAATAAAGAATTTAAAAAAAGACAAATAATTTTTGAAATGTTTTCCCTTGTGGTCCATCAAAAGTCAGACTCACTATTCATTAAAATTGCTTTGGACCAAACTTGGACCCTGCCACTTGGGCCCCTGAGATCGAGAAATAATACTTCAACGAACTTGATTCCTTGTCAACCAAGAATGCTTTAGACTTAATTTTTGGCAAAATCTAACCAATCCTACAGGAGTAGGATTTTGAAAGAATTTACTCTATTTCCCTCTGACCAAATTTGGTCAAATACTATTCAGATGATAATGACTAGTAGCAATTTTTAGTAAAATGTTGATGGGTGCTGGACGGACGACAGATGCTGTGCCATGGCATAAGCTCACCAGTCCTTCAGACCAGGTGAGCTAAAAACCAGCACTAACAAACTTCATCTTTAAAATTTCAAATCAGCAACTGATGGCCATCTTTAAAATCGGATGATCCCAAAATGTCACTTGTACAAGTAAACTAGAACTGGTACTTGACATGTATAATATAGCTTCAACTTCCCAACTCTACTTGAAATGTGGCATGCACATTTAGGACCCATACAGAATATATCAGTACTTTCAAGGAGATGGTTGCAGTATAGTGTTTCAGAAACAGCTATATAGTGATTATGAGATCAAATAATGGACAGACAGATGGAAAGTGGAAAGACTACACATGTAAAGCAACTTAACAGTCCACTATCAGATGATGGTGAATCAAACACCACCAGCAACCTAAATAGTATAGCACAATTGATACAGTAATATATGCACCAACAACAAAATCTCAAATCAGATCTAAGCTCAGTAACCTGTGCAGCTGTTTAACAAAATTAATTAGTGATATTAATGGTACTATTGCAATCAATGTAGAGTTTATTAGTGAGAGATACACTGCGATGGTATACCTGAAGCTCGGGCCTGACACATCAATACTGATGAGGATTTCTCTGCTCTGATATTTGATATCATATTTTTGGTTTTATGTTATGAAAAGAAAAATCAAAACAAAATTTTTAAGAATTCTATTTGTAATGTGTTTTGAACATATCAGGATTATGTTAACAAGATTCATGAGTGTTACTGATTATAATTTCAACTCTTGTTTTGCCTTTCACAATGAGGACAACTGAATACCACATGTATTCATTCTGGATTCCAACCACCAAACTTGACTGATCCCTTTACATAAACAATGGATATCTATTCACCATTGTTACATCTCATATCAATTCAGTAACTGGTCAGTTGATGTAATCGAGAGGATAAATTAAACAATATCTCAGTAATGGCTTTACAAATATAACAAAGGAAAGTTCATATATATGTAGACAACTAGTACTTTAACACATATATCAGAGACAAAAAGCAATGAAGTGCTGAAAATATGATATCTAAATTTCTAACAAAGATGGGGACAATTTGATGGCAAAATGAGAAATTAATGGTATGTATTTGTACAAAAGTGATAACTTTAAGAATGAACTATTTACAAATGAAAATGTTTGACAAATGAACTATCATTAAAAAAATCTAATATTACAGAAATTAAAGATCTTTCTATCCTTGACGCTCATTTTCTTCCTCTGTTTTTATTTTCTTGATAGGACCTATACCTTGCAGCTGCTGTCGCCTGAAAAAAACAAACAGGTTACGTTTTAATTTCAGAATTCTTAAATCTAAGGCAATGGGTGTTATTACCCATACTATGAACTATGGATTTCTGTACTATTTAAGGGTCTTTTGTGCACCAATATCTATATACTATTACAGAACAAACTGTAATACATGTAAGACCTAAAAACGTTGTTAACATCAGTCTACCAAAAACAAGAGGCCCATAGGGCCTGTATCGCTCACATTGATCTCAAAGGCTAGCAATGGTATACATGACTATAGGTTGGGTATTTCAAATATTTCCAAATTTCTGCTGATGAGAAGAGTTTTGAAATTTCAGTCAGTTTGATCCTTTTTGGCCACACACATCAGCCCATGGATGTCAGCAACAGAAAAGCATCCTAAGCTCATTCCATCCATGAAGAATATTTGATTCTACCATATTTGGTTATTGCAAAGAAGATCTTTTAAATTTCATTCAATATGACCCTATTTGGCCACATCCATCAGCCCCTGGGAGTCAGCCAGGGTCAATATTAGCAAGACATCAAACTGTCATCCTAAACTAACAGTTCCAACCAAGTTTGGTTTATTTCCAATACGATGATTCAAGTATACCTCTTCATTGCGGGAATTATAATAAATGACAAGCGTCACAAGAAATGCTGAACTCTATGATAAATTTCGGAGATTAATTTCATCAATGATGATGATATAGAGCTAAGCAGTTAGAAAATACATTAGCAACAGATCACTTGTTCTAAAAGATGACCACAATTGTAAAGTAGGTGTAGCAGAGAAACTGTCTCTGTACAATCCATCATAATTCTTCCACATGAGTCGGAGCTTGCCTGAATCTCAAGTTTAAAAGGAAAGTGAGAAGACTTACGCATCTGCAGTTGTAACAGTTGTTGCTGGAAGAGTTCGTTTGACAGCAACCTTTGGACCAGCAGGACTCTGGGCATCTGTGAACGTAAAACAATAAATCCAATCAATCATTGGCAAGGTCACAGACAGCAGACATTGCATAATGCTTCTTTTTGAATTGTAACTTGTAACAGGAAGTCCATGGGCCTTAATGTTTATCTAAATATAAAGGACTTTATACCATGAAACATCTGTAGTAGTTAGTGGGAACAATTTATAACAAAGTAAAACGAATCAGAATGTTTTAGCACTACATTAAATTTTGACAAAATTTCAGGTGTTGCTCAGGGAAATCATAATTCTGCAATCATGTTACAAAATGCCTGCCATGGCGACCATATTGAACTTTCAACGAGGAAAAATTATAACACTTTGCCAAATTAGTTTCCTTAATGTCTTCTTAAAATTTTTAGCTTAATGGAAAATGCAGAATTTGAAAAGAAGTTTCAAAATATTATTTCGAGACATTTGATTTCAGACAAAGAAAATAATACTTGGTCAGTACCACTCAGGATTAGGTAAGTTTCAGCTGAATCCCACTGGTGGAATTGGAGAAGTCTAAAAATTAGACACACGACTGACAGTGCATGACGCTGAATGAAACAATGACTAACTGTCATCCTCACCCTTCAAGTCTAATGATATGAAAATCTCAGGGCTTCATCCCTAGAATTCTGTCTGAGAATTCCATAACATTTGCTGTTTATCAAACAACAGCGTTTTTGGATACATGAACGCTAGAAAAAATCTGAGAGTAAACCTTATTTTACAATTCAACTACTAACCTTGTAACCACCTCACTTGTGTTGCTGGTCCATAACCCTTCTCATTTCTTGCTGCAATTCTAAAGATTATGGCCGGTTTGGTGGTGTAGTCAATATGTGCTGAGGCAAGACTTGCAGTAGTCACTGTACACGTTGGCAAAGGACCACAGTACACCCGCACAAATGCCAGCTGAGCTGGGGTGCCAGGCTTCTGGTCAGCTTGTGAAGCAGCGTTACGCACAGCAAGATAAACAGAATACTCTGTAATACGACCAGCTGTGTTCTGAGGAGGCTCCCATGACAGGTGGGCTCCTTCAGCACTCTGAATAAACAATAGAAATATCCAATGCGACAACTTGACAACTAGATGTATCAAGGGCGTTTATAGATGCTGTATATGATAGAATGATGGAAGTGGTATATCAGTAAAGCATGGTACGAGAAAACTAAGAAAGCAGATGTCAATGTGCCTTATTCACCCCATACACTTGTTTATTTCTGATTTATTTTTATTTATATATTTTGATAAATGAAGCAATGTTAAATGACAATGAATATGGTAGTGGAATTATGTCCTTTACTAATCTGTCAAGCTGATGATGTATATAGAGGTTCTAGATCGAATCTTCAATAGGATTATGATTCAAGAGGTAAGAACTGATTGGGCAATATCAGGTGGGACTCTGAAGTCTATGTGTACACACCTATGGTGAACAATTGCAGTGGAGTGGAATCTGGCATTCAAATTGGGCACTTTCATCAAATTTTAACCAATTTCCACCACAAACAGCTACTAATACTTGACTTTAAATTGCAAGTCCTGACATGGATTTTAGGTAAATGGAAAGTCTTTTTTCTCAAAAACTTATCGGGCTTTTACCTGCAATCACCTTTCCACCAAATATCATACTTTCGTTTATCAAAGTTTTCACAAAATTGACCCCTATGACCTTGAATATGGATCAATGTCATTTCCTTTTGTAAAATTTATCCTACTTTCATCCCTTCAGCTGCCAAATACCATGACATTTGATGTGTTGGTTATGGAGAAGAAGTTCAAATGGAAAAGTTGACGCTGGATGGATGGACAATCGACAGATGCCATGCCACAATGTCACTTTATTATAATCTCAGAGTGTTGTTTAATTAATTTCAAATTCCATGTTCTAGATGTAAAAGAGGCCAAGTGGGCCTGAATCACTCAACTACTACACAGTTTACAAACAAGACATTGTCAGTTCATAAAATCATTTCAGCAAACTTAAAACCATATATGCTACTACACAAAACCTATGATTCCAGACCCATTGCTTGTTGAAAGAAGAAATAGAAGATTTCAATGAATTTGACCCAGGAGACCTTGAAAGCAAGTCAAAGTCAACTTTCTGAATAAAATTCAAAGCCATTTATCTAATTACGTTAAAGAACCAATATCAACAGCTTGGACCTTTTGGTTTATTAGAAGAAGTCATTATAAGATTTTAACCCTCGGACCTTGAAAGTATGTCAAGTTCAATCATATGAACAGATATGACAGCGCTTCATCACAGCATTGCTACATTTCCAATATCAGCACCCTGGGCTTTTTGGTTGTTTAAAAGATTTAACATATTTGAACCTATGACCTTGAAAGTGGGTAAAAGTCTCAGGTTAATGAACCTGACAGTCCTTCAAAGCAGCATACTACATGCCCTATAGCAGCACCTTTGACCTTTTGGTTATCGAGAAGAAGATTGTAACACATTTTACCCCTGTGACCTTGAAAGTGGGTAAAGGTCCTTCATTTTCACAAACCTTGTAGCCAATTCTAATTCATCCCAGCATGCTACAGTCCCAATATCAGTACCCTGGGTCTTTAAGTTATTAAGAAGTTGTTCAAATGTTTCAACACATTTGCTTCTGTGACCTTTAATGTGGATCAAGGTCATTAATTTTAACACACTTGGCAACACTTCATCCCAGCATGCTACAGGCCCAATAACAGAACCCAGGGCCTTTTGGTTATTGAGAAGAAGTCATTTGAATGGAAAGTTTGCGCATGTTGGTTAGTGCACAACGGCACACGAAACATGATGGCTATAGGTCATCCTGACTCTTCAGGTTAGATGACTTGATAAATATATGGCTATTAAAATTCGAACAAGATGTCCATAGGACCCCCATCATTCATCTGGTCACTGAAATCACTTCATCTAAACTTAATTATTTAGATAATTTATATCTTTTTCCCCCATCAGGATGCATTCCTGTTCCCCATGGGGATTACATATACTGTTTACACCAACAAGCATGGGTCATACAGAATTGGAACAGAATCCTGGCATTCCTATAGCAGAAGAGGTATTGTCAAGGATTCAGTCTATTTCCCCTATTGGGCCCTATCCCTCTTGCCACAGGGGACTCAGAGACCTGTAGTTTATGCAAAACTGATTTCCTTGCTTTAGACAAAATTTGGGTAAACACCTATCATTCCTTGAGGAGTAGGATTATAAAGAATTTAATATTCAGTAATTTAGGAAAAACATATTTTTATGTCATGGTGGTTTAGCCGTGTCAAGTTTGAAAGAGATTGCTTGAAAACTGATACATGAGACCTACCAACAAATATGATGGAAGGTCAGCACCATGATATAATAAATCCAATCAAAAATTTAAACAGGTGTATGAAATTTAAGGACCATGGAAAGAATAATAATCAATCCTTGTACATCTCAAGAGTATCAGTGATAAAACAATTCCAGAATATTTGCACAAAGATGAGTTGAACAGCTTGCCATAGTTAGCCAAACATTAGGAATATCAGGTTATATAGGATATAGATACAAGGAAAGCTAATGCCATTTTCATGGAGTTAGTATATGGAATGTTCACGGATGAAAAAATCCACCAGGCAGGGCACTTTGCTATTGTTACTACTTCATTCATGAATTGTAGAAAAAAAGTGGTCCATAAGACCTGTATTGCTCACATGCTTCAGTTCGTTGAAATCACTTGATCTTAACTAGAGGAAAAGCATTTAAAAGATTGTCTATTTCTCTTATTCAACCCAAACCTCTACCTAAAGGGTGCACTATATTTATTCACACGAAGATGCTTCAGACCAATATCTGACCAAAATTGAATAATTCCTATAGAATAATGATTTTAACAAATTGCTATCTGCATTTTGGGCTCTGCCTCTCAGGGTCTTGTTCCAGAGACTGAGATCCACCATTTAGACAAAGTTTTCCTTTACTCTAGACTGCTTCAGAAAGAATCTGGGTAAAATATCCTTTTCCCAACAAAAGGAGTGATTCTCCTCTTTCCATATAGGAAAATTCAGTTCCAAACCAAATTGGAACTGAATCTAATATTTCCTGCAGAAGAAGAGGAATTTGGAAGAAATTGCTCTATACCCTTCTGGTTTTCTTGCCTCTCCTACCAAGGCCAACCATTTTCAAATAAGAGACCCCAGCAGGCTCTTGGCAGCCACCACTGTTTGCTCTTTATCTGTTCCCTACTATCTTGTCCCTTTTTTTCTCTCTCTCTCCTATTTTTGCCGCTAACGATATGGAATTTGAACATTCTTCGAAGTAAAAGCAATAGTAATCTAAGATCATTGTCAGCCATTTTGTTTTCTGACTAGTCTCAGCATCGAACAGGTAAAATTCATCGTAGAAATCTACGATGACCACCTGTTGGCCATTCTGTTTCTTAACATTCCCAAAATCAAATGGGCACAACTAGGTACCAAGGAAGCCTTCATGAAAATTTGAGAAAGATTATCCAGTACTTCTCCAGAAATAGCAATAACAAAATTGTTTACAAACACTTTAAAATGGATTCCTTGCACCCAATAATGCATTATAAATTAAATTTCCTTCCACACTAGGGAGTCAAGACCCATTTTTTATATAAAATTGAATCCAATTCACCAAAGAATGCTTCACAGAATAAATTTGGACAATATCCTTTAATTTCTTAAGAGGAAGAAGGATTTTAAAGAATGTGCTCTATTTCCTTTATAGGGCCTCATGCTCTGGGGCCGAAGACTCACCATTTATGTAAAATATAATCCCTTCCCCAAAGGATATTTCTGACCAAATTTTGTTTAAATCTACTCAGTTGTACATGACGAGTAACACTTGGCCCTTTGGGCAAGGTGAGCTAATTAAAATATTCCTATTGTAAATTCAAACCAGCTCATATGCTCTCTGCCAGCAAAGTGAATGTTTCCATCCGAGTGTAAGTAATAAGCAGGATATATTATAAATGTTAGTATGTTCCCACAAACCAGAGATAACTCTAAAGCGTTCCTCACTTTTAAGCCCACCTTGCTGATTTTGATGGCAGATGGGGCACCAGGGTATCCAGGAAGACAGGTTTTAAATGCGGAGATCTCACTGAAAGTTCCACGGCCACAGGCATTTATTCCTGCCACACGAAATTTGTAGGCCGTTCCTGGCAGAAGCTCTTGCTTCTTGAGGACACTGTGGTCAGGTATGCTTACAACATCAATGTCCTAAAAAACACAAAGTCAAACATCAGTGTTAAAACTTCCCCCAGAATTTCGATCTGCAAACTGATACCAATTTTTCGTGTAAATTTCTAAACTGGCCAAGACATCATGAAACTAGAATCAAAACATGAGGCTCAATGAGCCTGTATCACTCATCTGATATCCAATGTTCAACAAAGCTAGAATTTGTGTTTATTACAAATACATGAACACATACATCATTGGTATTTAAAGTGGGCGCATCCTATCAATTTTAACTAATTTTCATGACAAATAGCTTCAGTGACAGTTAGGACCTGCATTAATAGGTAAATGTCTTTTTTCCTCTCTTAATTTGTCTAGCTTTGACCTAGAAACACCTTCCAACCCACATATACTGCTTCACAGACTTTTGGTTTAGCAGAAGAAATCTTTTACAGGTTTTGACAATTTGAACCCTGTAACCGTGAATATGGTTCAAGGTCATTTTGTCTGACTTCATCCTCGAGATCTACCAGCCAATTATTATGCTTCAGCCCCTTCAGGTCAGATGACCTAAAAATTGACTGACAGAGCCGATCCCATTTAGCATGAAATCTGGTACAGCAATGTAGGTCTAGATATCTACATGACAAAATTATCAGATGTTGTAGACATCATTGTTTGGTAAGATCATGAGTTTTTAAACTATCTGTATTATAGCAGTCTTTTTAATTTTCATATAAAACAGTCATTTTCTGAGTGAAGATATGTACAGTAGAAATGTACATCAATGTTACAGAATGATGCATCAAAGACACAAATGGTTTTTCCCCAAAGAACAAAAACACTCATTTCAGAGTTAACTAGTTTCCTTAAGGCAGAGCAAAGTCTAAATATAAATACAGTCAAACTTTGGTGTTTTGAAGTTTAGGGGACTACCAAAAAAACTTCAATACAATGAGACTCTGAATAATACATGTTGGTAAATCATAAATATTTTGTTTGAATCATGAGGTTATCACAGCTTACATCATCAATTTTTTGTTTGAATCATGAGGTTATCACAGCTGACATCATCAATTTTTTGTTTGAATCATGAGGTTATCACAGCTTACATCATCAATTTTTTGTTTGAATCATGAGGTTATCACAGCTTACATCATAAATCTTTTGTTTGAATCATGGGGTTATCACAGCTTACATCATAAATTTTTTGTTTGAATCATGAGGTTATCACAGCTGACATCAAAATTTTTTTGTTTGAATCATGAGGTTATCACAGCTGACATCATAAATTTTTTGTTTGAATCATGAGGTTATCACAACTGACATAAATTTTTTGTTTGAATCATGAGGTTATCACAGCTGACATCATAATTTTTTTGTTTGAATCATGAGGTTATCACAGCTTACAGTCTGTGTAAAACTTTGATATATTGAAAAGTTAGATTTCTTAAACATAAGGGGGTAAGTTAGTAGTAATATATAGGAATGAAATTTTGGACAGGACAAAAACCTTGATACATCGAGGAATTTGAATCATCAATGTTCGATCAGGTAGGTGTGACTGTATTTAAAAATTCAGTAGCTGCAATCTTAAGATGTTGTGATAGAAGGATTCTGAAATACCAGCAAATGTGAGATAGCTTATAGGAAATAATAGTTTAACATACCTGCTTGGTGTTGACAACATCACCGTTGCCCTGCGTAGTGTCAGAGGACAGATAATAATGAGCCACCACACAGGATGTACCCTTGATGATGCCAACATCATACCACTGGTGAGCATCCTTCTTCACAGGTGTGGTTGGCATCTTCACTGAAGGACTTTCTGCCTTATTCTCCTAGAAATAAAAATTACTGGATATACAGACAGAAGTCAAATCTAATTTTCCATTTTCTTCGCATTCTTTACTATACATGTATAGAGTCACTTCAACAGAGAAGTAAATCTTGTTTCAATTGTTATTTTAATACATGTATGCTAAATTTGCAATGGACATTAAAGTGAATTTCATAAATGAAATCTGGTGAAAAGACATCATGTTAGCTGGATATCTAAAACATTTATTGCATTTAGACAGATGAGCTTTAGTTTGTGTACAGTTCTGAATTAGGAAATCATAGAGAGATATCTATGTTCATTGTACCTGGGATGCTGTAGGGTGAGTTATAATCTTTGTGAACTGGGATGCTGTAGGGTGAGGTATAATCTTTGTGAACTGGGATGCTGTAGGGTGAGTATAATCTTTGTGAACTGGGATGCTGTAGGGTGAGTTATAATCTTTGTGAACAGGGATGATATAGTGGAAGATATTATTTTTGTTAATTGAGATGATGAAGTGAGAGATATCTTTGTGAACTGGATTGCTGTAGAGAGAGATACTTTTGGGAGAGATACTATCTTTATGAACTGGGATGCTGTAGTGAGAAATGTTATCTTTGTAAACTAGGATACATTTGGGAGAGATACTATCTTTATGAACAGGGGTGCTGTTAGGAGATATATTATTTTTGTGAATTGGGTTGTTGTAGGGAGAGACAACATTTTTGTGAACTGGGATGTTGTTGGAGGATGTCATTTTGATTGTACCTCTGTTCACAAAAATGATATCTGTTGAAATGACAATTTCTTACAAATTAGTTTGGGAGAAGTTGTTGGAGTAAATATACTGGCATTTGTAAATCATAGTGATGTGCAGTGATGGTGATATCAGGCCCTACAAAGTGATAGTGAGTATGTATGCATGGTGATACATGATGTCAAGTCAACATAAGGATGTTAATTAACTAATGTAGACTTAATGTACATGATGTATATCTTGAATGCACTACAATAAAACAAAAAGTCTGTATCAAAAATGTCTGTGTGACTGACCTGTTTCAGATCTGGATCAGCTTTCATGTTCATAGTACCTGGTTCCACTTTCACCTGGGGAGTTACTGTGCTGGCTGAGGAAATAGCTGCACTTGCCAGAGTAGCTAAAGGATCTAAGGAAGAAAGAAAAAAAGACATTTTGAGAGGTTTATTAATGAGTTCACATTCCAATTTAATGTCTTTTTTACCTAATCAACTTCATTATATTAAGACTTAATATTCTTTCTCCAATAACAGTTCACACCAAATTTGGTTGATATCCACTTAAAGCTCTTATTAGAAAAAATTGTGTGTGCCTGGTGGATGGCGCATGACAACCGATAAAACATGCTTGTTTTAGGTCATCCTGACTGACCTTAATACCATGATAATATCCGATATTGTAACAAGTTGGATCTAAAATCTTTAGTACTTTTACATTCATACAATTTTCACCATCTTCACTTCTAAATTTCAGAATTTCCAAGAGATAAATTTCTAGTGAATAGATAAGTAAGAACTAATTTTTTCCTGTGATTTTTTGATGAGACATGCTGTTATTTGATAAGAATATACATACTACAATATAAATCTGGTTGATCTTACCTGAAACCGAGTTAGCAACGGCAGCTAGAGCATCCATGCCAGCGAGGGTATTAGCAGCAGCAGCAGTGGCTAGAGAGGCTGCAGTGCTGCTTTGGGACAGGACACTCAGGGGATTGCTGTTGAGGGTAGGAGTCGGTAGAGACAGACCTACTGTATTAGACAGTGTGTCCATAGGAGTTGGCAGAGACACACCTACTGTGTTGGACAGTGTATCCATAGGTTCCTCCTTTGCCTCTTCGCTAGGAGTCGCCTGCAGCAGCTGAGCAGGAGGCATGGGTGATGCTTCTGTGATTGAGGTGTCCATAACTTCAGATTTAGTGTCAGACTGTAGCAGTGCAGCTGGTAAGTGCTCTGGTACATTAACTGTAGATGCATCTAGTGCAGCCTGACTCAGTGATGTTGAAGTTTCCATTGCAGACTGGCTCAGTGATGCTGTAACTGTTGAGACATCAGTAGTTTCAGTGGCTTCAATCTGTGGGACAGAGTCATCTCCTGGACAACTTTGACTGTCCATACCACTACCCATCCTGTGTGAAGCTAGGACATCCAAAGGATTTTGGCTGTCCATACTTACACCTGTCGTTTGTGTAGGTGGATCATCACCTGGGCAATTGTGTCCATCTGTGCAAACACCTGTCGTTTGTGGAGGTGGATCATCACCTGGGCAATTGTGTCCATCTGTGCAAACACCTGTCGTTTGTGGAGGTGGATCATCTCCTGGGCAATTATGTCCATCTGTACAAACACCTGTCGTTTGTGTAGGTGGATCATCACCTGGGCAATTATGTCCATCTGTGCAAACACCTGTTGTTTGTGTAGGTGGATCATCACCTGGGCAGTTATGTCCATCTGTGCAAACACCTGTCGTTTGCGTAGGTGGATCATCTCCTGGGCAGTTATGTCCATCCGTGCAAACACCTGTCGTTTGCGTAGGTGGATCATCACCTGGGCAATTGTGTCCATCTGTGCAGACACCTGTCGTTTGTGTAGGTGGATCATCTCCTGGGCAGTTATGTCCATCTGTGCAAACACCTGTCGTTTGTGGAGGTGGATCATCACCTGGGCAATTGTGTCCATCTGTGCAAACACCTGTCGTTTGTGTAGGTGGATCATCACCTGGGCAATTGTGTCCATCCGTGCAAACACCTGTCGTTTGTGTAGGTGGATCATCTCCTGGGCAGTTATGTCCGTCCGTGCAAACACCTGTCGTTTGTGTAGGTGGATCATCACCTGGGCAGTTGTGTCCATCCGTGCAAACACCTGTCGTTTGTGTAGGTGGATCATCACCTGGGCAATTGTGTCCATCCGTGCAAACACCTGTTGTTTGTGGAGGTGGATCATCTCCTGGGCAGTTATGTCCGTCCGTGCAAACACCTGTCGTTTGTGTAGGTGGATCATCACCTGGACAGTTATGTCCATCTGTACAAGGTGCTTGTTGAACTGGTCTTACTGTTGGAGTGGTTGTCAATGACTGAGAGATTATGACTGGACTCTCTGCTACTTGAGTAGCACTCTGAGGTGCAGCAGGAGTGATGGTTATCTGGACTGGCTTCTGACCACTGGGCACAGCACTAGCTGCAACTGCTTGAGTAGTCATGGTAACTGGTGCATGAGAGATGGATGGCTGAGCAATAAGGGAAATAGTTGGAGTGGATGGGGTGGCACTAGGGGTGGTTGTGGTGTACAAGAGACTGGTGGCTGCTGTGGTGGCCAGGGCTGCAGGAGATGCTGTAATAGTCTTCAAAACTGTACCACCAAGTTGATTTGCTGTAACATAGATATATATATAAAAAACTTCAGTATCACATACTACAGAATGGTAGAAAACACTAAAGTTGGCAATGAAATGGCTTAATTAATCAATCTATTTATAATTTAATAAGAGATTCCATGGGTATTTCAGTGACTACTAGCATATGATCTTTATCGGTTTTAGAGTCAAACCTGTCATATGTGGCCTTCAAAGGGAGACAATAAATGATGTCACATATGACAAGGGGTCTCAAAACAGGTTCAATAAGAAAATAAAAAAATATCCATTTTCTATCAACTAGTTATGGCACAGGTTGTTAATTTGTAAATATTTGATAATTCTGATAGAAGCTGTACTTAATTAGATTAAAACTCTACAATAGAGCAAATGATGTTTTTAATGACCGAATGGTGCTCATTTCCACCCAGAAACCCTGTATTCTGGCCGCAAAATCAATGTGCCAAAAAAACAGCCTGAACTGCACTCTAATTTGACAGTTGGTGCTTAACATAATACTGCCTTCTTATACTCGCAATTCTTACAATATTCCCCAAAGGATGCTTCTGACCAGTTTTGATCAATATCTCTTCAGTTGTTCATGACTAGTAGTGAATTTCCAGTACAGACACCGGATGCCGCGCCATGGCATAAACACACCAGTCCTTTGAACCAGGTGAGCTAAAACCTTTTGATATATCACAGTGCTTTATTCAACTCAATAAGACTATGAACTTAATCGTGAATAGGACAAGCCGTAAAGGCTTTGATTGGAACAATGACTGACTGTACTTTGCTAAAAGCAAATCTTTTAGAGTCCACTTTTCCAAAATTTTAGAGATGTTGGAACATTAAATTTGGCAGTTTGTAAATGATGGTTGTGTTGTGGTGTCCACCTTTTGATCTACACTAGACTGGTTTAAGTTGGACTTAACATTTTGAGCAATATCTATATGCAAACTTTACAGAGAAATGTTGAGGAGGAACCAGCCGATATAACTTTTTTTTTTGTTGCAGGAAAGACAAAAAGTGATATCCTCACATTTGAGATATTCCTAAAATAATTCCTGTTCTATTGATCTAATTTCACACATTATTTATCAGCTAATATTCATTATTTTCATTTGAATCCATTTGATGTACTCGAGAAAAAATCTTAAATAAGGGCATTGCAATTTATAATGAAGTTTGTTAGTTCAAGGTTTTTATGATACTTAACCAATATGTGAAATTTGATCAAAATCTGTTGAGAAATAAAGTTGCTAGTGATGAAATCAAGTGAACATACGTACATATTCACAAACAAAATGCAATATACCCTCCATAGTTGCTGTGATAATAAAATCCTGACAATGAATGGTCTAGGCCATTCTACCACAATTTTGTACTTGCCTGAGCATAAATAATGGTTGTTCTGCATCAGGTAAGAGGATTTTTACACCGGTGACCAATGCTCAGCTCATATAAGGTATAGAACTTGATGTTATGATAATGTATGATAGATATGAACCAAATCTGTTATTGATTCTGAATTAGACAGATGGAAAATGGTTAACACTATATGCACCCCCTTCCCCCTACCAAATAAAATTATTGAAAAAAATTATCTTTATCTGGCATTCATTTGAAAAAACTTTTACACATACCATTTGATGAGACAATATTGACCATGGGTTTGGCTGCAATAGGAGACATGGTTGCGGAAACCACCTGTGGTGCACCAGTGATGTTGAGGGCAGCAGCTGAGGACACGGGCAGGGTAGTCACTGTCAATGGTTTACCTCCTGTCATACAAAACAACTTGTCAGTGATCAAACAATATATGTCATGTTTACAAGACATTTTGTGTCAGTATAAAGACACCATCAAGAAGAGTTATTGAACACTTTCTCATGCTGGTAATTAGTCTTAACATTTAATTAATCAAGTTGCACTAAAAAATACACCTTGGTAATTTCTTACGGAAATGGTTATTATCTTTCTTGAAAATTTCATCACCTTTTAAATTAATGTTAAACTTTCATTGACAAAATATAGTTTTGATTACTACAAAAGGTCTATCTATATCTCTAATGCTTCATAATTTACATACTCACCAGCTGTGAGAGTGGACATTCCTTGACCTACACTTGTCTGAGGGCTGACAACAATGAATTGAGTGTTTCCTGTTCCGCCACCAATTTTTGGCACTGATGTAATTATTTTTGTTGGGGTCGAGTGCAGGCCACCAGTAGATCCCTTAGGAGCAGCAATGACAATGGTCTTTTGACCAGCTTGTGTTGTGATTGTGGCAGAACCAGAACGTGCCATTGACAGCATGGATGAGGGGATGGTCTTAATGATAGTTTTAGTTACTCCTGTCTGTATGTCAGAAAAAAAAGATACAATGAACCGATTTTAGTGCTATTAATCAATTGTGATTACAATATTATTTACAAGTTAAAGCTAAGTTCACAATGAAATATGAAGTTCAACAGTAATACACAATTAGACTGAATTTAGGTCAAAGTTACCGAGAATATTCTACCAGTAAAAATATTTAATATTTCTTACCAAGAAATATCTGTAAACTTACAGACAAGTTATCAACAATAGGGAAGCATGTATAACAAAGATTATTTACAGAAATTTATACTGAAACAAAGAAACAGCTCACAACCTGAAATGTCACAATTTTTTAAAACTAACCCTAAAGCTTATACATTGTTTAACACAGTGCTGCTGCATTGAATATGTAATAAAAGATTATTGAAGTTTTCAAATGGTGACAACTTTACTGAAAGTACTGGTGTTATTCAAATGAATGTAAGGGCTATTCAAGTAAAACATCTATCCCAACCCAAGACTCTTGGTTTTGTTTTGGGGTATCACCTATATAATTAATTGGTAACTTGATTGGAAATAATAGGCAGGAAATCAGCTTCTAATAAACATTCTATTGGAACAGCTTTTACAATGTAATTTTCCCAATTGGGTTCTGACCCTTCTACTCCAGAGTGTTAAGACCAACCCTTTATAAAAAAATTGATTCCCCCTTCATCCAAGGATGCGACTTTAGTCCAAATGGATAAAATCTGACTCCTCCCAAAGAAGGTTTTTGAAATATTTACTTTATTTTCCATTTTGTTCTCTGCCCTCAGGGAATAAACAGTAATTTCTTTGGTGAAAAGTTGATGACATGGTCCACAGTATGGCATGAGCCAATAACGTATAGAAGGGATAGTAACCATCATTTAATTTCCTGTTACAACAATAAAATGTAATGGTAGAAGGACTTAGGACAACCTAGCTTGATGTAAAGATTTACCCATGGGGCAGTACCCATGTGGCTGTACCCTGAGGCTGCTCACTACTGACGCCAAGTATAGTAGGTGTCTGGCCAGCCTAGTTTGACGTGAGGACTTACCCATGTGGCTGTACCCTGAGGCTGCTCACTACTGATGCCATGAATGGTAAATATGTCTGGCCTCCCTGACTTATTGTGAAGTCTTACCTATGTGGCTGTACCCTAAGGCTTCACACTACTGATGCCAAGTATAGTAGGTGTCAGGCCCACCAGGATGTGAGGACTTACCCGTGTGGCTGTACCTTGTGGCTGCACACTACTGATCCCTAGTATAGCAGAAGGTGTTTGGCCTGCCAGGATGTGAGGACTTACCCGTGTTGCTGTACCTTGTGGCTGCACACTACAGATCCCTAGTATAGTAGAAGGTGTTTGGCCTGCCAGGATGTGAGGACTTACCCGTGTGGCTGTACCTTGTGGCTGCACACTACTGATCCCTAGTATAGTAGAAGGTGTTTGGCCTGCCAGGATGTGAGGACTTACCCGTGTGGCTGTACCTTGTGGCTGCACACTACTGATCCCTAGTATAGTAGAAGGTGTTTGGCCTGCTTGGCTTGTGGTGAGGATGGCTGTTGGCTTCCCTGTACCCCCTCCCTGGGTTGTCACCAGTTTTACAATGGTAGCACCTTGAGGCAGAGGACCTTTTGTCTATAAAACATCAGAATGTAAGCCAATGTGAGATAAAACTTACACAGTAAGTAGCTGGATAAACATATTTTTATAGTGAAACATATAAAACCGCACATTTAGTGAAAATGAAAGTGGTAATCTATGTATTTGTGTCCTTTCAGTGGTTCAATTCATATCAGAGGGGTTGCTTACCATGAATTCGGTACACTGCATATCCCCTTAATATGCACCAAGTTTCATGGTTCTTGCTTACTTGTGGGCAAAGTTATGCTCTGGACACACAAGGATGGATGGACGGCAGGGTGCAAGGACAGATGTATGGGGGAATGGACTGACTGACACTCTAACTATGTGTACAAAACTTCAGCAGTAACCAAGAAAATATGCTTTGATAATAAGTCATAGATATCGAAGAATGAATCATTGCCCATTTCACCTTCCTCTGGTTTTATTTGTCATTTTAACAATGTACTCATTAGAGATGAGGTGACAACCATTCTGGGCAGGCAACTATCAGCATTGACCTAGATTTTGGAATTTGTTATGTTATAATTATAACTTACTCAAAACAATTTACCTTTTTAAATAAATGAATATTCTTGGGGAAGATTAAAACATTTCTGGTCCCATTGTCATGAAGCAAGCGTAAAATATTAAAAAAATCTTGTTTAAAGTATGTAATTATGTTGAACTAGCTCATAAGCGATACCCTTGATATGTATCATGGACATATATATAGAATATTGGATGAATGATTTACACCTGTCCACAACGACCTCAACAACCAAATACTTACTGTAGCAACTTGCATGCCTTGATTAGTCTTGACTAGGGTAACAATTTGTGGTTGACCAGTGGTAGTGCCAGCTCCTGCCTTGTGAACTGTGATGATTTGCTTGCCACCAATGGTCTGCTGGATGCTTCCAGGTGTTTTCAGAATAGTAGACCCAGGAGTGGCCACACGTACCGTCTGTGTAGCTACAAACAGAACCAGATCATCAACAACAGAAATCACAAAGGTGAATTGAATAGATATCATATATCCGTTTCTGGTAAATGAAGAATTTCACAGGCTACCCAGTTCTGAATTTTTTGGGAGTTGCCTTTATAGATATTTTGCACAAATAAGATTTCTCTTGGTCATTACCCACCATTACAAGATCTTTATTGGATCAATATATGTTTGTTGTATTCTCTGCTTTTTATTTGAATCGATTATAGATTTCAAATTTGTCAAATTTTACTAATTTTAAAAATCTCTCTTCCCTCTAATAGCTTTATTGGTTGATATTGAAACTAATAACAAGCAAACAGTTATATTTCACATACTATAGAATATATGAGTAAATAAGTAGGAATCTTTTCTAAAACACATTTAAAATGCCTATAATGCCAAGTGTTTCAGTTGTAAAATCACAACATTCAATAATTAAAGAGATCCTAATATGATTTTGACACTTATCGATGTTTGACCTTTATTTTCTTTGAAAGTTGGATATTTTTCTCTTTGCTCTGTTTTTGCTCTTGATTATGTGTAATTTGAAAATTCCTCTACAGAAGTAGTGATAATAATCTTTTACTGTCTAATACAAAATGGTTGCCTTTCAACCATCTTTTTCTGATCCGCCCCAAATCAAAAGCACACTACTAGGTGTAAAGGTAGCCTATGTATATATATTTGAGAAAGAGCCACTTGTATTTTTCCAGAAATTGCAATAACAAACTTCAATTATCAAAATCCAAGATGGCCGCCTACCAGCTTTGATATTAAACATTTCATCAGCAACGCAAACACCAATAAATTGGGATTCACATCATTCTATCATTGAATAATCCACACATAATGATAAAACAATTCATCTAACAGCTAATGCATCTTCAGATTAAAATGTGTGACACAATATCTAATATATTACCTAACTTTCCAGGAACTGGTGTGACTTTGACACCTTGAGGTGTGACAATTGTTGGGGTCACAACTTTGATGCCAGAAACCGGTGTCGTTGTGGTACTGGATGTGCCAGGAATCTTCTGTGTAGCTGCGGCTGCAGCTGCCAGGGCTGCTATACCTGTCATCTGACCACCACCCTGGACACACAAAATGGCATATCAAAATTTTGTATTATCCTATTGTTGAATAACTATTTCAGTAATTTTGGATCAATTTCATGACCAATGACTTCAACAATATGTTAACAAATATCAGACATTTCTTAATATTTCTACACTGAAGTATCATATCTATAAACAAGAAATCCAAGAGGGATCTTGGCACCCATCATTCTTTGATCTTTAGTTGTTTTTAAAAGTTGGATTTTTTCCCTTTTTTCTCTTCTCTCCTCTGTTTTTGTACTTAATCATAAGAAATTTGAACATTTGAAATATAGAGCAATCCTTCAGTAAAATGAAAGGAATTTGAACTGTTAATGTGCTCACTGTGTGACATATCATAATTTATCACTCATTTGTAGCCTTGTTTTTTGTTGCATGTATAACTTAAGCATGCAGTTGTTAATGGTTGAAATCTGTTTTTCTAGTCATCAATGCCTCAAAAATCAAAAGTAGAATCAGAGTCCATTTGAAACAACTGAGATTACCCTCATTATTCTTTGTTTGATACTTATTACTGGCAGCATTTCGTCAGCCAATTCCAAGACACTACCATGTCTGACTGGTGAGTAACCCAACAAACATATGTCATAACATCTCATGTCGAGACGTCGCATGATGTCATAATGAATACAGGAGCACATTTCAGTGACGTCTAAAGATGTCATAAGTATGGAAAGAGTAATTGTTAACTAAGATATCGATTTAAGTCTTCTCATAGTTCTGTCATGCACAGATCAAAATGTCATCTAGATGAAAGGTTTGAAATCTACCTAAAAAAACATCAATTGATAGAAAGATGAGAAAACACAGCAGTATGGATCAACTCGCTAGTCCTGTGGACAAAGTGAGCCAAAATCTTGCTTATGTATATTTTTGAGCTCATTACCGTTGATACAACAGTTGGAACTCTCTGACCAGCCTGAGTGACGACTTGTGGAGTAGCGACACGAATGTTACTTGTTGGCGTCATGGTTATTGGCGTCTTCTGGCGAGCAGCAACAGCAGTAACTATAGAAAAACATTGTAAACGAAAACAGGTTAGTTGTTTTTGCACACTCTCATCAATAACCTACACCAGTTATCTACTGTCTGACAAAGGAAACAGACCTAAAACAGTAAATAAAGAGATTTTATCTTACATAACACAGAAATTGTATTTTTAAGTGTACATTACTGTCAAACCCACTTAATGGATGTAATGAGAAGAAGCCCAGTGGCCTTAACGGTACCTAAATACAAATACAAATGTATCTATATAGGAAAGAGGCCAAATATGCTTTAATTGCTTGATTAGCATACAGTCGGATCGTGTCTATCTCGTGATCCACAACACTGCTTAATATTGTTAATGGATCAGGATCTCAATTGCTACAAAGATATAACAATAATTCTAAGCCCCTGGGAATGGGTAAGGCCCCAGCGATGATTTTTACATCATAACTGTGTTTATCTCTTGATGCCTTGCAATGTTATATGTTAATAAGGGCTGGTGATCTCAACCGTTTCAAAGACATAACCATGAAATTAAGTCAAAAGGGTCAAGGCTGGTGATCTCAACCGTTTCAAAGACATAACCAAGAAATTAAGTCAAAAGGGTCAAGGCTGGTGATCTAAACCGTTTCAAAGACATAACCAAGAAATTAAGTCTACAGGGTCACAATGAAGACCAGAGATATCGAGTTGAAATAACTTCAATACTGAAGTATGTTTTCTACTGTAATGTTTGCAAGAATAACTGATTGTGAGATGAAAAGGATATTATCAAAATTCATTTCCATTTGTCAAAATTTTCCCCTTTTTTCTTTTAAAAGACTAGTTAAAATAAAAATTTCTTAAGACTTGTTTCATGAATAAAATGAAATTGAAATTCCTGCAAGATTCTACTTATATTGCTTATATCTATCAAAGACATTGTTGGCTCAAATATATCTGATTTTAAAATCTATCAATTGAACAACAAGATGGGCAGCAATGTTTAAATAAATAATTTCCATATTTGATTGCATGTCCATGTATTATAGTATGTGTAGTCAGACATTCCTTTCCTAAAAAAACATCTTAATCAAAAAACTTCTGAAGGAAGCAGGAAGTAAGACATGAAACATTTCATATATTACGTAAATGTCAGAACTAAAACAGATTGATATTGCTCCTTGAGTAAACTTAGCTTGCCACAAAGTTTTGTTGGTCATGTTTAGCCACCAGTCACAATAATAACATCTTTTAATGACAATAAAATGAAGAAGTTAACAGATGGATAGATTTTATTGCCATATAAACCACACTAGTCCTTTGGACTAGGTGAGTTTTCATAGCCTCTGATTACATAACCCTGAAAATAAATAGGGATCTGTTAAAACCCCATGCGATCTACACAAACTTTCTATTATTTTTACAAGTATATTCTACACAAGCAATTTCTTGTAAAGAAGATGCTTAAACAGGAAAGTATTGCCAATATAAAGTTGATAGGTGATGCTGTCTGAGTATGACGGAGCCTCAATTGCACATTTGTGATGTTGCTGTGTCAATACTACAATGTAAAAATTAGCCAAGATTTACCTTCGATCGCTATGCATTTTTAATTTGGTTTGTAAATATGAATTTCATGAGATATCTTGTACAGACATACATAGAGACGTACACAGTAAGTCTTTGAGCTTGGACTAAGTAAAGTTACACACATTATTATATAATCAAGTATTACTATCAACGCTTTTTTCTTTTGCAGTTTTCAAATCATGAATCCATTAACAGTGAAATATCACCAGAACATAACATCTGAAATAAAAGTGAAATTTCACCACAAGAACATCAAACATTCCTGGACAAACATGTACATGTAAAAATGCATTCCAAAACAGCGTTACAACAAAGGGATAGACTACCAACTGCTTAAAGAAAACATCCACATACAGAACTAAAAGCAAAATTATATAGGATCACAAACCAGTACCTGTAAAATATCACGAGCTGCTTCAACACCAGATTTAATGAAGCAGGCATCACATAGGCATTAAATAGCAAATAAAAAACAATCTTCATTCCCAACTTAAATCTACAAAGCGATGTCAAACGCTGTCACCAATGACACTTCATAGAGCTATGAAGACATTTTGTGACATCTTTTGATCTGCAGCAGATATGTTTGTCGCGTGTGAGGTAGGTTACGGCAGGAAGAAGTCATGGCAACACTCTCTAGTAGATGGAGGCCCATGGACCTTAAAGACCATCTGGCAGTAAAGACCTATATATGATAGAGGCCAAATAGGACTAAATTGCCCAATGACTCAACAGCTTACAAAGAAGACATCAGCTCACAAAAACATTGTCTGCAAACTTGAAATTCTTCTCCTTATACTTGCTCCTACCCAAAACCATGACTACAAATCTATTGCTTGTTGAAAGATGAAATCTTCAGTTCCAACACATTTTTACCCCTGATACCTTGAAAGTAGGTGAAGGTCAACTATATCAATAAATTTGGTAGCTCATCATTCAATTATGTTACAGAACCAATATTAATAGCCTGGAACTTTTTGATTGGAAATAAGCTGTTTAAAGATCTTAATATATTTGACCCCTGTGACATTGAAAAGTGGTCAAGTTAATTCCTTTTAACAGACTAGGTCGTTCTTCATCCCAGCATGCTACAGGCCCTATAGTTTTTTCATGAAAAACAGTTGTGCAATGATATTGCAGAATGCTTCTCTGATTCTTTTCATTAACAAATCAAACCACAAATATTTTTCTCATTGGTGCGAATGAAACGGGACAAGTGGTTCAGACTGCTTGTTCTAGATGAGTTATATTGGATTTTGAACCAGACTTAAATATAAAATTTGGTCAAGACAATCTCAGGATCACCCCATGCAGGTCTGATATTGTCACCCCCTATTAATGTTTCAGACTAAATTTGGGTGAAAACAACTCCAGCATTAAAAATGCCTAATTAGAGGCCACATCTTTAAGTCCCTTGGTATTGAATCAACTTTTTAGATTAAGAATTAATTGCCGACACCTAATGACGTTTCTGACAAAATTTGACTGAAATCAATTCCAGCATGAAGGGAGAGTAGCACATTGAAACAAACTATTGACTATCTCTCCCTTTCTTGAGGCCCTGCCCCTTGAACCTTAGCAGTTGAATCAATTTCCTGAATTTAAGAAACAATTATCTGTCTGCAATGATGTTTCAGACCAACTTAGAATGAAATCTACACAGGAATTAAGAAGGATTAGCATTTTCAAGCAAAATACTGCCTAATTTTCCCATTTGGGGCCCTGTCCCTAAGTCCCTTGTGGTTGAATAAACTTTCTGAGTTCATGTATTAACTGCCAACACCTTATGATGTTTCAAACAAAATTAAAATAAATTCCATTGTAGCTTTAAAGGAGAGTAGTGTTTTGAAGTAAAATATTGACTTTCTTTCCCTTTTGAGGCCCTGCCAACAGGTCGAAAGTTTTATTCTAGTTTTCAGTTGTGGTCAAAGTCTTGATATCTGGTATATATCATCAATGATTTTGATACTCTTACAAGGTCACAGGGTCTAATATTAAATATGTAATATGTTAAGGTAATTTACTATCAACGTTATTATAATGAATGACATTGCCTTACCTTCAGGATCATGGGGGACAAATGTAATGAATTTTGATTTAAGGCCAGTGGCAAGTTGGGATGAAGGCCTATCAAATATGTTCAAATAAAGTACCCTGACACTTTTAGGGTCAAAGGGGTCAATGTCGAAGAATTGCCTGATTGTGTTTCAGTACATCTGTATTTTGATATATCAAATGAAGAGGTAATATTATCCTTGTAATCCTAATGGTTTCAGGCCATGAAGTTAAACAATGTTGTGAAAAGCATATCCTGTTGCCAGCCTATCAAATCTTATAAGTTCTAACGAGAAAACATAAAAGCCTTCAGGTAATAGGTTAAATGTAGGTGAAAAAAAACATTTAATTGTTAGCCAACAAATTAATCAAGAGGCCAAAGGGGCCTGCATCGCTCATCTGGTTATTTTAGTGATTCAGCCATTTAATAGCCTTGATTGCTCACCTGTTTATTTAATAGATTCAGCCATTTAATAGAAAAATTCAAATAAGACAAAAAATCATTTCTGATATAATTTCCCATTTGGATACCAGTCTTGTAGTCAAACAGAAGTCAGATTTTACTATCTATAAGAACTACTTCAAACCAAATTTGGACTATATCCTTTTATGAAAGAAGGATTTGAAAGAACTTACATTTCCAACATTGTGCCAAACCCTTCCCACTCCACGGGCTGAGGCCTCATGTTTATACAAGATTAAATCTCCTTCACACAAGAATGCTTCAGTCCATTTTGGGCAATATCTATTCATTTCTACAGGAGAAGTAGAATTTTAAAGAACTTGCAAAATTTTCCTGTTTGGGCCCAACCCTAGATGCTCACAACCAATATTTAAACAAACATAGTTTCTCTTCCCCCAAGGATGCTTCTGACCTAATTTGGTCAAAATCTGCTCAGTTGTTCATGACTAATAGCATGACTGATGATGCTGCACTATGGCATAAGCTCAGCAATCTTTTTGGTCTGGTGAGCTAAAAATGATTTCTATTTTCATAATTGTAATAGCATTTTGTGTAATAGGTAACATCCTTGTATAAATTATTAAGACAATGTATGGACAAACAGTAAATTAGCTTGCAACTTGCTGTTCACTTCTATGTAGGTCCACTATCAAGTTCATATATTCATGTCTTTTGCATGTTCAATATCTAGTTATACATGAAAAATGTCCACTGAATCTATATTGGGTTCAGGATCGATCTTTGTTTACATTTTTTACATTTTAGTTTCAATTACAAAGGCAGCAATACATGGATTTGTCATAATTTTTTTGCCTTTCAAGGAAAGTTACATCTTGTAGCCTTAACTCGTTTGCAGTAATCAATTAAAATCTAATTCAAACATCCAGTTAGTTGATTATCTATCAAATGATTGTAAAATCTAGTACCAGCAGTTTCAAACAGGAAACACAAAGGCAAAAGATTTCCCAGCAAACATAAAAATGTGGCTAGAATAAATAAACTACCAAATGAAGATTAAAAATAATTATGCTCTGCCAAGATTAAACATCAGACGGTTTCACATCCTTACACCCAACTAAAAATGCATTTCAGACATGCAGATGAGGAGTAGTAGGGTGTACCTCGGATAGTCTGCGGGGAGTTGATTGCCACAGAACCTAGGGCTGAAGCTCCAGCCACAGAACGGATTTGAGTTATCCCTAGTACAGAAAAGCACAGAAAACATGAAGACATCATTCATTGTATTGGAGTAAAGAGGATGGCTGTCTGTTTGTCCTTCAATGTATATAGGAGTATAGAGAAAGGCGTCTTTCATTCCTTCAATGTATATAGGAGTATAGAGAAAGGCGTCTTTCATTCCTTCAATGTATATAGGAGTATAGAGAAAGGCGTCTTTCATTCCTTCAATGTATATAGGAGTATAGAGAAAGGCGTCTTTTATTCCTTCAATGTATATAGGAGTATAGAGAAAGGCGTCTTTAATTCCTTCAATGTATATAGGAGTATAGAGGAAGGCTGTCTTTTATTCCTTCAATGTATATAGGAGTAAAGAGAAAAGCTGTCTTTCATTCCTTCAATGTATATAGGAGTATAGAGAAAGGCGTCTTTCATTCCTTCAATGTATATAGGAGTATAGAGAAAGGCGTCTTTCATTCCTTCAATGTATATAGGAGTAAGGAGTCTTTTATTCCTTCAATGTATAAAGGAGTATAGAGAAAGGCGTCTTTTATTCCTTCAATGTATATAGGAGTATAGAGAAAGGCTGTCTTTTATTCCTTCAATGTATAAAGGAGTATAGAGAAAGGCTGTCTTTTATTCCTTCAATGTATAAAGGAGTATAGAGAAAGGCGTCTTTTATTCCTTCAATGTATATAGGAGTATAGAGAAAGGCTGTCTTCTAATTTTAGGAGTTATATCATTTGAGAATGTACCATAGCACATGAAAGGAAATACTTGTTGATCTGCAAATATTTTACCTCGTATCCTAACAAGTTGGGGCAATTAACACCTATCTTACCTTGTGTGGGTGATTTACACCTATCTTACCATGTGTGAGCAATTTACACCTATCTTACCATGTGTGAGCGATTTACACCTATCTTACCTTGTGTGAGTGATTTACACCTATCTTACCTTGTGTGGGTGATTTACACCTATTTTACCTTGTGTGGGTGATTTACACCTATCTTACCTTGTGTGGGTGATTTACACCTAACTTACCTTGTGTGGGTGATTTACACCTATCTTACCTTGTTGGGGCGATTTACACCTATCTTACTATGTGTGGGTGATTTACACCTAACTTACCTTGTGTGAGTGATTTACACCTATCTTACCATGTGGGTGATTTACACCTAACTTACCTTGTGTGAGTGATTTACACCCATCTTACCATGTGTGAGTGATTTTTCGCCTATCTTACCATGTGTGGGTGATTTACACCCATCTTACCATGTGTGAGTGATTTTTCGCCTATCTTACCATGTGTGGGTGATTTACACCTAACTTAACTTGTGTGAGTGATTTACACCTATCTTACTATGTGTGGGTGATTTACACCTATCTTACCTTGTGTGAGTGATTTACACCCATCTTACCATGTGCGAGTGATTTTTCGCCTATCTTACTATGTGTGGGTGATTTACACCTAACTTACCTTGTGTGAGTGATTTACACCTATCTTACTATGTGAGTGATTTTTCGCCTATCTTACCATGTGTGGGTGATTTACACCTATCTTACCTTGTGTGAGTGATTTACACCTATTTTACTATGTGTGAGTGATTTTTCGCCTATCTTACCACGTGTGGGTGATTTACACCTAACTTACCTTGTGTGGGAGATTTACACCTATTTTACCTTGTGTGAGTGATTTTTCGCCTATCTTACCATGTGTGGGTGATTTACACCTATTTTACCATGTGTGAGCGATTTTTCACCTATCTTACCATGTGTGGGAGATTTACACCTATCTTACCATGTGTCAGTGATTTTTCACCTATCTTACCATATGTGAGTGATTTACACCTATCTTACCTTGTGTGAGTGATTTACACCTATCTTACCATGTGTGAGTGATTTTTCACCTATCTTAACATGTGTGAGTAATTTACACCTATCTTACCATATGTGAGTGATTTACACCTATCTTACCTTGTGTGAGTAATTTACACCTAACTTACCATGTGTTGGTGTCCTTATGATGTTGGGAGTGGTGGGTGAGGCAATGGCCTTGACCAAGGGGTTGGTCTGTGGAACAGCGGTAGGAGTCATTGCTTGGGCAGGTGGCAGGTCATATTTCTGAAGCTGTAATAAATATGCATCGGCTGTCGGCACACCACCCCAACACACTTCCAGTGTATTAGTACTCGCTCGCACCAACTGTACTCGTGAGGGTGCCGGTGGTTTCTCTGCAGAGATAGTACAATGTCAATTAATTTCATTACATGGCAACAATGTAAAATGCAACTAAACTTTTTATTGTCAACTCCATATTCTTGCAATATCTGATTGTCAACTGCACACTGGTTATATTGAATTTTGACCATGATTTGAATAATAATCTATATCTCTTATTTGCTCAACCTTGTAAAGATTTTAGCAATATTTTACAAAAAAAACCCAAAAATATGTGTTAGGAACATATGTACCTGTTTCGAGAAACCATAGATCCTTGAAACACACCTAAAACAGAAACAGACACCATAACAAAAATTAGTGATGTACACACCCCAAAAAATATATATATAAACAAAACAATTGTATGTATGTCAAACAACAAACACATCTAACAATACACATACACCGAGCAATACACATATATCAAGTGGAAACCACTTAATGTCATGATTGTTAATGTCATTTTCAAGTTAATATCTTGTTTTCTTGAAACATTGATTTTTTCCCTATATATTCAACATCTGATGATGTCACTTGTTTTCATGTGGTCAACGTTTAACATCATTTCATTTTGGTGACTATCACAACAACAACAAAAAAAACCCCCACAAAACCACAGGTAAATCACAAGTAAGGACAAGAGCTATAGATTCATGCATCCTGGGTCTTGCGTCACACTGGGACACCTTACGTAAACATTGTCACTGTCATATAGGCCAACTTCTCACACCTCGCTACTCCTGAACAATAGATTGACTTGCTTAATTATTAAGGTCCAGCTAGGTCAAGGATGTCTTGTGCATTTGTTTTTTCACTGGCTAGCACTATCATAGCTTTAAAATTGGTTTTAAATTAAAACCCTTGGTTATTTGGAACTTGTCACAATAATTCGCTATGTGCAAGTTTTCTGATATACTGCAGAAACTTCCTGAAATTGAGTCTTTGGTATGAATACGTGGATCAAATTTTAATCAAAATGGATTAAATTTCAAAAGATCTGATGAGAATCAAATGTATATTATCACACATGCCCCAAGCTTCATGAGGGCCACATATACTTTGCTGAAAATCATCTTTCCCAAACAATTACATATCATATAGAACAAATATTGAAATTCCATTTGGTCATATCAGATTATCAATGTTTTCATCTTTCTTTCAATCCTTTTGGGCCCATCCTTCCCATCCAAAGGGAGATGATGTTTACATAATAAGTCTAGGTATGAAGCATAGCCCTCGAAGTGTTTTCCCCCCCTTATTTACCTGTAATATACTTGTGTTTATTGTGATCGTTGCTGAAATGAAGTTATATTAATCCTTGCCTCGATTAAAATAAGTGAAATTATCAGATGTTATATTACATAGAATTACAGGGGAAAAGTTGGTATTTCAAACATGACATTAGCAGGAAAGTGACATTTACCAACATGACACGAAGTAGTTTCAAAATGAAGTAACTGTGTTACAGTACTTATTTGATGTTAATGTTGGATACTTTGATAATTGTCAGGATTTGAAAAATCTAGATTTCCTCACTTGGTTGTTCCAAGCCTTCCTGTAGCCATCCCGTCCACTCCAAATGTAGAGACGGGAGTGGATAGACACAGAACAATGGCCTGCCCGGGCACGT
This sequence comes from Ylistrum balloti, assembly GCF_031769215.1. NCBI lineage: Eukaryota > Metazoa > Mollusca > Bivalvia > Pectinida > Pectinidae > Ylistrum > Ylistrum balloti. The sequence goes on from NW_026782205.1 coordinate 195,702, forward strand.
GGTAAGGCATCTTCAAAAACTTCCATGGCAAGGGGTTCCCACATCATTGAGTCTGTAGGAAGAGACAAAAATGATTGAAAATCGATAATATAAATATAAATAAATTATATAACAGATGTTGTATAAAAAATTGAACATTCATTTTCTAGTTTCAGAAGGAACTTTTTGGTTGACAACAGCTTTTTTAAATTCCGTTGCCAAATGTTTGCCAAAAATTTTGTATTCTTTCTCTATATAACAGACTGATAGTTACCACGTCAATTATATGGTCAGACATTTTGAAGTTGTTTCTGTTCTGTCGTTAGCTACACAATCACTGCATACCTTTGTTTGAAACAGAAGTCACCTCACAGAGCCATTTTTTTTTATTTGCATAAGAACATGAGGTCTATAGGGCCTGTATCTATCACAGTGGTAATTGAAATTGTATCATTGAAACTAACAGAAAAGTATTTAATTCAAAATTCTTGTATCTATTTACTATCAAAGGCTCTGACCCAAGGGTGGGTAGATGCAATCGATCTACTGCTTGTACAAATTTGATTCTCCTTTTCAATACAATGCTTCAAATCAATTTTGATGAAAATTTAGTTATTTGAAAGGAAGAAGGATTTTTTCGCCTAATGGGCCCCTTTTCACCCAAGCATACTTCAGACCACAAAGAAGAAATAGAATCTTAAAAGAATTTTGCTCTATCTCCCCTTTTAGGCCCTGTTCTTCCCAATTCAGAGAGCCAAAATCTTCCATTTAAATGAAACTGATTCTTTTACACAAAGGATGCTTTAGACTATACATTGGCCAAATCCTATGGGCCCCCTTATGGGCTGCCCCTCCTGTCCAACAATCGTTCATGGGTAGTGGCAATCTAAAGGAAAAGTTGACAGATGACTGACAGACAGTTGCTGGATGCCCCTTTATCCCTATAGCTCACTTAGTCCTTTTGGCCATTTGGACAATATCTTCAATTCCTGAAGATAGATTTGAAGAAATTCATAAATTTTCCCCATTGGGCCCTACTCCTTAGGTCCCTGAAGGCCAAGACACTTCACTTATAAAAACTTATTTCCTCTTTCCTCATGGAATAAATACTTTGGACCAAAATACGATAAAAATCTGCTCAACTGTTCATAACTAGTAGCAATTTATAAGGAAATATTAATGAATTTACTATATTTCCATTGCAAGGCCCCATCTCCTCCTGTCCAGAAGGTGTTCAGACCCACCATTTACATGAAACTGATTTCCCTTCACCCAAGCATGCTTCAGACCAAATTTGGACAATGTCCTACAATTTTTGATGAAGATAGATTTTTTAAAGAAAATTGATAGATCTTCCCTAATGGACCTAGCCTCTCCTGCCACAGGGGACTGATATGCATCATTTATACAAAACTGATTTCCCTTTATCCAAGCATGCTTCAGACCAAACTTGGAAAATATTCTGCAAGTCATGAAGAATAAGGGTCAAATGAGGTCAGTGAGTTACCCAGATTGAGAAAAGCCAGTGTATTACATAGATTTAGCAAAGCAAGTATTTTACCTTCACTGAGTGAGGCTACTGTGTTGCCTAGATTGAGTAGAGTCAGTGTAATACATAAATTGACTGAAGATAGTGTGTTACCTTAATCGAATGAAGACATTTTTTACGAACGATGGAGGCTAGTGAGTTACCTGAATTGAGTGACACCAGTAATGGACGTAGATTGAGTAAAGAGTTAGTTACCTAGATTGAGAGAAGCCAGTGTGTTTGTACATTTCCACTCCTTTTCATGTGTAGCGACCTTGACATCGTCCATCACCAAGGGTACCCAACCACCAAACACAAACATTCTGTTTCCAATGACTGTTGAGGAATGTAAACTTCTGGGCAGAGGTGCAATCCCTTGTACGACTGGCTTGGTCCATGTGTACGTATCTGGAAAATGTTAATTGTAAGTGCAAAGGTCAAATAACTAAATAAATTCTTCTAAGTCTCTTTATCACCTTATGGGGAGATAAGATGTCCTTACTATTTCTTTACAGTTAAGCTTGGATTAATTTGTTGTCCAAGAGGTAATAGTCATACAAATCTGATTAATTCCAATTTTTAAAAATTCCTAGAAAAGTATCAGAAACTCAGAAATGGTAGGTTTTGTTCAATAAAAACAGTTGCACAATCAAAATGGCTACTGTGGTTGACATGTTGAAGTTCTGATCAGATTGAAAAATAACAACATATCATCCGTTTCTTTTCCTCAATAAATCAAACTTCAAATATTTTCCTCAATGGTGTGAATAAAACTGAACAAGTAGTTCAGACTGCTTGTTCAAGAAGCTTTCAGTTGCATTTTTGACCAAAGCCAAAAAACAAGATTTGGTCAGTATCATCTTGGGATCACCTCATGCACGATGATATCATTGCTATTCCCTAATAATGTTTTCAGCCAAATTTGGTTAAAATCTCCTCAGGCATTAAGGAGGAGTAGCGTTTTGGAATAAAATATTATCTAACTTCCCCTTTTAAAGTCTTGTGCACCACCAGTAAGTCTCAATTGGTCAATCAACTTTCTGAATTCAAGAAAGTAATCGTCACCCACAATGATGTTTCAAATCATATTTGAGTGAAATCAAATAAAGATGAATAGCATTTTGAAGCTAAATATTGACTAACTTCCCCTTTTGGAGCCCACCTTAAACACTTTTACAGTAGATGACTATCAACAGTCAAATTTGAATTTTCCATACCAATATCAAGTTGCCAAAGGTCTCCTAGACGACAGCCACTCATGCCACCATAGATGATCAGGCGAGGTCGCTTGCCATCCTTTTCTGCGTACCCCACACAGGTATGGGATTCTCTTGGAGGTGGGGGCTGACCGATTGTTACAGGTAGATCCCATGACAGAGCGTAGGAATTGGGCTTCAGCTCCAGCACATACAAATCATTTAGGTATCTGTAACAATAACAAATAAAATTAGAATTGTAAGCCAATGGTTAACTAATATCCCCGACTTCCCATCACCTGCAATATACACTTACATAGTAATGACACTAGGATTTAATAGATTTGAAAATTTAGTATCAATTTTGTGTCCTCGTGGAAAACTCTTCAAAAATAATGAGAAACTAAATGTCAACTTTTGCACATCTATACATGGTGGCTAACATTCCTTTGTAGTTTCATTGAAATTAGGAGCTGTATGTGTCAAGTGTTGTGGTATGGGACACCCAGCATCAGCGAGACAAGTGTAAGGGATTAAAATCATACGGGTGTTAAGCCAGTGTGAGCTGGTGTTTCTAAAAAGAAGGATTTTAAAGAGTGTGCTTCATTTCACCAATTCTACCCACCCCGTTCTGCCCAAGTGGGCAGAGAACCACCCTTTATACAAAAAAGATTCATCTTCACCCAAGGATGCTTCATCCCCAAATAACATCTAAGAATACCTACAGAAGAAGGATATTGAAGAAGGCTTCTGAATGTTGTCAAAATCTGCTTTGTCATTGATGATTAATAGTGATTTGTTCAAAAAAAGAAAAGTTATGAAAAGTTAACAGATGACAAATGACAGACGCTGCAGTATGGCATAAGGTCACTGATTGTTACAACCATGTGAATTACTGACTAACATATTCTCACCTTGGAATATTATTCTTTGGATCTTCACTGTCATTGGCCAAGCCTCCAAACAGGTAACCACTGTTTCCAAGTAATGTGAAACAATGTCCTTCAAAAAAAGTTTTCAGTTAGTTATTTTTACAGACAATACTGGTGATTTTTTTCAGATAATATTGATAAAGTGCTACGTACTCTAATGCATATCAATTAATTTTCAACAAATTTTTCTTTTCCCATCCCTAATTTGTCTTGTTAGCATATATTTTAAACAATTTTGTTAATTGGATGATGTCAAGTGTACATGTCAACTTGATAGTTCAAACTCTAATTCCTTTTCACAAGTACAATTTTGTATAATTCAAACAGGTCAAACTCTCTGAGGAAGGCGAGTCAAAAAGCGATCTTTGTTATACCTTAATGTCATCTACTTTAAAGAACCTGCATACCATATGGTATGCTCCTGGGACAAAGTTCTGCTATGTATATTGACTGGACGTGGTTCTTTAGGGTTTCACCTACTTTGGGACCTACCCGTCTATTTTTACAACATTGATCTCATTTTCATTTGGGCAAAATCTGATCATTCCTACAGGAGGAATATCATTTAAAAATTGAATTTATTTGTCTCCCTCCCTTAGATTTCTTGGGGCCGATACCCACCATTCATATAAAATTTGTTCTTGTTTTCCAAGGATGTTTCAGACCAAATTTGATTAAAATCTCCTCGGGTATTCATGACTAATAGAGATTTATATGAAAAGTTGACAAATACCGGACACTGCAGTATTCCTATAAGCTCACTTATCTCTGTAAGCTATTAAATAAAACAAAACATCAATCTTATCCTCCACATTAAATCTACATGTAAAATGCTTTTTCATCTCAAACCAATGTGAAATCAATCTGGCATCATAATTTCTTTTCAGAATTCAATCATATATTTACCTAGTCTTGGACAGGGAGGAGCACCATTTTTTGGAGGTTTTGGTTTCAGTCTTTTCCATTCCCATCGACTGGCCTGAAGCTCATAAAGTTCATTTGAATACTTTCCATATTCCACCATTCCACCAAACACCAGAATTCTGGTACCATCACAAATGAAGCCATAGGCAGCACACCCAGGTGGAATATCACCCCGTACAGCAGGCACAAACCATTGGTTAGTGGCTACAAATTTTAAAATATGAAGAGATTGCTTTTTTTTGTGCAAAAACATAGTTACTGTTTATAATTGATTTGCATATGTAAAAGAAAACAAATAAAAGTAAACATAATCTGAAAAAAAAACCTGAACATTTGGTCCTGATTGAAAATCTATAATTAGATCTAAAATGATTTTTAGATTCTGGTATATGAATATTCTTTTTATGTACAGTACACATCAAGTGCTGTGGTACTTAAAATCAGACAGTCTGTCGATATGGAGTGTCATCTGTATGTAGGTGATTAATTATAGCCTATGTGCTCAACCTAGGTGCTTCAACTGGCCAACACCCAACAATAGCAAGACAAGTGTGGAATAAAATTATACCATAGTTGCCAATGTTCTCAGCTGAACATTGCAGTGATGCAGACATTAAGTGCTGGTTACATACAGGGTAATACATGTTTACAGGATACTGTTACTATCAGCAACCAGTTACACTTTAGATGTTTAGTTTTCAGAAGCTGTAGTTAATTAAAAATCAATGTTTGCCATCTAATTAATCATTAAATATGAAAGAATGGTGTTTGACATGCGTTTTTTTTTTTACTTAATTAGAAATGCAATAGGTTGCTGCTAATTTGGTCTGTGACGTAACTGAAACTACTGTGTTTGTAACCACAAAGGGTAACAAAAGCTCCAGAGAAAAGTATATATGACTGAAACACAAGCATTGCCATACCAAACTTTAGGTGTGAACTATGATAAATTTGTGGGTATAGTGTGCAGGTACGTTTTTGGGGTCAGATTAAAAAAACCCATATATTGATCACCAGTTACCACGGTGCAACAGTTGATGGCTTTGATCCATCGATAATTAGGAAACCACAATGAATGTGACCCTGACACATTTAATTACCTTGTGTGAACAAATTCATGCAGGTGCCTAACTTAACATGGAAGGCAAGGATAATTGGATAATCAACGGTTGTTAACAGGTAACACGTTGATTTATAACACTCGGCTTGGACAGAATTAAAATTCAATCTACTTAGATGTAAGTTATCATGTAATGTTACAGACTGAACGTTTTAAACAGTGGATATTCCAAGCTTACTGCTACCAGTACCATCAATATCGGTATATCTATTTGATAATATGTATTTACTTTAATTGATGATGAGGACATTTGGTCAATTCAAGGGGGAAATATTAATTATGACAACATTTGCAGTTTCTGACAATGAACATCATGACATCTCATTAGAACCTGCCAACAAATAACAGATTCAGTGTCAATCACTGCATGATGTGATAAATTCCAGAATACTGAATTTGATGCAACTCTGAACTTTTTCTCCTCTTGATCTAGTTGGACCTTAAAGTTAAGCAGGTCCAGTGTAAGCTAACCTAATATATCAAACTCTACCCAAATATTTTACCATTCTCATTATTTCACTTTGGTACAGTAGTTGTACATGTAGGGATGTCTAGTAGGAATAAGCCTTTCTAAAGTGTGAACACCATGCATAAGACTGTTGCTGTTAGCTGTAAATAAAGAATTAAACTGAAGCTACTGCATGGAGCCTTATCCCACAGGTAAGTGGGCAGTGGGCAGTGAGAAACCCCCTGTGACATACTACTGGCTGGTGTAAGCTTCAGCGCCACAACGAAAAAAATGTGATATAACCTAAAACATAGAATATAAACCACACCCGAGAGTAAGCCGCAGGGCTGCTTTTTACCAATTTTAGCAATTTTTTGTATTCACATATAAGACACACTGGGATACAAGCCACACCATTTCTTACGATATAGTAACTGTTATGTTGACCAAGTTCCTTGATATAATAGACAATGGGAAAGGCAATTTATCAAGACTGTCAGTGAAACATTTAATGTAAGTTTGCTAATAAATTATACACAGATAATCCTTGATTTCATTGCCATGTTTTCAACTTAAAATAATTATTGAACCCATTTGTCTTGGAATCCTTCAAAACTGTCTACGGACAAATACTGGGCCTGATGTTATGTACCTTTCACTCAAGAATACCTCCATCAATGTTTGTACCATTATTAGCAACAGCCCTTGAATGCTGACAAAATTCTTGTAGCCCCATATTATTTCTTTAAAGTTACACAAAGTCATCCATATCATAAATAATCATTGCTGTTGTTCTAGATTTGACCCCATGACCTACCAATCCCAGGATGCAACAGGCTATTGTAAACTTCTGCTAGGACTTCCGAAGTAACTATGAAAGTTCAGAAGATTTTATTGAGTTCATATTAAAAGAGTGTTATTTTTATTTCAATCTGAAAATCACCTAGTATAGTGTTGCAAATGATAGTTCTAGACTATCTATTCCACTTTTTTTTTATTCTTCCTCGGTGCGAGGTCACACAGGTTAAACACATAACCGTGTGGAATCGAAAAAACATAGTAGAATATAAGATAGCAAGTTGTGATGACATCAAATATTGTTGCATACACATTACATTTAGCATGGTTTGAGATGTGCTGTCAATTTATTTACAATTAACAGTACTGCCTACTGAATGTATTAGATTAAGTACCCATTATTTCATCAAACTTTTTCACACAGGAAAGATATAATGTAAATTGAAATTAAATTACATGTTAAATTTTTACTTTAGTCAGTAACACTTATGATCACAAGTAATTGAAAAAGTCTTCAATCACTAATTACTGTCAATTACGTGTAATGGATTACAATACATTATGATTATATGATTACAATAACCACATGCCTGATACTGTTAAGCTTGCAATACTTGACATAGAAAGAACATATTTTGTAAAGGAGTTGTTCAGTATGGAGATTCTACAGAAATGGCATTAAGTAGTGAACTTTTAAAAGAAAATTCCTCCTTAAAAATCAATAATACAAGAACACCTTGTTTAACATTTTCTTCGCAAATTTGAACTTCATTTAAAGTCTTTTATGGGACATTGTTTTAACACAAAATTTAATGGTTACAAAAATGTGGAATTTATTCAAAACATTTCTATTTTGACATGGTTGACATTTTGCTGCCGCTAGGCATCACAACCAAAAATGACCGTAAGTGTTTTATGGACTAAGAGATCAAAATGTTACTAGCATGAAATAATACATGATCTTGAAACGGGAGCACGGTTAACGTTCTTAGCCAAGTGCTATGCCAGGTGGCGCTTTCATTTGGATAACGTTTATATACTTCTTTTTTATATTTCAAAATATTTCAGAACGATTGCCTATCATGGGACTAACTTTTTTATTCTTTAAAACTGAAACTTGACGCGATCCAAGTAAATTAACATTTCAAAAAGTAAAATGTCTGATAATCTCGTTTGTCTTCTAAAATTATGGTCGAGATTTGGCGAGAACCGGTCGCCATCTTTCGCTTCTTTTGGCTGTCTGATTCGGCGAACATGTAAACAAAAAGTTGATTAAAACATCTCTTTCAAAACCATTGCATTTGATTTCAAGTGTAGATACAATTTACGTGTTATTACTTTGAAATGAGTTCCGTATCTCAAGTGTTACATTGGCGCTTAATTACAGCGGTTGTGTCAGTAGGGCGCCGCCATATTGGATCTTTCGGAACTAGCAAAACAAACACAATAATTCGCTAAGAAAAGGGTATAGCATTGTTATTATATGAAGGATTGCCCTCCAAAACATTTTGTTTTAAATTTTGTAATTTTTCGACAATGCTACAATTAATTTGATTGTCAAAACAAGAAAATAAAGGTGGCGCCAATGTTTGACATTTCGTTCAGTAATGGCGGCCATCCTAGAGAACAACAACAAACCCACCTGTATTATAAACGTGGAGCTCGTCAACGATTCCTTCATTTCCTCCGCCAAAAACTACCATTAATTCCTTGATTGCCACCGCTCGATGTCCGTGCCGAGGTCTTGGACATGGCCCAGAAACGTTTGTTAGGCGCTTCCATTTCAAGATGGGTGCCGCCATATTTGTTTTACCCACAATGCTGTACTATGCGCATACTATCCGCGCACGAACCTTGTGGTCGTCAAAACATAATTTACATATCACATGACCACTTTTTCCTGTCTAGTATTATTATAAATTTAATTTCAGACATCATTTGTTGTTCTACGCTATACAATGTTTTGGAGATAAATGACATTTCTATTTAATTGTTCTGATCTTGAATTTATTATTGGTTAGTGTATCATTCGTAAAGTCTTGGATTTTTAGGTTCAATGCACGGTGAAGACAAAATATTCCGAAAGAAAAGAGGCCGAGAAATGGGCAAAAGCAGACACTCATGCAGTACAACTCCTTGTTCGTCAGGTTGTTTAAGCTGGTGATTTATTCCTCAGAGGAGAATGTGCTGACTAACAGGAAATAATTAAAGGGGCAGAATCCTTCGAAAATTTGACAGTACTTGTCCGTACTGTCGTTATTATTAGTACGCATCCAACGAACACTTGTTTGTGAGTATCCTGTACAAATATTGGACCTTACTATCAACACTGTTTAATACATTCACTCTCTATATATAATATTTGCAAACACAAGAGTTAAGCATAAAGCGCTTGCAGACTGAGCAAAATGCATTCACGGCGATATATTTACGGTCGGCGTAATAATGTCGGATAATAAAACGGCCGACTAGTGACCTCTTATAGAAGTATATAACTCGAGATCAGTTCGAGATCTATTTTAACAAAATTTAAATAGATGACAATTTTCATTTTAGAGAATATACCATTCAAACTGAACTAATATGCATTATGTAGGAAATCAGATTCCTAGAACCAATCTATCATACATTTTTATTATATTAGGTAATTTTGCATAGAAATTCATGCAACTATTATTGTTATCACTACTTCTTTAGATGTACTTGAGAGACATTTCTCAATCTTCTCATGTACGCTTCCCTCCGTCTCTAGTTCTGTTTATTCAGTTTTGAATGTAATCACTCAGTGAAACAAAATGGACCACAGGCATCTTATATTTTTACAGATAAAGTTTGATATTTGTCTAGAAGTACAAGAGAAATTTCAGTTGTGCCCATTTCAGATTGGTCAGTATCCTTGTTTGTGACTATTGAGGTTTGTTACTATTGCTCAGAAAGTTAGTTTGATCTTTGATTTCATTGTAGGACTCCATTATTAAGGGGGAAAGTAGAGAAAAGATCAGTCTTGCGTAGAATTAATAAAGATCATTCAGTGATGAGCACCAATACAATATCCCTCTGGGATCTCTTGCTAACATTTTAAAGTTTGAAGTAAAAGTGATTGAATATATATTTGAAAACACAACTAAACAGGCTGTTATTTTCTTATGATGAAAAAATGAATAATGATGGAATGTCCATGTCTCTGCCCTGATGAAAACATGACTGGAGTAAATTATGCTCCTTTTGTCTGGAGCAGCTAAACAAGATTATATTCTCAACATATAGCATTGTGTGTATCCATAATGTTTCACAGTATAATTGTGTTGAATCATCAATGTTGGTGATTATAATGTATAGATTTAGCATATATTTACACTCACTTTCTTGTGTATTCTGCAGTTTCATTATTTTGACAAAGTGGCACATACGTCCCATAAAATTACATGTCATTATTGCTTTTATCTAGAGTGTCAATTACTTTATATACTTGTTTAATTGATGATATTATGATGGATGCTCACAATAGTCTATGTGATTAATCATAAGGCACAATAGGGAGTTATTCCCCTTAGGTCCCTTGATTTAAAAAGGAAAAAAAAATCAAATATACATTTAGGTAGCCTACTGGTAGTCTAATACTGTAATAATTACCTGGTAAACCTAATAGTTGCATAAGACACAAAATGAGGATATTTAATACATAGTTTGCTTACAGTCGCCTTGGGGTACAGTTATTATATAAAAACATCATTTGAACAGGAATGACATTTTGATGAAGAAAAAAATCATGGTGCGAAAATAGTGGACATCTATGTTTAGGTGTGCACCTTTTCTAAAGTCTTAGATTCAAGTTTTTATTGTTTGGTGTTTTTTGACTGATGAACCTTACTCCTTGGTATCTTAAAAGTTGCATGTCTCAATTTTTTGACATATATCACCTTGGTAGTTCCTAGAATAGATTTTTACCTCTTGATGAGGTTGTTGCAGAGGGCGTTCAGTTAATGGTGAATTTGATCATTTGTGATGTGAATTCAGCCACTAAACACATATTCATTAGTAGTGTTTATGAAGGCTGTGTACATTAAATAAGCATGTCCTGCACCATCAAACGACTAAGAGGTACAGTTTGTTATTAGACCATAACCGTTAAAGCTTCAAAGTACCTAAACAATGTCCAGTAATGTGATTCAGGTGATGAATCATATCATGACTTAGCTGACACTGACAAAAATAATAGGCATACAGTATTTCGATTAGTGGTAAGTCGAAATTTAAGGTATTTTGACTTCTTTTAGTTTACTGCACATCATTTTGCAAAATTTTTTCTTGTACTCACTTCAGCAATGTGAACCTCTTTTCACTTTTTTCCCCCTACACATTAAGTGTTTGTTAAATACAATAGTCATCTCTGTTAAGTCTGAGATGTCCTGGACTACCTAAGTACACACCTACTCTTTGCCAGGAACATGCCGGATGGAGGGGATTAGTGGTCATTGGGACAGAAAATAGTTAACTGAACTGTGAATTCACCTGCATAAGGCAGCAATACAGCTTGTATTACACGTGTAACATAAAGGAATGAATTCTTGGCTGACATTTTAATAAGATATATCAAAATAACAAGAGGTTTTTTGTCAGTAAAAAATCACTAAACACACTATTGTTTATGGCAAGTTTTATTCTTACTCCAAAATGCAAAATTTTGTGTTATTTTTATATGTTTTTACATAGTGTATAACTGTTTTGCTTTATTTCTGTAATTTTTTCATGCTGGGATGTTTCATTTGTGTTTTATTATACATGTTAACTTGTAAATTAGCTCTACAGACCTGATAATGTTTTTGCTGTACATATACCTTTGTCAAAAAATAAATCTTGTATCATACTCTCAGTGCTTACTACTGCTTAATTCTGCATAGCAAATATAGAACAAAAGTCATGATAAATAAAAAAGAAAAACACAGAGCATGACATTATGTTTAGGGCAAGTGTACAAATAACATAGTAACACATGAACATGTTCTTTACGACATCATCATCTTTCACATATATGACAATAAACATGCAAATATATGTATCATATAATCATCAAGAGGTTAAGTAACTTTTTGATAAACATGATCATAAAATTTGGTGTTTGATAATTATTATCCTCGAACAAGGAGATGTAAATCAATAGTGTAGTCTAGTATTAATGGTAAAATAAATGCATTTGTTGTAGTACATAGATGTTTTCAAAGATATAGCTTAGAATACCTTATAAATGAAACCATTGAGCAGAGATTGACTTATACTTATTATACGTCCCTGCAGTAAGTATTTTTTTTAGGCTAAACATAACATTGAGGTTCAGGTGAGTGATACACAAGCCCTAAGGACCTCTTGTCTTGGACCAATATTTCGAACTACTTCGTCAATTTCAATTGTACCTTAAGAACAAGAGGCCCAAGGGCCTAATGGTTACCTTAATTACATTGCTTCTTGTAAATGTCATAAAAATGATTTTGTTTAAAAAAATAAGATAACTACATTGTACACCTGATGTAAACTGTGTAAAACATTAACTTACTAAGACTTCTAACCAAGTTTGAATTTAAACAAATTAAAGTCAAGAAGTGAATTTTCCTATATAAAATCTTCCATCCATGAACAGTAGAACATCTTTGAAATTTTAGTTTAATTGACCTATTTTGGCCTCTCCTCCCCTTTCAGCCCCGGGGAGTTGGCCAAGGTCTCTATGTGCATCTCATCAAACTGTCAGCTTATACTAATAATTCTATCCAAGACTGAATTATTTCTGAAAGAATAAACAGATCATGCTCAAAAATCTGAGTTTCCCATATAATCTATAGTAAAATTTACCCCTTCCTCAAGGGAGAATGCAAGACCCTGGGGTCATGAATTTGCTATTTTGTTAAGCCTCTGAAGGCCTTTCTATCCATGAAGAGAATTTGATTCTACCATACCTGGGTATTGAGAAGATTTTTGAAGTTTAAATCAATTCGACCCTTTTTTTTTGGCTGCCTGGGGGTTAGGGACTAATGATTTACAGTATTGGTGTGCCTTTAGCCATGGAAAGTTTTTGTAAAATTTCATTGAAATCGGTCTGGAAGAAGTGGAAAATGTTAAAAGTTTACAATGCACAATGCCATACAAAATGAGATCGCAATAGTCACCCTTAGACTTTGTTTCAAATGACCTTAAATATTTGTTAAGGGAAAGAAGTGAATGATATGTTGTTATTTTTCTACCTTGTAAATAGTTAAAGTTTACATGTTACCCACAGTAGCCATTTTGTAACATGATTGTCCAGCTATTTTTAGCTCATCTTGCCTGAATGGTCCATCCATCCATCTGTTTGTCAACTAGTCATAAAACACTTACAGGTTAAGGGGAATTAATTTTGTCTAAATGATAGGTCTTGGCCCCCATTGGAATGGGATGTGCACAACCCAATTGGGGAAATAGAACAAATTATTTAAAATCCTACTTCTCCTGAAGGAGTGATTGTACTTTGCCCAAATTTTGTCTGAAGCATGAGTGGGTAAAGGGGAATCAATTTCGCATCAGGGATTGACATTAACACTTGTCTGGTACCAGACAAAATTGCTGTTGGACAAGTCAAAACATTGAAGCATTTGTCCAGGAGGACAAGTAAGGAATATTTCTCTGTATTGTTTATTTGTATTCTGAAATCAACAATTACTTACTCAAAGTAAAATAAGTGAAAACTCAGTTTATATTACAGGGAACAAAAATGACGCTCTACAACAAAAGTAGCTTAATTTGTAACTGCATACAAATGTTACCTTAACTTCCAAGGACCTTTGAAAATATGCAATCATACTCACTGATGTGTTTGAAATAAAAACATGTATGAAATGAATTTATAAGGCACTGCATCAACACTGATGAGACAAAATGTCTAAAATGGATAGTACTGTTTAAATTTGGCTTTGTTAGCAACTGGTCAAACTAGCAGCAAAAGTATGGAAGAATAAAATCTATCTAAATAGAGCAGAAAAAAAGTATGAGAGAAAAGCAGTCTAGGAACTTACAGGGATCTGGGATAGTGGATTTTTTAAGGGTTGTCTTATGAAGATGAAACGGACATATGACCAGAAGTGAACATAGAGCTTATCCGATCTGACAAGGTTTTATAATGTCTACATATACCACAATACATCACACTTACTAAACCACCATAGCTAGTACTTCACACCTTACTTCTGGTCATTCCTAAAATCCTTTCTCTAGGTGACTGATACAGGCCCTACAAGCCTCTTGTTCATGAACAAAATCTCCTGAGTTTGCCTTTTGTCTGTGATCTGTCCATGACTCGATTGTCAGATGACTGTTAAGGGTCACGGCTCTCTTATAATGTTTGGTAAGGAAATGGGGCATGACAAGGAAATGGCTGGTATAGATGAGATGAGAGAATGGCAAAATTCAAGATTATATATGTATATATATATATATATGTACTTTGCATTTAGGTAACTGGGACTGAAAACTAAAACAACTGATGTATGGACTCTTTTCATCCTTGGTATTAGTTTTCCTCAAACCAGAGTTGAAATGTTTTCTCTATTTACTCTTTCAGATCCCCTGCAGCTAATTTAATAAGACACTAGGAGAAGAATAGAAGACAAAATTATGGCACCAATATTCATTCGAGCTTTAATGACGGTGACCATTTCCACAGCTGTGATCTGTTTTCTTGTTTTTGATGGTGGATTTGATCGAGTACACACAGAGACAGGACTGAAACACTATGCTGAAAGAGCCAGCCCTATTTTGAAAACAGTGCTTCCAAAATGGCTGAAAATGCCATTGAATACTCTTGTCAACTTTGGCTATATCGTAGTAGGATCTTACTGGTTAGCAGTAATATTTTACCGTAATGGACAGGAAAATATCAGAGAAGTTGATGCCTACACATTCTATGTATTCAATATCATGGCTTGCTTTTATGGTCCAATTCAGATGATGCGAATTGTGATGGATAAACATCGTTTGGCGATTTTGGATCAGTGGGTCACACTTCCATTTTTTATGTGGGTGTATATATGGGGTAAATGCATTTCCAACAACTGGAGTAACCTGAGAGCTTTCATTGCCACAGCCATATCAATGTCCAGCTACACTCTAGCTCTATATTATGATACTGGGTTTGAAATTGCACTTGGACTGCACATTGTACTAGCAATCGTTGGAGCTTTCTTTTCATATCAAAAATACCCAGTAATCGAGGCAAAAAAATCATTTATATATGCTATGCTTTGTTGTACAAGTTTTGTTGTCTTAAAGTTATTAGATCTACACCTCCCAAATATTCATCCTTTCTTTCTGAGAGTTTCTGGGCATTTTTTATCCAAAATAGGGGATGTTTTACAAATACATTACACGAACAAATTTTTTATGGCTTTAACTTGTGAAAAAACAGCAAAACAGAAAAAACTGAATTGAACAAATAATGCATTTGATATAGAATTATGTCACAAGTAACACAGTATATCGTCTACACCAGTCTCTCTGTTTATAATTTTTGAAATTTTTTGTCATGTTTTGATTTTACTTTTTAAGCTCATCTGATTCCACTTCAATACATTTGTATATATTGATTATATCCATGAAAATCCAAGAAGATCTGAACATTTTCATGTTTAAATAAAAATATTTACCAAACATGCCTTCAGTTTCCAGATACAGTCAACAATGACTGCATAATACATTTCAATGGAGAAAGATTTGATAACCATTTCTTACGATTGTACACATGCAAAATTATCACAAGAATGTATAGAGTATAATCAATTTACATGAGTGATATAACATCATATAAGACAAGAAGTCCATAGGGCCTGTATCGTTCACCTGGACCTTAAAGTCCAGCAATGGTATACATGCCTATAGGTTGAGTATTTCAAATATTTCCAAATTACAGCTCAGTCACTTAACCTCTTTGGTAGGGCAAGACCAAGGAGCAAATTTTTATATCATGATTGTTTTTCCCTTTGATGCCCAGTAAGTGTTTGATTAATCTAATTACTGATTTATACAAAGAGATATATAAAGAGGTTGATTCATAATTAATTATAAAAAGGGAATCCTTATTCGTCAGTCAAAAGTCTTTTTACGTCATATATGATAACACATGCACACAAAACAAATGTGGCCTGTAAGCAAAAATGGCTTAACATCTGAATTGGTTACTACAATGTTGGCGATTAATGTCACTTATTTTATAATTCTGAGTAACATTTGCTACACCCATAACAAAACTTACTGTGTCACTACTGTTGCTGTCAATTCTGCCCATCATTATGTGTTTGTGTTTTCAAAGTGAACTGTCTTGTTTTCAAAATTATTTTGTCACATCAGTGCTATTTTGATTTTTTTTTTACCGAGCAAAAGAAGTGGTCAAGCTGGGAATTGGCATCAACTGTGATTATCGGGATAGCATAGAAACAAAAAGGAAATATATAAACTATGTACAATCAATATCAAAATAAATGTGTTTACTATGATGTCCATTTAATCTTACCATGAGGATTTATCATAAAAGCTAACTCTACACTACTCAGTGTTGTTTCATATTAAAGTTTTTATAAACTTTTCAAATGATTTATCATCATATAATTTACAAAAGTGGAAAGGATTTCAAATGTCTATTTGATAAATCATGTACAAAGCTTGATCTTGGAGACATGATGGTACCAAGGACTTGGATATTAATAGGAGTCTTTGGTGGCAGACCTAAAGTACTGAAAATTGAACTAAAATACAAACTTCCAGTTTTAAAATTATGTCGGAAATCAGTCACTATTTCAATTATTTATGGTCATCTATGCAACATTGATATAATTGAAAATGTTTAAACATCTTTTTAGTTACATCGTGAAACAGACCTAATGAAAAAATAACAGGGATAAGAAAGTTTGAAAGTATGGACAAAGGGAGATAAATCGATATGGTTCCTCGTTCCCAAAGGATGAGAAAAGACTATCTTTATTGATAGCTCTATGGGAGTACAAACTGTAGTAAAGCCCATAAGAAAAAAGACCAAATAGAATCAGACATTATTACAAAAATGCAGAGAGGAAGGTTGGCAAAGCTAGAACTTTCAAGGAGAAACAGGCAGCGAGACTTCCCCAAACAGACTTGTGGCAAATTATCTCTGCATTTAGAGAAACCAGTAGGAACAGGTGATCTGCAACCCAGATAATGTCCTACCTCTGATGCATAGAGATCACAAGTAAGAATCGCTGTTCTGAGACCTGAGACTTCCAAGCAAGGGATCAAAACGCATGAGGTGGGTTGGCCTCAGATGAGTGTGTCTGAAGTATTGCAGTAATACAATCACTTCTGTATTATTTTCAAAAATCTTCAAATTACATCCAACAAATTTGTTTTGATTTTTGTCAATAAAAGAAAAAAGATCTTGGGTACTTTGGTGATCACCGTAATATGACCATTATAGCTTCTATGTTAATTTGATCTTGCTCTCAATTTCTTCCAGTGTTGTGTTATGTTAACAAATGAATGGCATTATCAAACAAAAGAGCCTTGCATTTGCTCCATCCAGCACTTTGACAAATAGTTATGACATTCAGATACCAAATCCAAAATGGCCATATATCAGTCATTTCACACAGTTAAAATGCAATACCTTAAATTTCCACATATAATGCACACTTTTTTAAGCTAAAACTGTTGGGTCAAAAAGAGGATGCGCACTATACGCAGTAACATGCCATTCCTGGGGTTATCATTCCTGAGTTCTGCGTCCGCCACATTGGATTACCTCCCTTCGCATAGTTATATGTAAGAGTTGTCGGTCATATATGATAGTTTGGAGATAAAAACAAACAAATCAAATAAACTTCGAATGTTTCAATACAGCTGAGTTTTATTATCATCTATATAAAAATAATAACATCTGTCATCATAAATCACAAGTGTACAATAGCACTAACTAATCATAGTGTAATAGGTACCATGGTACTTAGGATAAATAATCCATAGAGCACTAACTAATCCTATTGTAATAGGTACCATGGTACTTAGGATAAATAATCCATAGAGCACTAAGCAGTTAATCCTATTGTAATAGGTACCATGGTACTTAGGATAAATAATCCATGGAGCACTAAGCAGTTAATCCTATTGTAATAGGTACCATGGTACTTACAATAAATAATCCATAGAGCACTAAGCAGTTAATCCTATTGTAATAGGTACCATGGTACTTAGGATAAATAATCCATAGAGCACTAAGCAGTTAATCCTATTGTAATAGGTACCATGGTACTTAGGATAAATAATCCATGGAGCACTAAGCAGTTAATCCTATTGTAATAGGTACCATGGTACTTACAATAAATAATCCATAGAGCACTAAGCAGTTAATCCTATTGTAATAGGTACCATGGTACTACCATGGTACGATAAATAATCCATAGAGCACTAAGCAGTTAATCCTATTGTAATAGGTACCATGGTACTTAGGATAAATAATCCATAGAGCACTAAGCAGTTAATATCATTTACTTTTCACTTAGCACAGTCCCTGATCACTATACAAGCAGTCACTAAAACCCTGCAAATTCCTCATCACTAGGGAAAAAAGTTGTTGGATCGAAGTCCACCTCAGTAGTTTTCTTGTCGTAATAGAAGATGTCACACTCATTCTCCATGTCATCTTCATGTATATATATACACATATGTATATATATATTTAAGTAAAACATGCCTGTACTGCATGTGACCTAGTGATCATTGATGTGTCTATAAATACTTGGCATACAAATTAGCTAAAAAAACTTTGGGACTGTGTACTTAGGAACAGCACTTCATTCACCTTCACATATAACTGCTACTCAGAATCTGATGCACCAGAAATATAACTTTTCCTACTAATAGTGTACCTAGAAGCCAACATGCTGTTTTTTAATGCAACTCGTTCGAGTTGTTTGACTACATGTGTAAATGATCTTGGTGACTCAGTTCTTGTAATAGGATTGTCATGCTGTCGTCTTGTGCGGGGTCGCAGAGGGTATCTATGAATTGTATTGCTGGTACTCTGTAATGGAAAAATGTAAAGGCACCATGTATTAAAAAAGGCCATAGTAAATTTTCTAATTAACTCCAGCACGTGAACTCTTTTTGGAAATTTTGCCTAGGCAATAGCGAAATCACATTTCACATATTCTACAAGTATTGCTTAGTACAGAACTCATTATATAAAACAGAGTGAAAGAAATCATTAACCTTTGACATGGTATTTGTTGTAAATGGTGCACTGTGCACTGTAGGAGAAATACAACTATATGTGTAGTGATATATGGTTCTTAATGCGATTTCGTTATGAATATTAATAATTCATACCACTACCACACTAGGCTATTGTTACATGTACGCTATTGTATCTATTGCACAGGTAAAAAGAACAGGAATATCACTTTTGTCGTACGTTTTGTAGAGGTATGAAACAGTCTACTGGGTATAACCAACCATCTTGTCTGTTTAAATTAACATCATTCACTGGTGGATAGTAACTGGGAGAAATCTGGCACTGTCCATTATAACAAATGATATGGTGCCAGGTTCTGATGTATATAAAGGGACGGTGACTGGTCAGACTGTGTGTGAGTGGTTTATCAGAAGTGATGTGGTGCCATGTTCTGATGTATATAAAGGAATGGTGACTGGTCAGACTGTGTTAGAGTGGATTATCAGAAGTGATGTGGTGCCATGTTCTGATGTATATAAAGGGATTGTGACTGGTCAGACTGTGTGTTAGAGTGGATTATCAGAAGTGATGTGGTGCCATGTTCTGATGTATATGAGTGGATGGTGACTGGTCAGACTGTGTTAGAGTGGATTACCAGAAGTGATGTGGTGCCAGGTTCTGATGTATATAAAGGGATTGTGACTGGTCAGACTGTGTGTTAGAGTGGATTATCAGAAGTGATGTGGTGCCATGTTCTGATGTATATGAGTGGATGGTGACTGGGCAGACTGTGTTAGAGTGGATTACCAGAAGTGATGTAGTGCCATTTTCTGTTGTATATAAGTAGATGGTGACTGGGCAGACTGTGATAGGGTAGATTACCAGAAGTGATGTGGTGCCATGTTCTGATGTATATAAGTGGATGGCGACTGGTCAGACTGTTAGAGTGGATTATCAGAAGTGATGTGGTGCCATGTTCTGATGTATATAAGTGGATGGCGACTGGTCAGACTGTTAGAGTGGATTATCAGAAGTGATGTGGTGTTGTATATAAAGGGATGGTGACTGGTCAGACTGTGTTAGAGTGGATTACCAGAAGTGATGTGGTGCCATGTTCTGATGTATATAAAGGGATGGTGACTGGTCAGACTGTGTTAGAGTGGATTACCAGAAGTGATGTGGTGCCATGTTCTGATGTATATAGGGGATGGTGACTGGTCAGACTGTGTTAGGGTGGATTATCAGAAGTGATGTGGTGCCATGTTCTGATGTATATAAAGGGATGGTGACTGGTCAGACTGTGGTAGAGTGGATTATCAGAAGTGATGTGGTGCCATGTTCTGATGTATATAAAGGGATGGTGACTGGTCAGACTGTTGTAGAGTGGATTACCAGAAGTGATGTGGTGCCATGTTCTGATGTATATAAAGGGATGGTGACTGGTCAGACTGTGGTAGAGTGGATTATCAGAAGTGATGTGGTGCCATGTTCTGATGTATATAAAGGGATTGTGACTGGTCAGACTCTGTGGTAGAGTGGATTACCAGAAGTGATGTGGTGCCATGTTCTGATGTATATAAAGGGACGGTGACTGGGCAGACTGTGTTAGAGTGGATTACCAGAAGTGATGTGGTGCCATGTTCTGATGTATATAAAGGGACGGTGACTGGTCAGACTCTGTGGTAGAGTGGATTACTAGAAGTGATGTGGTGCCATGTTCTGATGTACATCGAGGAATTGTAACTGACAAGAATCTGGTACAGTGTATTATAATTACTAAACAATGGTTGCATATGCTGATTCCACAGATACAGTTGAAACGTATTTTATGATTCCAAAAATTTACTATTTGAATGAAAATGAGAAAATACGACTGTATGAGAAATTTCTAGTGTAATAAGTTATTGTGTGAGAAATTATCTGTTGTGAGAAGTTAAGTCAAGTGGTAACTTACTTTTAATGAGAAGTTATGCTGTGCAAGAGCCTATCTGTTTTGTGAGAACATGTTCGTGGTGTGGAAATTTACCTGTTGCACAAGAACTTACCTGCTGTGGCGTCGGTGATTTGCCACGTATTCTCCTGGTGGATTCTGCTATTGACGAATCACGATCAGAATCATCTTTTTCTACAAAATAAACCAAAACCAAGACCTTTGAACAGTTAATACGAAAAAATTGTCTGGAAATAGAGGTAATAATAATATCAGAAACGTTTTCATGAACAAATTTATGGGGTTGTCGGAATTGTTAGCTACAACTAGAATTATGGTTACAATTTTGGTTAGAATTTGAATCACTTTTAATGTATCATGTCAAAAACATGGAGAGTTCTGGTATAGGGCCAACACCGTTCATCCTATTAGGGTGGGTTGTTGTTTCCTTCAATCCTCAGCTGGATACCCTAGGGGTATGCAGGGCGATTGAGCAGTAGAACAAATCAGATAGATACGTCAATCACAACAGCCTCGGGGTGTAATACAGTGACACCTGTCAAATCCGACACTGTACCGTATTCCCGTGAAATTGCATTATTTGTCAATGTATTAAAACACTGATATTTCCGGTCACTGTCAGTTCCGAATTCCGACACATATTTTTATGACGGCAGGCTATCTTTATTAGTTAATTATGCCTGGTAAATCCGACATGTAAGTCATCATCGCACCACAGATGTGTACACAACCGTTCCGCTTGACGTGGCAATAGTCGGTACATGTGGTGGGGTTACAAAGGGGGGATTATTGTACTGTACACATGTTTACCGTGCCATAGTGAGTATATGTCAGTTTTTTTTACACATACATGTATCTATAACAACTAAAAAGTCGAAGTAGTGTTATATTCTTGCAGTGTTTGATTTTGATATCGTTGTCTACGGACGTTAAAAATTTACCATGACATCTTCACAATCGTGTAAAAAAAGACTTTTTAACGGATACAAGTAGTCCATCACCAGAGGCATCGGACTGATTTAACTTTGGAAAAAAAGATTCAGTTAATTGCAAACTCTGAGAAATTACCTAAAGTTTCTCAAAAAGAACTCAGCGTAAATAAACGTCAGTAAATTAAAACTTCATTGTTTTGTTTTATTTTTAACACCAGAGCGTATTTGTATGCACATTAGTTGTATGCTTAACGTATCTACCGTCGGTAGCATATATTTTTGTGTACAAAGTGAAGTCGACAACAATACCTGACTTTTCCGACACCCTGTCTAATCCGACCAAAAATGTCCTCCCCATGGTGTCGGATTAGACAGGTTTCACTGTTTTTTAAATTTTATTCAGTGCTTTTGGCCCAAAGGGTCTGTATTGTTCACCTAGTTTTGCATAGCTGAAATTGCTTCATCAAAGGAAAAGAAATTCTAGATATCCAAGTACAAAAAATATAACATACAGGTATCTATTTTCCCATTGTGCCCAACCCTCTGCCTTTGGAGTGTCAGCAAAACTACTCGTGCTTCAGACAAATTAAGACAGAATTCTGTCATTCCTATAGAAGGAGTAAGATTTTAAAGAATTTGCTTTATTTCCCCTATTAAGCCCCACCCCTGTTACCCAAGGGGCTAAAACCAATCATTTATATAAAATTCATTCACACAAGAATACTTCTTACCAATTTTGGGCAAAATCCAATTATGCTAACTGGAGGACTAATAGTATAAAGAATTCACTCTATTTCCCCATTGGACCCTGCCCATCTCACTCCAGCGTGCTAAAACCCACCATATACACAAAATTGTTTCCTCTTCCCACAACAAGAGTGCCATGGACACAATATACGCTGCCACAAAATATTAAGATCAAGATAAAATGGCATGAATCTTACAAAAATCAATGAACCCTAAAATCACCCCTTCATGCTATCCAAATTATTGTGTTAGTGACATTGAGCAAGTTTTGTGAAAATCTAATTCACAAGGCTCCACTAAGAGCAAGCTACAGATATAAAGCTAAAAATGGCATAAATCTTACAAAAATCAATGAACCGATAAATCGCCCCTTCATGCACATTGAGCAAGTTTCATGAAAATCTTGGAGGAGTTGCGTTCTGGTACAGTGTATTATAATTACTAAACAATGGTTGCATATGCTGATTCCACAGATACAGTTGAAACGTATTTTATGATTCCAAAAATTTACTATCTGAATGAAAATGAGAAAATACGACTGTATGAGAAATTTCTAGTGTAATAAGTTATTGTGTGAGAAATTATCTGTTGTGAGAAGTTAAGTCAAGTGGTAACTTACTTTTAATGAGAAGTTATGCTGTGCAAGAGCCTATCTGTTTTGTGAGAACATGTTCGTGGTGTGGAAATTTACCTGTTGCACAAGAACTTACCTGCTGTGGCGTCGGTGATTTGCCACGTATTCTCCTGGTGGATTCTGCTATTGACGAATCACGATCAGAATCATCTTTTTCTACAAAATAAACCAAAACCAAGACCTTTGAACAGTTAATACGAAAAAATTGTCTGGAAATAGAGGTAATAATAATATCAGAAACGTTTTCATGAACAAATTTATGGGGTTGTCGGAATTGTTAGCTACAACTAGAATTATGGTTACAATTTTGGTTAGAATTTGAATCACTTTTAATGTATCATGTCAAAAACATGGAGAGTTCTGGTATAGGGCCAACACCGTTCATCCTATTAGGGTGGGTTGTTGTTTCCTTCAATCCTCAGCTGGATACCCTAGGGGTATGCAGGGCGATTGAGCAGTAGAACAAATCAGATAGATACGTCAATCACAACAGCCTCGGGGTGTAATACAGTGACACCTGTCAAATCCGACACTGTACCGTATTCCCGTGAAATTGCATTATTTGTCAATGTATTAAAACACTGATATTTCCGGTCACTGTCAGTTCCGAATTCCGACACATATTTTTATGACGGCAGGCTATCTTTATTAGTTAATTATGCCTGGTAAATCCGACATGTAAGTCATCATCGCACCACAGATGTGTACACAACCGTTCCGCTTGACGTGGCAATAGTCGGTACATGTGGTGGGGTTACAAAGGGGGGATTATTGTACTGTACACATGTTTACCGTGCCATAGTGAGTATATGTCAGTTTTTTTTACACATACATGTATCTATAACAACTAAAAAGTCGAAGTAGTGTTATATTCTTGCAGTGTTTGATTTTGATATCGTTGTCTACGGACGTTAAAAATTTACCATGACATCTTCACAATCGTGTAAAAAAAGACTTTTTAACGGATACAAGTAGTCCATCACCAGAGGCATCGGACTGATTTAACTTTGGAAAAAAAGATTCAGTTAATTGCAAACTCTGAGAAATTACCTAAAGTTTCTCAAAAAGAACTCAGCGTAAATAAACGTCAGTAAATTAAAACTTCATTGTTTTGTTTTATTTTTAACACCAGAGCGTATTTGTATGCACATTAGTTGTATGCTTAACGTATCTACCGTCGGTAGCATATATTTTTGTGTACAAAGTGAAGTCGACAAC
Source organism: Ylistrum balloti (assembly GCF_031769215.1). Taxonomy (NCBI): domain Eukaryota; kingdom Metazoa; phylum Mollusca; class Bivalvia; order Pectinida; family Pectinidae; genus Ylistrum; species Ylistrum balloti. The sequence continues at coordinate 220,326 of NW_026782205.1, forward strand.
AATACCTGACTTTTCCGACACCCTGTCTAATCCGACCAAAAATGTCCTCCCCATGGTGTCGGATTAGACAGGTTTCACTGTTTTTTAAATTTTATTCAGTGCTTTTGGCCCAAAGGGTCTGTATTGTTCACCTAGTTTTGCATAGCTGAAATTGCTTCATCAAAGGAAAAGAAATTCTAGATATCCAAGTACAAAAAATATAACATACAGGTATCTATTTTCCCATTGTGCCCAACCCTCTGCCTTTGGAGTGTCAGCAAAACTACTCGTGCTTCAGACAAATTAAGACAGAATTCTGTCATTCCTATAGAAGGAGTAAGATTTTAAAGAATTTGCTTTATTTCCCCTATTAAGCCCCACCCCTGTTACCCAAGGGGCTAAAACCAATCATTTATATAAAATTCATTCACACAAGAATACTTCTTACCAATTTTGGGCAAAATCCAATTATGCTAACTGGAGGACTAATAGTATAAAGAATTCACTCTATTTCCCCATTGGACCCTGCCCATCTCACTCCAGCGTGCTAAAACCCACCATATACACAAAATTGTTTCCTCTTCCCACAACAAGAGTGCCATGGACACAATATACGCTGCCACAAAATATTAAGATCAAGATAAAATGGCATGAATCTTACAAAAATCAATGAACCCTAAAATCACCCCTTCATGCTATCCAAATTATTGTGTTAGTGACATTGAGCAAGTTTTGTGAAAATCTAATTCACAAGGCTCCACTAAGAGCAAGCTACAGATATAAAGCTAAAAATGGCATAAATCTTACAAAAATCAATGAACCGATAAATCGCCCCTTCATGCACATTGAGCAAGTTTCATGAAAATCTTGGAGGAGTTGCGTTCCCAAGCAATGGACTTACGGAATGACGGACAGACGGAGAAGATGACGCCAATATACGGCCGCCTCCGGCGGCGTATAAAAATGCTTCAAACAAAATTTGGGCAAAATCCAACCATTCCTTCAGGAGAAGTAGGATTTTAGATCATTTCCTCTATTGGGCCCCACCCCTCTGGCCCAAGGGGTCAAAGACCAAACGTTTATACTACAAGAGGACCATAGGCCTTAATGGTCACCTGAGTTGATTTTTTGTATTTAACAAATGACAAGCAAAAACTTATCAAGAGGCCTAGCAGCCTCCACAGTCACCTGAGAAAAGCAATATTGAAAATAAAGGCTAAAGGGAAAGTAGCTTTCAAGTGTCATGAAAAAAAAAAAAATACATTGATGATAGTAACCCAGTGTCAGTATATGAACATCATCAAGCCTTCATCTTATACATGTATTAATAAATCTTACCAAGTTATTTCCAGTGGGAAATAAACAATGCTATGTTCAAAAATGCAATTTTTTCTATGTAAAATATAGTAAAATTTACTCCTTTCCATTGGGAAATGCAAGACCCTGAGGCCATGAAATTCACAATTTTGAAAATGGTAACAAATCCAACCCCTGTGATCTTGAATAAGGTCATTTCTTTTCTCTAAGTTCATTGGGCTTCATCTTAGGAACCTACTAACTGAGAACCATATTTCTGCGCCTTATGGTTAGTCAGAAGTAGTTGTTTTAAGGTTATAACAAATCTGACCCCTGTGACCTTGAATAAGGGTCAAGGTAACTCCTTTCCACTAATTTTGTCGGGCTTCCTCAGAAGAACCTATCACCAAAATATTAGAGTTAAGATATATTTGAGCCAAACAATGAATTAAACTGCATTATACAGCTGTTTCAACCTTCTCACACTCGTCAGTGATGCTGAACAAGAATTGTTAAAGGACAGACAGACGACACATGACAGGCCATGGATTGTGGGCAATTTGAACTAGCCATCATTTGATCACCTAGCAATTCAGATAGAACTGGTGTATGTCAATAAACCAAACAAGTTTGATCAAGTAAAACATACTTGGTGTGGGATGCTTGTAGAAACCTGTCTTGGCCCATGTTTCGATATTCAGGGATGGGTCAGACGTTGGTTTTATGACATCATTCTCCTGTTCTGAAAGCCTGGACAAGTCAGACGACAAAACAGAAGAAGAATTTCTACTCTCCAACTCGTCCAAGTCACTCAATGCTGGCTGAAAGGTGTGGTCAGTTTCCATAGAGGAAGTATCGGTGCTGCAGTCACTAAGAGCTGAATCACTTTCACATCGTGTTGCTAAATAAAGATATATCACATTAATCATTTTATTTTAAATTTTGCAATGAAATTTGAATAAATTGTAGCTGTCTCAGACGATTAGACAAAAGCTGAAACCAATAATCTTAATGTTCATCTCATAAAATTTTAAAGTTGAAAAAAACTTAAATGTTAAGAAAAAAAAGTTTTTTAGAATGCTTCCTAGAAATCCATATTAAGCGAACAATATCTCCAGGTCATTGTATCTAAGGAAGTGACAGACATTTTAGTTTGAAATGTTATTACAGTTAATGAAAGCTAAGTATATTCTTTTCTCAACTGACATCTAACAAGATCTGCAACAATTCAAAAATGTCCATGTAAGATGTGATAAGACTGGTGTAAGTACTTACAATCTGCAGCTACTGCCAATGAAGTCGAGACTGTAAACATGTCGTTTTGCTCACCAGGTAACTGTTCTTGATTTTTCAATCCAAAATTACCTGTACAAATATATTCAAGAGATTAATGTTTTTCTTCATTGTCTAGAGCTTGTACAGTCCATTACAATCTTTCATTTCCACATGGTCTAAGAACACAATCAATATCAATCTATGTTCTACCGAAGATAAATGAAAACTACAGACTTATTGTATAAGTAAATATATTTGCTGCTTTTGCAGAAAGAAGTTTGGATGTGTAAAAATAACGAGATGCCAGAGGGATCTTGGTGCCCACCATTTAGATGTTTTCCCTTCTTTTCTCCTCTTTCCTCTGTTGTTTGTTCATATTTAAATGAAAGTTGAAAATCCTTTTACATTTAAATTTAAAACTTTAAATTAAAAATGAAAATTTTAAAAAGTTATTTCAACTATGCTAATCATTCTTGTTGGCCCTGATATAAGTACTGTCTTACTGTGGGAGGTAACCTGAGTACGGGGGAAAATCAACATGGTCGGGCAGGTGACCCCTTACCTTTCACATCCGTTCCGGGAAACAAAACCCCAGATGGCTAGGTGAAAGGCAAGTGTTTTACCACTGCACCAACCGACCATCCATGAAAATTCCTTATAAGAATACATAAGCATTAATATCCTTTCACTGCCATATCACTAAGAATGCTTTTATAAGCAGAAAGAATTCAAAGCTACAATGGTTTTAAGTAAGAAATATTCATCATTTTCTAGTTACTAACACTTTTCTCTTCAAAACTACTCCTTTATGTAATGTTTTCTATGTAAAACGAAAAAATTGTTCAATGTTTGTGTGTATTTAAAGTACAGAATCTGAAGTAGAGAGACCTGAATCACATATTTCTTGATCTTCTCTAAATGATAATGCTGTTGATAATGAAATCTTAATTATTATTAAACATTATGTCTATAAGACCAGATGGATAAATGCTCTCCTTAATGTAATTAAGGATCATTTCAGTGTACAGAAATACATCATTTCTAGTAAAAAAAGTAAATTGAAAAGGACTTGAGCATAACTGGAAAATGCATAAAGCCATTTTAGAAAAATATAGGATCATACTAGAAGCCTTTTCCTGACATTACTTTACTCTTATCTTATTTCCTTTTCCCACTTTTAATCAAAAATAAATTAATTCTGTATGTAATGAGGTATATTTTATGTAATATGGTCCTCCTGATTCGCTCTACTTCCCCTCCGCCCCCTCTCTATCTCTATCTCTTTCTCTTTTCTCTCTCTGTGTAAAAATGTGTCTGTGAAGTGTTTGGAAGTGCTCTTATCAAAAGGACACTACTAGGGCAAATAGGGAACCTACATATAAAATCTGAGAAGCATCTATCCAATTTTCCCCAAGAAATAGAGATACCAAACTTCAAATGTCAAAATCCAAGATGGCTGTTTGTCAGCACTGTTTTTCTTATCAGTCTCAAAATCTAAATGGCACAACAAGAGACAAAGGGGAATGTACATATGAAATTTAAGAATGATTAATCAAATGCCTTTCATGAAATGAAATAGTAATCATAAAATTGAATGGGTACAACTAGGTTCATGGGGAACTGCATATGAAACTTAACGAAGATCTTTCCTGCACCTCTCATGAAAATACAATAATAAACTGTCCCTGCAAAAATCCAAGATGGCCACCTTTGAGCCATCTTGTTATTCTTCACAAGTGATCCCCTAGGAATCTTTGAGCCCATCAATGTCTGATCTATATTTTTTCTTTCAAAGTTTCTTTTTTCTTCTTTGCTCTGTTTTTTCTATGAAATTTAAAAATTCCTCTAAGAATAAAGCATGAATAATCTTTATCTGTCAAATCCAAGATAGTTCCAGCCATATTTGATTTCCACTCGGTTCAAAAATAATCAAAGTACTGAAAGTACTGGTATGCTAAGACCATTAAAAAAACAAATTCTTTGTTATTAGCTTGCTATATACTGAAACCAACTATATGCAAGCAGTAAATCATTACAGCCCATAAAATGACCAGCAGATATCAGAAATAACAAGCATAGTAGTATTACTTATGTAATACATGTCCCAAGTAGACTCCAAGATGCAATGATAGGGAAGTTGTCCATTTCTTTGGATACATTGTAGGAAATGTTGATCTTGGACACCATATTATCACTTTAAAGACTGCGTATCTTATTGGTTTAAGACCATTAGTTAGACCATCATGCAAATAACATGCTACATACAAATATTGGGCAGCTTCATTTTCCAGATTTTCTGTAAATGACTGCATAAGAGTGCCAATTTTCTAAAACAAACATGATATGTCACCATATCTTAAAATAAAAGATGTCTGTTCTTTCGGAACACCTGGTCTTATTCTCCTTGTACTTTTTCAGGGAATCTTCGAGTAGATATTGCCTTTGTTTCAATTTTACACTTATTTTACTGGTTCTACAATTCTGTTGACATGTTTATATATTCTTTGTTCTATAAAACTTGTCGCAAGATATTTTATTCCTCTTGTATTATAATTTTTACATACTAACAGTGACCTTGAACCTTGAAATTTGCAAGATGTGAATATCTTTTAGGTTGTGAAATTTGATAGAAAAATGAGGGTAATGCAAAGAACACCCCCATGCATCTATCCGTTTTTTGACTGTGACCTTGATCTTCGACATCTGACCCTGAAGTTCTAAAGAAACCGACTTCCCATAAGGGATACATGTTCCAAATTTGATTAAGGTATACTGTCTTAGTCTCAATGCGTTTACAAGGTAATCATATAGTACTTATGCAAGTACTGTGACCTCTACATTCAATCCTCAAAATCATTACTATATCCTCTGCACATTGCCCAGGGATAACTGAAACTGTAATCCAAATGATAACTAATACCCCCCCAACACCCACAGCCTTAGCTATCTCCCCATGGTGACCTTTTGCACAGAAACATCCTCTGAAGCACAGCGGCATGTGCACATTCCCCTACATTCCTGCAAAGTTTTGTTGAAATTGGTCCACAGGTTTAGAAGTTGACCGACGAGCAAAACCCGTCTATATTGACCAGTTGCCATGGCAATGAATATTTCGAGGGAAAATGGTGCATGCACATCTACACATTGTCCCGAATATTACTGAAAAGTTTCATTGGAGTTGTCCAGACAAGATGTGTCTACAGACAGACAATCAGATGGATGGACGGATAGACAACCTGATTCCAGTTTACCCACCCTTTTGGTGGTATAAGAACGCACAAGAGTGCTTACAAATTCCATGTGGACAGACATTATGGAAAAATAATAATAATAATAAAAAAAACATGATACAGATGCTTATATCTTGTTTTATTAAGTTTTTAGATACAGTATTCTTTCCATGCTTTGATCAGCAATGTAATCTTGTCATGTCGATATCCTAGTACAAGATTGAATACACAAAATTGCTGTAGGTAGACTTTTAAGATACATAAAAAAAATACATGCCTAAGTTTAAATGAAGGTTTTAAACAGAAGTCGTATTATGTTCAGTATACAGTGATTTTTCTAGACAATTGTAAACTATAAACTCTGTATACAGCGATCTTTTCTACACATTTGTAAACAACAAACTCAGTATGCGGTGATCTTTTCTACAAAAAGTTTTTTTTATATATCGTATACACTAAACTCAGAAAAAAAACAAATAAGTAAACCTTTCTATGTACACTACAAACTCAGTATACAGTGATCCTTTCTACACAAACTTGGTATAACTAGTGAATCTTTCTACTCAAGTAAATTGAAGATTGTATACAAATTTACTACAAATGCAGTATACAATGATCTTTTCCACATTTTTTTAGTTTCCGCCATTTGTTGATTCTTCTTTTGTGAACTACGCCATTATCTTCATGAGTAAGTTAGAAACTCGATTCCTTGAGCTACAGCCACTTTCACCCTTAGTATGGTGGAGATTCATAGATGATATCTTTATGATCTGGACGCACTCACGCGAGGAACTTTTATCCTTCATGGGTCGTATCAACGAATTTCACGAGACCATTAAGTTCACCTACGAGATCAGCACACACCAGATAAACTTCCTCGACACCACAGTCCAACTTGACACACTAGGGCGGATTAGCACTACCCTATATACCAAACCCACGGATGCCCACTTGTATTTACATTATAGTTCCAGCCACCCGAAACATCAGATCAAATCCATCCCCAAAAGCCAGGCACTGCGAATCAGACGTATCTGCAGTGACTTGGTGGATTTCGATAATCAGTGTGAGATTCTCAAAACCCATTTTCTACACAGAGGTTACCCTTTGAAACTATTAACCAACAGCATTATGGAAGCCAGAAACACGCCCAGAGATTCCCTGCTCAGGACCGCCAATCTTGTACAAGATCGGGCGGTTCTCCCTCTTGTTATCAAGCATAACCCCCGCAACCCACAGTTCCAAAAAATGATAAATAACCACGTTAGTATTTTAAGCAGTTCAACAGACACGGCTTGTATCCTGCAAAAACGCTTGATAGTATCTTACCAGAGAACTACTAACCTGAAAGATCTACTCGTGCATACCTTACTGAAACGCACTCCGCTTACAAACGGCACCGGCCCGTGCGGCGGAGACTGCTATATATATGCCCGTATATGACCAGCAGAACAGAAATAAAAAGCCATAGTAACAATCAAGTAGTGAAAATCGTAGGCAACATCGATTGTGAAACCCGCAGCGTTGTTTATGTTATCCAATGTAAACAATGCGGAATCCAGTATGTAGGACAAACATCTAATACCATACGTGAACGCATGAGAGGCCATTTTTATGACATAAAACACGCCAATGCCGAGAAACCGGTTTCACGCCATTTCTCAACGAACAACCACACAATCGATGACGTCAGCATAATCGGTGTAAACAATACTCATAACAACGTGAACATCAGACTCCGCACGGAGGAAGCTTGGATATTGAAACTAGGAACAAGAACACCAGCAGGCCTTAACCTTCAGTAATGGCCAGGACTAAACAAACCGTCCGGAAGGATACATGTACAGTAATACCTGTTAAGTCTCATAAAACCCGACCTGCTAAACATATTAATTGTATGAAATGCAATACTAAGGTCAGTACAGTCGCGGCCCTGAAACGGCACATGCAACTTAAACACAGCCTGTTTGTCAGCAAATATGAATGCCAAATTTGCCTCAAAACCTATTGTAGGATTGATATAGCCAAGAGACACATCAAGTCCATTCACCCTACGGAACCTATAGACAATACCACCTTACGTCAAGTACAATACCGGACACCTAAGGAAGCAGCCCAAATCCCCGTCAACTGGACCCCACCGTTTGAATCCACAGGCCAGACCAACTTTGATAATGTGAAGTTTAGAATAATACCGGCCACAAAACACCCAGAAAAGAAACCACTTGAACCGATTGATACAGACACATTGGCAGCAGATTTATACCTATCTGACACGGATGATGATGCATGCAGCTCCAACATGAACACATACAGTGACCATCTATATGTACATGAGAATGAAACTTCAACCATGAATGATAGCTTTAGTAGTATTGCCACATATGTACAAGATGAACTACCGATTACTCTTCATAACCGGACAATAAGTGTACACAGAGTGTACGGTATTTTTCAGAATATGTAATGGAACTCTGTAGCTATAATGACTCATTGTAATGTAGCATTAACTGTGACGTCATAATAATTGATGTACCGCATTTGTATACCTTAGATGTCTTTTCAAAATAAAAAATTGTCCTGATGACGGCCGCATAGCGGTCGAAACATGTAGACAATGTTCACATGAAGTCTTTGTGGTGTTGAGATTCCTTTTTTATTGTTTTATGTTTCTTTTGTGATGGTAAATATATTTCCGCCTTTAGAGAGTACTGTGACATTAAAAGGCAACATGGTTGTTAGCATCTCCTCAAGTGATTAATCATCTTCAACATCTAATTGGAGGCCGGAAAGAAGGACGTTTTTCTCCACCATAAGGTCCTCAAATCCATTGTTGGTCACCATGGCCAATTCCAACTTAGAAGAGTCAATAGAGATACCTTCTACCATTCCAGATTTCATTTCTTCAGGGACATTCACTTGCTGAAAGAGAGTAAGGGAAATAAATAACTATATTTCATTATTGCTATGATTATGTGCAAAAAATACACACTTCTGTATAAGCTTATAGTCTTCCCAATAGGAGTCTATATTAAATATACTGTAATTAATTACTTTGACATTCAGGACTGTCAAATTATTAAGCGATGGACAGCTAGCAAAATGATAATATCTTGACCATGGTCATTCAGAGATTGAATCATAAAATTTAATTGGTGTGATAAATCTGTGCAGTATGATAATTTATTTTGACATTTGTATTTCAAAAAAAATCATTTTGACTTGAAAAGTAATGTATAATTTAATTAATTACATTGGACCGTCATGTAATGGTTATCTAATTATTTTGAAAATACCTGTAGTGGCAATGCCATTTTCATAATGTAATTGTAATTTAATTAATTACATCATCATGTAATTGAACCCATGCCTGTTACAAACAGTAGCTGTCCTAACTGATCCTAAAATTAACTTTGGCTACATCTATCACAAAATTAACTTTGGCTATGTCTATTACAAATGCCACATTTAGCTACAGTAGAGGTATTTCAAAAATGTACGTCATTATAGCTGAAAGGACATAATTAATGGTTACTTAACCAGAACTACAGTTCTGAACAAACCACTACAAAGCCTGGTTATCTGTACAGACAATGTCCTCTCAATTAATCAATTTCATTGATTATCAACATCTTATTGTTGTACTTCCGGTCACTTGAATTTCTTAAAGTTTCAATTTGACTTTTAATAAGGCCCAATGTGATAATACTGCAATGTCTTAATAAGCTCTTGAGGGGTATTGGTTAGACTATTTATCCCATTTCATTCCATTCACCATGGAAACAAAACTCAATCAAGTGTTGAACTGAAAGTTGACGCAGTTGACATAATACTGAAATTTCTGAGATGAACAAATACAGTACATATATTAAAAGTTCAGGCATAATAAGAATTGTACCAATGGGACCTAACACTTTGCTAGGTTTATCCTAATCTTCATTAAAACACTTTCCGGGATTCAGATGTTAATTGACATCTTCATTATTCCCAATCTTCATATTGTAATCGTTCACATGCATCACTCTTCAACAGAATCAACGAGACATCATGTCAGAAAGACAAAAACTAAATTTAAGCTAAAACTATATATATAAACTTCAATTGGCATAGCTGTAGAGTTCCCGTACGATTTCATACCCTGGACTTGGGGTACTTATAAATTATCTCCGATCAGAAATTTGAAAGAGCTAGATCTACAATAGCACGGACAGTGACCGATATTTTAAAGTAAAATCGATATATTACACAGATAGATTCCTAGATTTATTCACGGTAGCGTAAGTAGTACAGTACAATATTTTTTCTGTTTAATTTCCGATCTGTTGGGCCACTCACGATCATTCAAAATCAAATTTATTTCAAAACACTGAAATACTTTACGGAAGCAACAAATGCTTACATAACATTTTTCAAATGCATACTGCTTCAAAGGAAAAGTCTTGAAAATATTTTGAAAAAAGTGCCATGGCGGCAGTGCCCAGCTTGAGCGTCGCCGTCGAGCATAAATTCAATACATGCGATAGCTCATTTCAAATGAGTATTTTGCAAAAAATGCAATTGCTAGTTCAGTTTAAGTATTGACTTTAAATTCAGCTTATATATATATATAGTGATACTTACTTGCATCAAATACCCGCCATCTTCTTTCTGCCGCCGTCTTCTTTCAGGGTCCAGCAGCAATTCCGTCAAAATTTTATGCTACTCTAAATCATTCTTATTTTAGTTTCATTCTTATTTTCAACTACATATATCAGTATTTTCAAAAGTTTTCAACAGTATTAAATGGGATGAAAATTTTCGAAAAAGAAAAAAAAAGAAAGATATATGACACCCACAATGCATCGCGCGGGAAAGAAAGTTAAGCCGCCATATTGGCATCGCCTCGCAAAATTTACCACCATAAAACGTGAGTCTTCATCACTGTATTTACAAATTTCGATGTCTGATTATCATTAATACACAACACAAAACGTTTTCTTGATGTACAAGTAATGAAGAAAATGTCGATAAGGTTGTTTCATTTAATGACTAGGATCAGCAACTTGTAGGGGCGATAATCCAATGATTACGGTAATGTCCGGCAGATGGAGTAGGAGTAAACTTTCGATTTATGAACCAATGAAAACGAAGTACTGATACTCAGGGCCAGGGGCGACAGCAACATGCTGAAGAGCATTGAAAATGCTCTTAGCATAAAAAGGGCACAACTAAGGACCAAGAGGAATCTACATTTGAGTTTGAGAAAGATCCATTAAGTACTTCAAGAAATAGCACTAACAAACATTTATTGTCAAAATTTTGCAATAATTTCTCTAAATCTTAAGTTTTTAGTGACTGAAAAGTACCCAAAAAACCACAATTGATATAATGGTGAGTGAAGTTAGATCTCTTAACTAAATATTACAGATTGCCATGTCACTTTATCTTTATGAAAACCTGTACAAAACTTTAGTTCCCCTATATGGTCACACCCCTCATCCTTCTTTGGAGACCTAACAATCCATTTCCCCTATATGGTCACACCCCTCATCCTTTTTCGAGACCTAACAATCCATTTCCCCTATATGGTCACACCCCTCATCCTTTTTGGAGGCCTAATAATTCATTTCCCCTAAATGGTCATGCCCCTCAACCTTTTGGAGGCATAACAATCCATTAGCACAAGTGAGTCCCCTTCAATCAATTAAAACACACACTGTTAAAAATACTGTGTGAAGTGCAAAACCTTAGGTCTCCTAATGCCACCTTCCCCAACTTCTCTCAGTGGGCTCATATCCTATGTTTATACAAAATTGAGTTTCCATCTTCCAAATATGTTCTAGGCAAAATTTGCCAAAATATCCTAACAGAGTATGGCTACTTTTTTACTATTTTTATTAAAGTAAACCTATTTTTTGTCAGGATAAGGTATTGGGCATTTTTACTAAAATATGACTGTTTTTAATATTTTTTATTAGAAAAAGACTATGAAATCACAATAACTGACCTGAGAGAGTTGTGTTTAACAAATACTGCCTTAGCTCCGAGTTTTGGCGTTTGATGTCCATAAGGAGTTCATTATTGGCAGCATCAAGGTCACGGTAGCGATATGCAAATATCATCAGGACGACCACAGCGAAACTCCCACACACTTTCCTACACAGCCATTGGTTACTGTATACAAATTCCTTCAAAACACAAACCATTTCTTCATGTGTAATTGTATTAGGTGTTATAATATAGCAATGAAATATAATGAATTATAAAGATGGTGCTGTTTTGGTGTTAATTTGGAAACAAAGAAAAGTATACAATTAATTTGTAAATGATTTTAGTAGAACGATGCAATTTATTGCTATGACAGAGATCCCTAAGAGATATTAGTGCCTACCCACATTTGATCTTTATTCGTCCTTTAAAAGTTGGATCTTTTCCCCTCTTCTATTCTCTTTTTTTGCTCTTTATGATACAAAATGTGAACATTCCTTTGCAGACAGCGATAATTATGTTTAAATGCCAAATCCAAGATGATTGCCTAGCAGCCATTTTGTTTTTCTGATCAGCCTCAGAATAAAACAGGCATAACTAAGGATGTAAGGGGAACCTACATATAAAATTTGAAAGAGATCTATCTAACACTTCTCAAGAAAAAAACATAACAATCCTGATTACTTCGTAAAATCCAAGATGGACGATAGTCAACATTTTGGTTTTTTATCAGTCCCAAAATCAAATCGTCAAAACTAGGGTCCAATGGCAACCTACACTTGAAATTTGAGAAGCGAGATCCATTCAGAAGTCTTCAAGAAATTGCAATAACAAACTTTGAAAGTTAAAATACACGATGGCCATCTGTCAGCCATTTTGTTTTTTTTTAATCAGTCATAAAATCAATCAAGTCAACTGGGGACCAGGGGGAACCTACATTGAGATTTGAAAAAAAAGATCTATCCAGTACTTCTCTAGAAATACTCATAACAAATATGGACAGACCAATGGCAAGGACCCACTGTTTATATGAAACTGATTTGCCTTCTCCCATGCATGCTTCAGACGAAATATGGACAATATACTGCAGTTCCTAAAGAAGAAGACATATTTTATAGAAAAAGATAGATTTTCCATATTGGTCTATGCCCTTCTGGCCCCACAAGGCCAGGACCCACTATTTATACAAAACTGATTTCCCTTCACAAAAGCATTCTTCAGGCCAAACTTGGACAATATCCTGCTATTTCTAAAGAACAAAATAGATATTAAAGAAATTGATAGATTTTCCATATTGGGCCCTAGACCCACTATATTTACAAAATTGTTTCCCCTTCCCCCAAGGATGCTTGAGACCAAATCTGATTGAAATCTACTCAGTCAGTCATGACTTGTTACGATTGATGGAAAAGTTGACAAACGACAGAAGGATGGCCTACGGATAGGGGACGTTGCAGTATCCCTTCGGCTAACCAATCATAATCAATATTCTACTGTTTTTATTTCTTGAACCAATTAAAAAACACCAACAATCAATACCTTTAAATCAATTAAGACTTAATAAGTATTGGCAGAGGTGACCACAATTTCACAGGGAAGTGTTGTTATCATTAAGTGATATGATCTGTACCATTAATTGGTGCCACTGAATGTCACCAAGTGTATATAAAAAGATACTTACAATGTCAACCACTATGAACTTGAAAATATTACCAATTAACAAAAAAAATTATGAGACCTTAATATTTACCAACTTGTTTTTTGAAAGAAGTATAAAGACAGAGAATGTACAGTGTGACCACAACATATATGTGTCACTTAGAACATTTTATATTTTACATTGTTACATGTACCTCTGAGCCTGATAAACATCTACAGTTTGGTATCAATTGTGCAGCTATTTGGTCTGTATCAGTTATGTGGGGTTGTAATGGGTAGTATTGGCTTGTATTGGATGAATTAAGAGACTCTTCATGGATATAGAACTTTCTTCCAAAGCATTATCCTGTATACAAATTTCACATGCAAATTTGGCAAGCCAAAGGTCACAGAACTCGTTGCCAAGGACTTGCAGAGCAAAGGGCTCTATGTCAAAAAGCATGAGGATGGCCCATTGCAAAAAAAGGGAAGACAATATTAGCCTATGAACCATTGTCATTAAGTCTGTGATGAAATTAAAAATTCACTACAAAACATTTTACCTCAAGATCAATGCTTGACATGTCAAAATAATGGGACAATGCTCTGTTGGAGATTGAAATCAGGGCTCTCTCAGCAATTATCCCAATGGTGAGAATACCAAACAGCCAAAAACGAGCACTGGAAGTCCTTTGTGTTGAAGTTAACAAGTAGGATATTATCACAGACACTGTGTAGTATATCATCGAATAAAATCCTGAGAATTCTCCAAGCACCATAGTTTGTAATTTTGTAACTTTATCAAACATGTCATTAATCAAAAGCTTTTGTTCAATTGTAGATTTTTTAAATTCCATATAAAGTGTTTGCATGCTTTCAGAAGATGTTGATATAATGTCACTTAAGTTAACAGCTTTTTCCAAAATTATTTCCTGGTTCTGTATTGTTAAATTTTGTTGGTTGATCATAGATTCTTGCATTTTACTACTTTCTTCTAGACGATCTGCCACATCTTCAGAGCTGTGTGCCAACCTTGTTATTGTTTGTTCTGTTTCCTGGTGCCAAACCTGGGATTCTAGGAAATAACAGATGTTCTGAGTGTATGTAAAAAATGTTGTGAAAGATCCCCTGTCAACATCAGACATGTATTTAGTACAGGAAGCAACTGATTGATCCAGATCACAAGGATATATCGGGCGGTCTTGGTCCGCAAGAAAACAGTTCAAATAAGACAAAGCTAACCTGCTTTGTACGACATGTGTCAGTTGTTTGCAACCTTTCTCAATCACCGTTATAGCACCTCTCCAACACTGTCCATATTTGGGTACTCTCGAGTGACTATCCATCATTTCAAAATGTGATTTTCCTTGTTCATATTTACTTCTGTCAATGTCAACAAATCCAGGTCCACACTTGCACAAAGCGAAAATGTTCGAGAACATAAGAATTAAACAAACTTGGAGCATGATGCCGTCTTACATGTCCGATTCCGACGACAACTGATCTGACGTTTGGTGTAATCCGATCTCCCCTAAAGCTTTATAATACTCACGAACTTCAATATTTCTATGTCTTCATGTTATCAGAGACGTATATATGTGATATATACGTCTCTGATGTTATACTTTTCATACTCATGTATACTTAGCACATCGTGAAAACCCCGCCCGTTGTGTTGTAACGATGCTATTTCAAAAAATGCAAATTGAATAAATCTATATATCTCTTCTCTAATACCGACGTAAGTTTGTCGAACTGATTATCTACGGTGTCATCTAAATGATTACCACTGGTCAGTCAGCAAATACTCGTATGGACTGCAGATGCAAAGGGATTTCCAAACGCTATATATAGCTCTTCGTCGATGCAACGTTGCATATTTACCGCCAAGCCACCTTAAGTAAACCAGAGCACTCCAATACACCTTTAACTTACCCAACTCACATAATACCTATCAAAAAAACCCTCGAAACACTTCAAACTCGCCAAAAAATTAAAATGTAAATAAAAGTAACAATTGAAGATCGCAATAGAAGAAAAATCACTGTATATGAAATACTTTTTATGTGAAGGGAGATAACTCGTAAAATGTCTTCGTAGTCGGTCAGAAGATTTACCGAAACAGACCCAATTCCCGAAACAAGACCGAAAGAAGCCATTTGTAGAGGTTTTATTACTAATATGTCTATTAAATGTCAATCAAATATACATCTCTAGGTAAAAATTTAAAAACATATTTGACTATAGTTTTATTTACACTGACTTTAATTACGAAATGCTTAACCGAAACGAGACGAGAACGCTCTGTAAATGCAGGGACGTATATGACAGATACGTCCCTGGTAAATGGAAAGAAATCCTTTATACCGTTATCCCCCTCATGTGAATAACAAGACAGACAAAACTGACTATGTTAGAACTCCGACTGACGTCATGGACGAAATAAAAGAACTTGCAAATAATGACCTGAAACCAAAACAAATTTCCCAAAGACTAATGACTAAATACGATGAATTGTACGCTTCTTCTTCAGTTAAACAAATCAAAGACGCAAAAAGACGCGAGAAAACTAAAGACAGAACTGAAGAATGGACAGACACATGTAGGTAACATGGCTGACCATTTTGGACATTTAAAGACCTTAGTGAAAGACGGACATCCATTCGTAAAATCAATTGTGCATACTTTAGGGAAGACTCCATGTGTTATCCTTTTTACGGACGAACAAATTAAAGACATTATAACTTTACGCTGCTCTGGACAGACATTGTTAAAGTTTGACAAGACTTTCAACTTGTGCGATATGCACGTAACAGCTTCCTGTTTTAAACAATTGAGTGTGGTACGGACTGACACAAAACAACCGTCTTTATTTCTAGGACCTCCATGACAACAGCGACTATGAGACCTATTACACATTATTTTCATATCTTAGATCTAAACTAGCGGGAGTAGACAAGTCCAAACTCATTGCAGGGACAAGGTGAACGCAATCATCGACAACTTTCATGACGCAAGACACGTACTTTGTACAAGACATTTGAAATTGCCAAAAGGAAAGAAAAGAGAAGAAAGAGAAAGAAGAAAAGCAAAGAAAAAAAGCGATTTCAAAATAAAAAATATAATGAGAAAAGTAGAAAAGATTTGTGATAAAAAAGAAATCACTTGTGTAAATAGAAATAAATAAATTCTTTTGTGGTAGGATAAAACAAATCAATCAAGATGCAATGCTGCCTTTTTGAATTGATAATATTTTCTGTGATGACCATTATCAGGGACGTCCCTGCCATTATTACTCAAAATTTGATGTGACGCATAAGGACACAGATCATTGTGTGATGCGAGGACGACGACATCAATTTAATAGCATATCAATCCATCTCAATTTATGTAATATCGATCTTACAAATATTGTCATAATTTCAAAACAATACCATGTCATTTTAACATGAAAATATGAGAAAAATGACTACTGCAATATTTTAGGTATCAGAATGTGTATGATTTAGTCCGAAACTTTCAAAACCTGAATTCATCATGAACAACTAAATACATGACATATAAACGGGTTTTCTATAATTATGCACTTGAATGTTGAATTACAGAGTTAACTCTACATAAAATGAAAGTAGACTATGAAAATACGCAACTATGTCTGAAGTTCACATCAGACTTCCGCTGTGCACATAATATTTTGAGCGGAAGTATTTGTATGCCATCACGTGACAAGGAATGGTTTTCGGCTAGTTTCACATTTGACAGATGATGGCAAACAAAACTCTGCAGTTTGCTCCATTCAACAGTTTCCTTGATGCTGGATTTTGGCATAACCTCTCGGACAAAAAATTGAATATTTATGGACTCGACGAAACGCCGAAACCTATACATGGATTTTATTTCAATGGTAAAGCATTTTCATATTACTTTTTGTATGGTTATTACCTCAGGTTACCTCAGGATATTATACCGAACACAGGTCTAGGAGACCTCTCTATTCGGCACCTTCTTTCTTATTGTTCCGGATGGAGCAGCTCTATACTCGTAAATAAATCCTCCCCCACCCCCGCCAGAACTTGTCGAGTCTAGACTCAAATATTTTGAGATTTGGAACATTAACAACATTTTCAGACAGACTATTCCAGGTGTTGATGATTCGAGATGCGAAAGAATATTTTCCAGTGTCTTTCTTAGCTCAATGAACTGCAAGTCTCTATTCGTGCCCTCTAGTAGTACTAATGTTCCGCTGGACAGTAATTGTAACATCCTGGTCATAAATGTTAAATAATTTATATGTCTCAATCATATCTCCCCTTAGACGTCTGTAAACTAGCGTTGGAAGTAGGAGTTTTCTCAGCCTGGCCTCGTAACACTAGTCTCTCAAACCAGGAACTAGTTTTGTTGCATGACACTGAACATTTTCCAATGATGTGATTTTGTGAATTCTGTGCGGGCTCCATACCACATAAGCATACTCCAAGAGGGGTCTAACAAAGGCTTTGTATAGAGGAATAAAGTTGTCAGTATCCAGATATGTGAAAGTTCTTCTAATGAGTCCCATAACACTGTTAGCTTTATTAATTTTTTCCTGTATGTGATGTTCAAACAATAAGTTGGAGTCAATGGTTACTCCTAAGTCTGTTTCTCTATCAACTTGGCGTAGATTATAAGACTCTTTCATATCCGTGTATGTAGGATAGGGATATTCCACCCGAGGGTCACAAAATATGGTGAAACCCGAGGCTCTGCCGAGGGTTTTACCATATTTTGTAACCCCGAGGGAGAAAAAGACTCTTTCATTATGTGAGTATGTAGGATAGGGATATTCCACCCTCGGGGTTACAAAATATGGTAAAACCCTCGGCAGAGCCTCGGGTTTCACCATATTTTGTGACCCTCGGGTCATATCTTTACCAAAATTTTGGGAAAAGGACAGTCGGTTGGTCATTATTTTCATTTTTTAAAATTTTTTCAATCCAAGGTTTTTATAAAAAATGAACTGGATATTCTTAATGCTTCAAAGAAATCAACAAGGAACAAATTTTTATAATTCAACATATAGTTTTATCATCAAAATCACATATTTGATCATTTTAAGGAATATATCGATGTATCTTTTTACTGTTTTAACATTTTTTCAAAATACTGTGACGCTGACATGACGTCACCATAGTCAAAGGAATTCCATCCATAAATTCAAGGTGTGACATCACACGATCTCCTATTCCGAGTCGCTGTCGCTCTCGATCACCATGATTGGACGACGTTTGGGTGGTGGAACATTTGTGGTGATATTTACAGATGACAGCTGACAGATTGATGTAAACAAGCAGACGATGCTGTAAGAGTTGTCTTCCCTGAACACAGATTACTCACAGATTTGCCCATGTAAGATAGAATTTTCTTACATAGCTATCTTACATGGGCAAACTCTATCCAATATGGCGGGATATGAGAGAAAATGCGTCTCATCACCAGAACTCAGGAAATACACAGGTGTATCATTAATTGTGTCTTTACCAACTGTTAACACAACACATTTATCTGTGTGGAATCGCAATAGCCATTTGTCTGACCAGTCTTGAAGTGATGTTAAGTCATGCTGTAGCTGGAATCTATCCTGATAACAAGTTATCTTCTTGAAAATTTTTGTGTCATCAGCAAATAAGTATGGTATGGAGTTAGAAGTCACATCTGGGAGATCATTTATGTATACTACAAATAATATGGGTCCTAAAACACTGCCTTGGGGTACACTGCTAACAACTTCTCCCCATTTAGAGCTGTTACCATTGATACACACACATTGTTGTCTACCGCTAAGGAAGGATGAAATCCAACCTAGCACATTCTTGCTTATTATTAAGGGATAATATTTAAAAGCTTAAAGCTTGATGCATTGTAGATACATAATTTATATGAAAATACGTACATAAGTTATTGTGTCTGTGTAGATGTCTACCAGGATTATGTGTGTTGCTTTGTTTAGGAATTTTGTTAGCTTTGGAATGTACGTGTCATTGGCTATTTTGATGAGGAGAAAGTAATCCCTTATGAGATTCCTTGGTGTGACTCATTTTTATAGGATATAACTGAATCACCAGGAGGACTGCCAGAAGGGATTAGGAAGAATATTCCATTGTAGGAAGACTCTGTCTTCTCTCCAACTTTCCCGATTCAGTCAGGAGTTTCCAGATTTTTTTTATTAAGGTTTTACGAAACTTCTGTATGAACCAACAACATTTCACATAGAGAACAAGCATTTGGAATATTACTGATCATAGTGGAGTACATAAGCCTTTTTTCAAGTATTTTGGTATATAAAGTAGATTTTGTTGTTATTAATTGAAAGTCTGACAAATTTGTCAATAGACTTGAAATCTTACGTACATGACATGTACAAATCACAGTAAGAGTGCATCTATTCCTAATACTATTTCAGAATAAATGTTGTACATCATTCTTTCTACAGGTGATCCTGTTGGTGTCCCATGTCGTATGAATGTGGAATATACGGCATTTGATGAGTAAGTAAATGTACTCTTACCATCTGATGTTAATGTACAAGTCAGAGTTGAGATAAAGTAAGTCCCTGTATGTTCTGTGTATGATATCAGATATCTAACCAACAAATCAGAGTTAAAGTAACCAGTAAATGGAATCAGGTGAGGGGCCTACAAAAGGGCAAGATATTCAAAGTTGTAAAAATCTTCACAAGTACAAGACATCCTTACTGAAAAAATTACTGACAAGAAATATGCAAATGGCAAGAAATTGACCTTTTCTTAAATATCCCATTGAAACCAACAACATTTTTTAAACCATATTTTTCTGGTTTTGTGGCACAGTGATAATGCACTCACCTTTCACCTAAGTGTCCCAGGTTCGATTTGCAGAACGAACCTGAAAAATTATAAGAGTAACCTGCCCCACCATGTGGGTTTTCCCTGGGTTTTCCTGTTTCCTCCCACAGAAGACACATTGTGTGCTGGCCAACAAGAGTGATTAATATAAGCTTAAAGCTTGTTTCACAATTGTTGTAAAATAAATAAAGTTCATACTTATAAAATCATATTTGGTTTACCTTCAGGAAAATGACACATTTTGAAGTAAAATACACTGTACAGCTTCAGTTAAATAATTAAATGCAAACTTATTGAGGGTAACTTCAACATACACTCCCTAAAAATTTAGAATGATTTTGATGATTTCCTGACCGTTCCTTCCATCATTACTGCCGTTTTACTTGTTTTATAGTTAGTCAGATGACTGTAAGGGCCAATGGGCCTCTTGTTCTGATATAGAGTAAAAAGTAGGGAAAGTGTGATCATACATGAATAACATATCTGATTAACATGTCTGGCTGATTAAGCCTACTTTATCAGCATGTAGGACTGAATATTTTCAGGGATTTTAAAACTCCTGCAAGATGCTTCAAGACCTTAGGAACTCTACATACTACGAACACAATTGAAACTTTCAAAGAATGTGATAAAAAGAGTATGTTGGTGCAATCTGGCAAACAGGTAATTCTTTCTTCCTCAAGTCATCAGTTGTTATTTGTATCTGTAAAGTATTGATTTTGACCCTAATTCAATACTTGAGGTAAGATTATCCCTATTTAACAAACTTTTATATGATTATCTTTAATAATCTTACTTATAGGAGAGAATGAGCTAATATCTTTAAAGATGCAATGAAAAATCATACATATGTTTATTATAAAATTATCCTCTTGTGTATACTTGTGTATAGTTCAAAATCAGATTTATGAATTAAATGTTATTATAGGTATGGGAAGACATCATCAGTGGGAAAGCTTTGGAAGATCCCACTCTGTTGTCACGGTTTCTACTCCTCACACATGCAGTAAGTAGGGATAATTGTCTATTTCACACAAGATTTCTTTTGTTTATAAAGAAGATTTACTGGTCATAAAATATGTCAAACACATAATAATGTAATTGGTGTACAATAGTTTTATAGGATTGTCAAGACGTCTGTGATGTTGAAGTAACAAAACAACCATTTCAGAAAATAAAACTACAAATTTTGTCAATTTTATAGGACCTGAAGAAATATATCTACTATTACTGGTTTGCTTTTCCGTGCCTGTGTCCACCATGTGATGTCTCCATGGTAACTGCCCCAGTGACCTTGGACAAAGCATTTTCTTCAGAACAGGTTTGATTTGACATTGTTACAGATATAGACTAACAGTAGTGCTCACTCTTGCAACTTGTTTTCTCTTTCTTTCATTTTGAAATCACTATCCTTTATACTGATGCTTTTAGAATTTTGAGAATTAAAAGTGGTGATGTATAGTATAAGGTATGTCTGTCCTGTCATGGTCTCATTCCATATCTATGTTGTATCTTGAAAATCTTGAAGTATGATTTTTACCATTAAGATCATTGGTCAAGGTTGAAAGGTCACTTTGACAACTATATCAAACAATGATATTTATTCACATAGGAGTTGGGTCAATATTATTACATCATCAGAGACAAACTCTAAACTGACATTTTTTATTGCCTTTTTCCTGCTGTCGTGTGTTATGCCTCATGAGTCTTGTAAATAATTTATGTTTTTGATTTCTTCTCAGTAATCAGAAGGCTCAGAGTTCTGATATTGGGACTGTAATATGTGCTTTTTTTCCTTGTTTTCCTTGTTAATATTAACATCAATAATTTCTGTGAACATTCTTTGATCTATTTTTTTTCTCTTTTTTTTTTTGTCCATCAGATCAAAAACCTGGAATCCTCTTATGACAATTTTCAGTCATCACTTTCCACATTTGTTGGGTACTTTCTAGTTACCATGGACACAGATATTCAAGTTCTAAAGATAAAAAATATGGAAAAATATATAGCTGATCCGAAAAAGGTTTGTTTCATCTTTTGCTTCCACAATGATTTTGAAATATTTGTAAAACTCACTTGTAAAATGGTTACTGGGATTTCTGTCTGAAATTAATGAATAGTCCCATATTAAGTTTTTAACAAGAAATAAGACCATATTTTGTTTAAAATTTCTACTATTTCTTAATCCTTCAGTGGATTTCAACCAAATTCGGTCTGAAATATCATTGAGAGTAGAGAATCATTTCTTAGATTCAGAAAGTTGATTTGACCCCTAGGGACCTGGGGACAGATGGGGCCCCAAATGCGAGAAAGTTAGACAATATTTTGTTTCAAAATGCTATTCTTTATTAATGCTTGAATGGATTTTGACCAAATATGGTCTGAAACATCATTGAGATAGAGGAATCACTTCTTAAAGGAGCAGAGCTAAAGAGGGGAAATAGCCCCAATGGTGAATATAGAGTAAATTCTTTGCAATCCTAATCCTTTTGCAGGATTGATTTGATGTTTTTGCCAGAATTTAGTCTGCAGCGGTCTTAGGTGAAGGGGAATCAATTATGTTCAAACCTTTGATCTCCGCCACCTGGGACAAGACAGGAAACAGGGCTAATTCTTAAAAATCTTACTCCTCCTGTGGGAATGATCGGATTATAACCAGATTTGGTCTAATGCATTTTTGAGTGAAGAGAACTAAATCATGCTCGGTGAATGATACAGGTCCTTTATGCCTCATTATAAACAGGTGTTATTAGCCTTTGCTGACCCTTGTACTTTGGGCTGGGAGGATCTTATAGCCCTGGCTGAAGCTTTAACACACTTTGTACATGTGATTGCATACACTGTAAATGGTAAGTCTTAATTATATGCTGTGGGTCTGATGATTATTAGTTCACCTGGTCCAAAGGACTTATGCAATGGTGTGACATGCAAGCTTTCATCCATTAACACACATCATTAGAGGAAGGGGAACAAAGTTTACATAAGTATTGGTTCTCGACCCCAGAGACCAGAGGGACTGGGCCCAAAAGGGGAAACTGGAATTTTTAAAAAGTCCTACTCCAGTAAGTATGAACATACATTTCCCAAATTTTGTCTGAAGCATTCTTGGCTGAGGAGGAATCAATCTTCCAACAAAGAAACAAAGTAATTTATTTAAAATCCTGCTTCTCCTGAAGGAATGATTGGTCTGAAGTATTCTTAAGTGAAAGGGAATAAATTTTGTATAAATGGTAGGTGTCAGCCCCGTGGTGTAGGGTCAGACAGGACAAAAGAACTAATCCTTTAAAATCCTACTCTTCCTGTAGAAATCTTTGGATTCTAACAAAATTTGGCCTGAGGCAATCTTTGATTGAGGGGAATCAATTTTGTATAAAGATTTGGTCTTGGCTCTGTTAGGTGGAAGGGTCAGAGTCTAATAGGGGAAATAGAGTGAATTCTTTGAAATCCTACTCCTTGTGTAGGAATGATTTTATTTTGCCCGAATTTGGTCTGGAGTATTCATAAGAGAAGGGAATCCATTCTATATAAATGGGGGAACCAGGCCTCCTGGGATGAGGCCCAATTTGGAAAATGTAAGTTCATAAAAATCCTTTTTCCATGCAAGGATATTGTCCATGTTTGGTCTGAAGAATTCTATATGAATGATGAATCAGACTGCAAGGCCAGGACCCAACAAGGAACTTTTTTCAGAAATAGTTGGCCATATTTGAAATTTATTGTTAAATGACTGAATAGCTGAATAAGCCAGTTGAGTGATGCAGGCTATTTGGCTAGTCCAATAGTTAGTACTAGAAGTTTCTGGCTAGAAAATGCAGTCAGTTGTTAAAAGATCACTGGCATACCTTGTAGTGACCTTACTGTAGAAATATTGCTGTATGTTGTGATCTTGGCTTCTCCTGACTGTAGAAATGTTGCTGTATGTTGTGACCTTGGTTTCTCCTTACTGTAGAAATATTGCTGTATGTTGTGACCTTGGAATCTCCTTACTGTAGAAATGTTGCTGTATGTTGTGACCTTGGTTTCTCCTTACTGTAGAAATGTTTCTATCTGTTGTGACCTTGGCTTCTCTTTACTGTAGAAATGTTTCTGTATGTAGTGACCTTGGCTTCTCCTTACTGTAGAAATATTGCTGTATGTTGTGACCTTGACTTCTCTCTATAGATATATATATCAGCTGTTGAAATACTGCTAAATTGAACTGTAGGATAAAAGCAGGTATTCAGCATTAATTCTGTGTCACTCTAATATCACTGCATTGCTGTACATGAATATTGACTTTGAACGGATCAAGATTTGCAATGAAATGCATTGTTATGTTTTTATTTCAACACTTGATTGTCTTATGACTGTTAAGACTTTAAACAGTCTTCAACAGGAAAGCTTTACTCATTTCACTGTATGTTACAAATTTTCAGGGGAGATAAACTAGAAGAAGTCCAGGTGTTATGCTTTCGAGACCACTGTAAAGATGGTGTAAGAGATGTAACAAGAAGCCTTGTGTTTACCGTCAAGCTCACATCAATCAAGCAATTGACAGGTTTGTGAATGAATTGTTTCTGTCAGGTTCACCTCCATCAAACAATTGAGAGAGTGACTCATATCATTAAAAGATTTGACAGCTTTATGAATTAACTTTTTACAATCAAGCTCACATCTATTAAAGAATTAACAGCTTTCTTTTCATTGCACAGAATGTCCAAAATGTGTTGGGTGGGAGAAAAATGAACGACAAAAACTTGGACCCAGGACTGTGAATCTAAGCTCCAGCATGGACCCATCTAAGTATAAACAGAGAAATATCTTTGTATCTTTTAAGCCCTTGCTTATCAGTTGGTAGGCTATTGAAATTGTCTTTTGTCTGCTGTCCACTGGTTTTTGTATGGTCTGCCTTCCATCTGTTTAAATGTTGTTTGCCATCTACCCATCTGGTCTGCCATCTACTGTAAAAACCCACATAATGTGCACAGGTTTATTTGAGAAAATAAATGTCCAAAATGGGGGATGTGCTTATTACATAGATATAGGGTTTTGGCCAAAGGACCAAATGAGCTTATCCTGTGGTGCGTCATCTGTCGTCAGTCATATGGTGTTAAACTTTTTCCTTTAAACAACTTCTTCCTGACAAAGTTTGTGATAAGAAATGGCCTTAAGATATATTCAAGGTCATCTTCTCATGAACTTAAAGGGCATGATATTTGGCTGGTGTATTTCTATGATGAAATTTGACAAAATTTGCAAAAAGTAAATGACATTGACTTATGTTCAAGGTCATAGGAGTCAAAACATTTAAAGGACTTTTTTTATAAGCCATTTCTAGATTTGAAAGATTTGATATATTACCTGTGACCTTGAAAGTAGGTGAAAGTCATTAATATTTCCAACTTGATAGCCAATGTCCAGGGCTTTCTTGACATGAAAATATCAAGGCTGTAGACTTAGTAGAACCTGAGAAGAAATATTTCAAAGTTTGTTACCCAAAATAGTAATTATCAGCTTTGACCTTGATAGAGAATTGGAATGTGCATTTTCAGACAAGATTTTATGTAAACATTCATCAGCAGTTGATCACAGCATTCTTCTGACATAATTTCAATATTGTGTGCCTCTTTGTCATTGAAAAAAAACTATTTAAAGATTTTAAAGTAATTGACCCATGTGACCTGGAAAGTGGGTCAAGGTAATACATTTAGATACATAGCAACAAAGTTTAAATAGACTGTAAACCTATCTCTTACCGATCAAAAGATTTGGACATATTCTGGGAGGAGAAGAATAAGAAACATAACAACAGGGCTTTCACCATCACTATTCTTATAATAATACCAAGAAACCAAACAATAAGTCCTTAAATTAAATAAATTTTGAAGAGAATACTTTCAAGTTTTGGACTTAATATCGTTGATCCCCAAAAGTACCTGTGCACATTATTTGGGTGCGCTTATTATGCTGGATTTTACAGTACCCATCCGGATATGGTCTGTCGTCTACCTATCAGGATGTGGTACACCATCCACCCATCTGGACATGGTTACCTCTATCTGTCTGGATGTAGTCTGTCATCTATCCTACAAAAATGATCAGAAAAATGATGGACAGGTTTCCCTCTTCTAATTATGTCACCCTGTGATCAGTTGTCCTGTTGACACAACATTTAAAAACAAATAAGACAAAATACAAGAAAACTTCTAACTCATACAGAACTTGTGAAATCATATGGTGGTGAGCACCAAGATTTCAAGGCATATTGGTATCTCCTTTTGAATTTTTTCTCCCAAGAAAATGTATTTAAAATTTTAATTAGGTAACAAAAATATCAAAATGGACAAGTATATTTCCAATAGCATTGACAAATAATCCATTTGAGATGAAATTGACTTAAAGCTATCAGTTTCTTTAGTTTCATGGATGTTCAGAAATCAAATGCTCTTCATTTCGTAATCAGTTTGGTTATTGTTAGAAGTTTAATATTTGACAGGGGCCAGTTGAAAATTAACGTAATTGTGGCCTTTCTCAAATATTATTTTCTTTGCAATAGCGTCATCTCCATTTACACTTACAGAGTTTCAATCTTATGTTGTTAAGCAGTTGATTTCTCATGTTTCACAACAACAAACATAACAGTTTCTATAGAACAATATGTCTCTTGTTCTCAAAGGGATTTTAATTCTCCAGATTACCAGTAAACAATGCTCCTCTTTGACCTGTTTCTATGTTAACTTCCAAAGTGCTGAAATAAATTTTCTTTACTATGTTAATCTCTGAATGACAGGTTGTCGGAGTCAGCAGTTGACCTCAACCTGAAGCTGATGAGATGGAGGCTATTACCAGAGCTTGACCTAGATCAAATCTCAAGAACAAAATGTCTTCTGCTTGGGGCTGGTACTCTAGGATGCAATGTAGCAAGATGTTTGATGGTAATTAATGATATATCCAACAATATTTGCTTTTAGGTCACCTGAGACAAAATATCATTGTGACCTAATGATCTTTTGTTCAGAGTCATGTGTTGTAAACTTTTAATATTCTACCCCTGTACTGATTACAATGAAATTTTGCTGAAACCTTCTGTCTCTACAGGCAAACCAAACTTGTAAATTATATGGTACCCACTCCCCAGGACCCTGAGGGGCAAGGCAAAGAGTATTGATTTTTCTTGCAAATTTAAAAAAACATCTTCTTCTCAACCCCAAATATATTAGAATCAAATGATCTTCATGGATACAAAGGTTTTAATGTGCTCTTCCAAAATAGTAAATTTCATTATTTCAGGGTCTCATATTTTCTACCAGAGAAGAGGCAAAGTTTACTGAAGTTTATAGAGGAAAATTACATTTTTGAGCTTGATTTGTTTTATTTCTGTGGAAATGTTTCAAACCTAGTTAGAATTATTAGTATAAGATTATTTATGGGTACACCATATGTAATCTTATTTTCTTAGTTATTAACTCAAAATTGAAATGAAATTCAATGACCAATAGATTTCATGTTTCATTTCTGTGCACTTTAAATTTTCATGCTCTAAACTTCTCAAGTTTCAGCAGCATGACTCAGCTGAAATTTGCCTGAAAGGATCCTATGATGGTCCTGACCAAGTATTGTTGTATTTTGGATTGCTCCAAAATCCAAAACTGTTGTCATGCATTGCATCTTGAATAACACATTTTAAGCATCTTTTCCACTTGTGCCATTGAGCTAAGAACTGGTGGGAATGTAGTAAAGGAATTTAACAAAGTATTGTTATATTTTGACTTTTTCAAGAATTCCTTGTGGTTTCTATGCAACCGCTTTGTATCCTGTTTGTGCAATCATTGTTCTTCTTAAATTCCATGTGTGGGATTCAGCTTAAATTATCATGTTATCTTGTAAGTCAAAATCCAGCATGACTGCCATCTTGAAAACCATTATTAAACTTTGCCACTGCTGCTGGTGTCATTGAGTTGGAAATTGATAAAGATAAAAACTTAAACAAATCAAAATTATGCTTTTGTTATTTCACATGGCAAAAGTGCTGTTGAGCTGATGGTATGATAAAGAATCCACCTGTTTGTCTGACTGTCTGTTAGTAAACTTTTCCCCAAGGAAATCATAAATGAATGACCTCGACCAATTTTCAAGGTCGCAGGAGTCAAATATGTAAAGAAAAATTCGAGAATCTTCTTAAGTTCAAGAAACCAAGGTACTGATATTTAGTCAATAGGGACCTTGGATTGAATGCTACAAATGTTCCTCATATAAATGACCTTGACCTATTTTCAAGGCTACAAGGGTCAGATATATTAAACCTTTAAGAATATTCTCAAGTTTTAGTACTGATTTTTGACCAGTAGATATCACAGATGGAGTGCTGCAAAGTTGAGTCAGATGACTGTTGGGCCCATGGGCCTCTTCTTTGTTATTACCTGGTAAAGATTATATGTAACAATATCAGAAAAGGAATATAAATGATTTCATATGCTTTTGATAGCAGGACCAAAAATAATAATGACGATGATAAGAAGCATAAAAGACTCAAAATGTATTTTCTCTTCTTGTTGAAAAACTCCCATGATGCAGTCACTAAGTATTATACTAACATCGGAAAGGTGTTTAATTTTTGTGTGTGTCAAAACAGTTATCAGTAGATGAAAAAAAATCAAGTAAAATTTGATATATTAATTTTATTTCTGAGAAGAATTGTATCTTTGGTGCTGCCATTTTGTGATTAGCATGAAAATAACTTGTGTTGCCAGGGATGGGGAGTAAGGAAGATAACTCTTGTTGACAATGGTAAGGTGTCCTACTCAAATCCAGTCCGACAGAGCCTGTTTTTGTTTGAGGACTGCATGCAAGGAGGTCGACCAAAAGCCGAAGCAGCAGCACTGTCATTGCAGAAAATATTTCCTGGAATAGTAAGTGATGAATATTCTATCAAATTGATTTGGTCCAGATTGTGGCGTTCTCATAACAAAACTCAAAAGTGATGTCAGAAATATTGATAAGTGGAGATTGTAGGAACTTGAATTGTAACTTTTGAACTGAAACATATTTAACATGTATGCATATTAATGATGAGACGGTCATAATTTAGACGTGAGACGCTGGCACCAGCAAATCATTCTTCGGTGCAAAAATTACCCTCCCTACCTCCTACTTTTTAATTAACATCGGATATCATATATCTACATATGTATTGTACATCTAGCATATTGATGAATCAGATGATCAGGTATAAATGATCAGCATTCCCTATGTGATCTTAGGTGAGGGGAGGTTTTGGTGGCCATGTCATGAAGGTTCGCCTCAATCGGCCAATAACACAGGGGATTCAATAGCATACCATCATAACGGATGGCAGTGATGAATTTGTCATGATAAATCACTGAGATTAAAACAGGACATATCGCAAGGACCATTAGGGCCCATCATAGGATCACTCATGAGATGAGAGCATTAGGTAAACTTTCCATTGAATCAACTGCTTCTCAGTAACAAAAAGGCCCAGGGTGCTGATGCTGGGCCTGTAGCATGCTGAGATGAAGGGCTCTGAAGGTTTTTCATAATATTGACCCATATTCAAGATCACAGAGATCAAATTTGTTAATATCAAAAAATGAGCTTTTCTGATTAACAAAAGTTTCTAAGGACATGGATGAATCCCAACAAATTTTACAGAAAAAAATTACCTTGACATGTATTCAAGGCCACAAGGGTCGAATTTGTTAAAACCTTTAAACGACTTCTTTTGATGAACCAATATGACTAGAGAGATAGTACTTGACCCATACCCATGTTTTAGCTATAATCAGGGACATAACTGTCGATGTTTAGAGCTGACTATCAGAAACTTAAAGTTTCATGTGGAAATTGGTTGATCTGCCCACTTTGAATGC
Organism: Ylistrum balloti; assembly: GCF_031769215.1. Taxonomy (NCBI): domain Eukaryota; kingdom Metazoa; phylum Mollusca; class Bivalvia; order Pectinida; family Pectinidae; genus Ylistrum; species Ylistrum balloti. The sequence goes on from NW_026782205.1 coordinate 250,440, forward strand.
CAGTGGTGTACATGTTAATATTTAATGAACATTGAACACCAGGTGAGTGGTGCAGGCCCATTGGGCCTGTTGTTATCAAACAGTTTGATAACATTCCCATTAATCTTGTAACCAGCTTCTTAGTGAATCTGGTTCCTTATTACTATAAACAATATTGGTTGTACAGTATATTCCTACTGTTTTGGAATGTATCATGAACCTTCTATTTCATAGCACTACTGTAACGACTTTAAGAAAGATAATTTGCATGTCTTATAGATATTATATCATTTTATGTTATTAATTAAACTACATCCATAAGCTTATATGTAAGTGTATATGTGTACCTGTGTGTTAGAAGATGCGGGTGTGTACATGTGTATGTACTTGTAGATGTGATTATGATAATATATAAAATGTATATGATGTTGTCTATGCAAAAAAAATGAAGATAAAGAAAAAAAATTAAAGTAATGATAAGTAAAACTTGGATGATACTCGTCTGGTAATTAGTGGTTTAGAGCATAGCTATATTGTCTCCATTTTTTGACAGGATGCACAAGGAATAGCTATGTCAATTCCTATGCCAGGTCATCCAGTATCAGGTAAGGAATCATTGATATATCTGTATACAGTTCTGTACAAACATTTAGATCTTTGTCTAAAATAATCATATAATTTGGTCCCGGAAAATACTTCTTTGTAATAAAAGTGATTAATTGTGTGCCTATTCTACAGTTTGGCAGTGTTTGACAGTTCAATTTCTTCTATGCACTTCTAAACAGTCCTTGTAATTATGTCCCACAAATGAAGTGGGGAGACATATTGTGTTTGCTCCGTTTCTTCTTCTTCTTATTATTTATATTATCCTTATTTCTTCCACTTTCTTCTGCCGGCGAGGTTTCCGATGCGTTTCTCATAAACTATTGCATGGGATTTAACAAAACTTTACACACATATTCATACATACGAGGCGAGTGCAGGCCACTTGAATTTTTCCAATCGGTAATCTGAGCGGTCAGCTGTGGTCAAAATTTGGCCAAATTTTAAATATTGTCCGATTTTCGTGAAAATTTGTATATATGTATTAGGTGGCACTATAGGAGCAAAATGGCGTAGTCCATTTTTCATTCGGCCATTGATCGGTCATCTGAGCGGTCAGCTGTGGTCATCATCATAGATTTCTCTCAAATTTAAGATGCAGATTTCCCATAATTCCTAGCTGCACCTGCTTGATTTTTGGACTGATCAGAAAAACAAAATGACTGACAGGCAACCATCTTTAACTTCACCAAGTAAAGTTTGTTCTTGTTATTTTTTAAGAAGAACTGGATGGACCTCTCTCAGATGATCATTTGTAGGTTCCTCTTGGTCCCATGTTATGCCTGTTTGAGTTTGGGACTTGTCAGAAAAAGTTAGACAATAAACAATCATCTTGAATGTTGACTTGGAAAGTTTGTTTGTCCCTATTTCTTGAAAGCTACTGTATAGATCTTTCTGAAATTACATAGGTAGAATCCCATTGGTCCCTTGTTGTGCCTGTTTGATTTTGGGATTGATCATAAAACTTGATGGCATCAGGTGCTTCGAATGGTTGTTTAAAAAGTAGTTACCTGAAGGGTTTACCTTTGATGTGAACGTTACTACATGAAGTGATTATTGTTACACTGATATCCCTATCAATTGTTAGGCATACATAGTATCCCATGATGTCAGTGTTTGAGCAAGGATAGAAAGGATTCAAATTACCACTAGACAAAAAATTATTATTTTTACCGAAAAAAATCAAGTGCCTGCCTTTTCAAACTAACCGGAGGTGTACTGTAACCTTCAGATAGTAATGAAATGCTCCAATGTTGTAAAACAGGTGGATCATTACAAGGTACTACCTGCCTATACAAACTAACCAGATGTGTACTGTAACCTTCAGATAGTAATGAAATGCTCCTATGTTGTAAAACAGGTGGATCATTACAAGGTACTAAGAAGGATGTACAACAGCTTGAAGACCTCATCAAATCTCACGATGCTGTATTCCTCCTTCTAGACACCCGAGAAAGCAGATGGCTACCAACAGTCATGGCTGCTGCTCATAAGAAGGTTAAACAAGCTATTCAACAATATGTTATATGTTTTGTGTGTCAAGTGAGCTTTAGGGCATGTTGTGGTACCATCTGTCAACTCGTTCTTCAATTCACTTCTTGACAACAAAGTGGGACTAGATTTTGACCAGTTTTTTTCTTAAACATCCTTGGATAAAAGAGAATCCATTTATTTGAATAAAAAATTCCTCTGACCCACAAAGAGGCACTCAGCAGATGAGCAGGGTGAAATAAAGGAAATAGAGGCAATTAAGAAAATCTGTTGAATATCTGTTGTAATAAAGGGATTTGTCAGGGCTATAGTTTCCTCTAAATGTTAAGGGGCTTTTAAATGTAGATCCAAAATTGATATCAAACATGTTTATAAGGTAACTACTGCAATGAATGTAGCAATGGTGTAGATTTAGTGTAAATGGTAGGCCCCATGTAGAGAGGTTTTTGGGAAAATATTTTCTATACAGTTAAAGGTCCCATGTAGAGAGGTAATGGGAAGTTATTTTCTATACAGTTAAAGATCCCATTTAGAGAGGTACCAGTAATAGGAAGTTATTTTCTATACAGTTAAAGGTCCCATGTGGAGAGGTAATGGGAAATTATTTTCTATACAGTTAAAGATCCCATTTAGAGAGGTACCAGAAATAGGAAGTTATTTTCTATACAGTTAAAGGTCCCATGTAGAAACATAAGGAAAATAGATTGTGAAAAAGGTAGTTCTCATATAAGCCAGGAGAATGGGCCTCATAAATGCTAAGCTCTATGTGGAAAGGTAAATAGGAATTTGTTTGGTATAAATGGTAGGCCTAATGTAGCCAGATAAAGGGAATTTACCGGTATTTGGTAAAAATAGTAGCTTGTATTACAATATTAACTTAATTTCATCTTGTTCACATTTCTGTGTGTGGTATCCTTGGTTATCATTTTTTCAACTCAGAAAGTTAATTTGACCTCTAGAGACCTGGGGGCAGGGCCCCATATGGGAAAATTAGTCAATAATTTTGCTTCAAAACGCTGCTCTTCATAAAGGCTTGAATGGATTTAAACCAAATATGGTATGAAACATTATAAGGGAGTGGCAATGATATCAAACATGCATGAAGTGATCCTGAGATTGTTCTGACCAAATCTTATTTTTTTCGATTTGATCCAAAATCCAACATAACTCATCCTGATCTAAAGTCTGAACTACTTGTCCAGTTTTATTCACACCAATGAGAAAAATATTTGGAGTTTGATTTGTTAAGAAAAAGAAAGAGACGATATGTTGATATTTTTCAGCCTGATCAAAACTTCCAACATGTTAACCGAAGTAGCCATTTTGTAACATGATTGTGCAACTGTTTTTCATGAATAGAAATTACCATTTATAAATTTTAGATACTTTCAAGTAATATTCAGAATTTGAATTCATCAGATTTGTCAGACCACTGTCAGCAAACTCTATGGTTTGTCCATCCATTTACAACAGACATTTGTCATATTACAGATAGTTATTTGTGCTGCATTAGGATTTGACACCTTCTTGGTGATGAGACATGGTGTGAAGTCAGATACCGAGACAGACACGTCTGTGTTAGAACCTCTCTCTAGTTATACAACCATTCCTGGGGACCAGCTTGGATGTTACTTCTGTAATGACGTTGTTGCTCCTGGAAACGTAAGTGTTTTAATGGTCATTAGAGACCAACATCTAAATGCATTCATTCATCTCTCCATGTCTGTTCATCTGTCTGTTCATCATTATCAGATGGTGGGCTATTCAAATCACTGACATCTGTGGTACATCGTCCATCCGTGCGTAAATAAATTTTGTTGTGCTATTTCTTGAGAAGTACTAGATGGATTTTTCTCAAATTTCATATATAGGTTCCTGTTGGTCCCTAGTTGTGCCATTTGATCTTGGGGCTGATCAGAAAAACAAAGTGGCCGACTAACAGCTAACTTGGATTTCGCCTAATAAATTTTGTTATTTCTCGAGAAATACGTAATGGATCTCTCTCAAATATCATGTGTAGGTTCCCCTTGGTTCCTAGGTGTGCCCGTTTGACTTTGGAGCTGATTAGAAACAAAAAAATGTACTTTGGTTTTGAAAATTTGTTATTGCTATTGCTGTAAAACTACTTCATAGATCTTTCTCAAATTTCATATGTGTTCCTCTTTTTCTCCACTGAGAAACAGAAAGTGGCCAATAGGTGGTTGTTTTGGTGTTTGTTATTGCTATTTCTTGAAGTGCTGAATGGATACCACTCAAATTTCATGTGTAGGCTTCCTCTGGTCCTAGTTGTGCCCATATGATATTTGGTTTTACCAGAGAAACAAAACAGCCAACAACTAGTAATTCACTTCAGTCAACAGCCGTCACTGACCAATACCTGACACAGTCTGTAAAGTCAGAAACAAACCTCTTTAAAAGCCAGTAACACTGCAAGCATGATTATACTTCTCATTGGCTGTGATATTGTTACACTGGCAGAATCAAGTCATCCATCAGATATGGTGACACATTGCCTGGATTTTTGCATTTTTGCAAGAAGTCATATGACTCAAGGACCAATATTGGGACATAATTTATGGTACGATGGGCTTGCTTCTATGTCAACTTAGAACTCTTTAAGCTCAGGATAAGGTGATATTTAATTCAAAGTCAAACCTTCTTCAAAACAGATCATCCTTTGTTTAAAGGTACAAACCTCTCAGGAATGAGGAGATATCCAATTAGGGACAGCTCACACTGTTTCACTCCCTCTCACTACTTACAAGATTTGGAGCAATCTGGTTACACTACAACAGCCACTGGTCAGTCTTCTATATCAATCTGTCTTTTAAGGATTTTTTTCTCAGACCTGGAAACTGTTATATTTACATTAAATCCTTTTCTTCTGTTTTGTTGTTTCTAGAGTACAAGAGATCGAACTTTGGATCAACAATGCACTGTCTCCCGTCCAGGAATGTCTTTCCTAGCAAGTGCACTAGCTGTGGAACTACTTGTCTCATTAATACAGCATCCTAAGTGGTGAGTAAGATGTCAGTGCATTTAAGGCTGTATGTCCCAGTGTCTGACACATCATTCTAAGTAGTGGATGTAAATTTGGTATGGATTTGTTTATAAAATAAAAAGATTTTGTGTACAGTATTGTAGTAGAAATCCATATGATATTCCCAGGATTGGATTTAGGTAACACATTTGATAAGCTGTGTGTAAATTTCTGACATTTCAAATTCTTCTCATGTTCAGGAGATGGGATTTAGCTCAAACATGCCTGGAAGGATTTTGAGATGGTGTAAACAAAGTATTCCAACTTATAATATAGCTACCAAGGCCACCATAGCCAGGATGTCCCACTCCCCAACCCCTAACAAAGTTCGGTCATACTAGCTTTGATCAGCAGAGTGGTTTTTTGCCTGTTTGTAGAAAAATCATTGGGCATTGTATTCACTCAGTTTTCATGGGATTTTCTTAAAATTTCATGCACCATATGAAGTTGTGATTCTGCTTTTTTACAACTTTATAGAGTGTTATGGCTCTTTTCTATAAAAAAATGAACTCAGTCTTGTCTGCATTCATTTATCCTCAAATAGATTTTTAAACATTTTGTGTTAAGTGCCCGTACCATTGGGAAAAATTTTGGCATTTTGGCAGCTATGCATGTTTATACCAAGTTAGAAAGGATGTTGGATTTGAATCATGTGTACATGTTATTAAGGCATTGATGGATAAATGAATATATGACTTGGATTGGCATCAATTTATAGCTCTGAAGGTCTGGTGAACTTATGCCATACAACAGCATGTAGTCTTTGACAGTTACCTAATCACCATCATTATGTGGTGATTGACAGAATGTATTATGGACTGAAACCTCACTTTCATTTTCTTGGTTTCTGTCATTTAAGGCTTGAATAATGTAAAAGAACTTTCCTTGATTTAAAAAATAAATCAATTAATGAATATATCTATCTCAAAACATAGAAATTAAATTAATATCATTTTTGCTACTTTGTAAGCAGATGCTTACTTTTGGTCCAATAGCCATAATGCAGTAATTAGTTACACTACAGTCATAAATGGCAGCGAGTAAACCATTGAACTCTGTAATCGCAAGATTTTTCCGATGAAAAAGAAGATGTGTATGGTTGAATTTAGCAGTTTTGGGGTGAATAAATACTCCAGATTTTTGTATAGGTAAGGAAGGTAGGATGATACAGCAAATTTGTTTCATAAACAAGTCATTCATTTACTCTAAAGTTACCGACAGTTTGGCTAAATCACAGGACAGTCAAAACGTTGATCACTACTGATTATTAAAATGTTTTATCATGTCAATTTCACAGAATGAGTCTGAATTAATTCAACTTTATGTCGGTGAAGATTCGTAGTCATCTACCGTAATGTTATGTACAACTAGGTAACAAATTGGTCAACCAGGATGCAACCTTTTATGTTAGGAGTACTCTAGAATTGATGCATAGCTCTAAACTTGGAAGTTAAGTAATGCAAATATATATATAAATAACATTTTTGTCTAGAGCTATGTTAACCATAGCTTGTACATATTTAGTGATTTAACAATCTTATATATTGGAAGTACAAAAGGAAATTTTACTGAAGTTACAGTGGCTATTAACACATTATAAAGATTTAACTTAACCACTGGATTCTAACAAAAACTTGCTAGTCAGTAAAACTTAGTTTCAGTCATTACATTGTAATGTTTAGTTTACTTTAAATAACTTCAGTTCCCTTGGACAGATCAAACTAAAACTTTACATGTGTACTGCTTTCTTAAATGACAGTGCTTGTTATCAGGCTATTTTTGTACACATGAAAAACCATATCTAGACATTAATGTGCTGTTTGATTTATCACGTGGAATAAGCCAAATCTGAGAAATCACATCAGTACCTCAGCTAGTCTTAATTTACACACAAATATAAAACATAACATGCCAACCAACAAATGTAGAGAATTTCTTAGATTAAAGAACAAATTGTAAAACTTTCATGTGTCAAATGTAGAAAAAAATCTTATTTTTACGTGTCAAATAAAGAAAAAAAATGAAATTTTGATATGGCAGATTTAGAAATCAAGTAGAAGTTTCACTGACAACCTACATCTATTTATAAGTTGACTGAAGGTTAGAAATATATTTAAAATTTACTTACGGTGTAAGAATAACGTAACATTTTCTGTGTGGTTAGGGCTCATTAGGTATAGAAATCATGCATTATATTTTTACTGACATAACCTTGTATATAACTACTTGCATGATTATCCCTTTTAAAATTGATATTTTTGCAGCCTGATGAATCGATAACACACAACACTGAGGGAAAAGACTTCAGAGTGAAGTTATATCTGCCAATTTGTTCTTCAATCAAAACTAATTAAATTTATTGGAAACAAAGAGAAATGTATTGTTTGTTTATCATTTACCTTTTATGTGTAAATGTAGGATTGTATTTAATGGATTAAACTGAAGACGAGCACTACAGACATAGGTTATAGTTTTATATATACAAATTTCTTTACTGTACTTATTTACTTAAAAACAACCTGATGACTAACCAAAAGAATGGCTGATAAGTTCCTATAGAATGATGCCTGACAATGTTTGCGAAAAGAAATGACCTTTACCCATATGGAAGGTCACAAGAATCAAATTTGTTGAAACTTATAACAGACTTCTTCTGGTAAACCAAAAGTCCAGGCATCAGAATATTTAGTTGAAAAGTAGTTCTAGGTCAGAGCCTATCAAAAGTTAGAGAAAAAAAAAGAAATAGCATTTCCCTATAATCCAGGTCAGAACTGTTACTGTTTAGAGTTGATTATTAGAAGCTGTTTGTTGTGGTAATTGGTTAAAATTGATTGTGTGTGCCCACTTTGAATTCAAATACACGTACATGTCAACATGCTTGTGATATTAACACTGATTCTATCTTGGAATACCAGCTGATTGATGCTGGCCCCTTGGGCCTCTTATTGATGGTATCTTAACAATTTTTTTTTAAAGTTTGATTGGGGTTGAAAAAACCTAGCAACATTAAAAATTTACTTGTATTGTTACTATGCATTGATTTCTGAATGACATGAAGTGTACTTACATTTCATGTCAATGTACAATTATCTGAAAGATAATCATTTTAAATCATTTATACTCTGCAGGCTTGTGAACTGACAAGATACAACACTGAAGATAAACTTGTAGTGATCAGTTTACTTTGTCATGCTTGATCTGTATTCTTCACTCTATTGAAGTTATTGATATCAAATCACATGTTAAATCTTGAAATTTGCTACATGCATTTTGTCACACTTTTTACATATAATAGATTGTATCTCATCTATGGAAGATCAGTGTTGAAATAGATAAAGTTTTTTATATTGTGTTTCAGATTTCCTTGTTTTCTATATTGTGTTTCAGATTTCCTTGTTTTCTATATTGTGTTTCAGATTTCCTTGTTTTCTATATTGTGTTTCAGATTTCCTTGTTTTCTATATTGTGTTTCAGATTCCCTTGTTTTCTATATTGTGTTTCAGATTTCCTTGTTTTCTATATTGTGTTTCAGATTTCCTTGTTTTCTATATTGTGTTTCAGATTTCCTTGTTTTCTATATTTTGTTTCAGAGTTCCTTTATACAGTACTGACATGGATCTTATGATACTGAAATATCAGGTCCATTTGTAACTTTCACATATTTCAATTAGATTGAAAATGTGATATCAGAGGCTTTATAAATACAGTGTGTGATTATTAGACAAACCACTTATATTGATGAAGCAGGATTATTAATTCATTATGCCTATTAAACGATGAATCATATAACAGCATGCCCTGTAGTGTATGTCCTGTACAAACTCTGATGAAACTTCATAAAATCCCTGTACCTTCCCATACAAATGTAGAATTAGATACAGTAAAGCTATACCATAATTACAATTGCACATTCACCCGTTTCATCCTCTTACTGGGCTTCTTTAGGACATACATGTTACAATATCTGCCCCAAATCATTTTACCTAAAGAAGCCGAGAGGATAGTGAAAATGGTCCACTTGATATATAATGTCATTATGAATCTGTCCATTGGCCCGTTATTTGTCCTTACAAACTCATACAATATTTTCTATCAAGCATCCTGCACATGCTTGATTATCATATAGAATTGAAACATCATGTAGTCTGTTTTAACAAGTTATCTAGATATACCAGAGCCCAGTTTAAACAGGTTTTGGTGTGGATCTCTAGTGAGTATAGACTGAGTCTGACAAAATAACTGTATAAATTATGTGATATTTCAACAGTGGAAAAGCTGAGGCAGATACAAGTGCTAAAGATGACCACCTAACTAAGGATCTTCCTTGTTCTCTTGGATTAGTACCTCATCAGGTAGGACAGAAAACAATGTATTAATTACTTGTTTATAATCAACACATTTCTAATGATGATTTATGTCATCATGGTAATGATGTCTTAATATGTTATTCTGAATAATCTTGATACTGTTTACCTGTATAATGTTAGTTCTGACATTTTGATACTGTTTACCTGTATAATGTTGGTTCTGAGTGTTACTATAAACAGAGTTAAGCCTTGATACTGTTTACCTGTATAATGTTAGTTCTGAGTGTTACTATAAACAGAGTTAAGCCTTGATACTGTTTACCTGTATAATGTTAGTTCTGACATTTTGATACTGTTTACCTGTATAATGTTAGTTCTGACGTGTTGATACTGTCTACCTGTATAATGTTAGTTCTGAGTGTTACTATAAACAGAGTTAAACCTTGATACTGTCTACCTGTATAATGTTGGTTCTGATGTGTTGATACTGTCTACCTGTATAATGTTAGTTCTGCCATGTTGATACTGTATACCTGTATAATGTTAGTTCTGACGTGTTGATACTGTTTACCTGTATAATGTTAGTTCTGACATGTTGATACTGTTTACCTGTATAATGTTAGTTCTGACGTTTTGATACTGTTTACCTGTATAATGTTAGTTCTGACGTGTTGATACTGTTTACCTGTATAATGTTAGTTCTGCCATGTTGATACTGTTTACCTGTATAACGTTAGTTCTGACATGTTGATACTGTTTACCTGTATAATGTTAGTTCTGACGTGTTGATACTGTTTACCTGTATAATGTTAGTTCTGACATGTTGATACTGTCTACCTGTATAATGTTAGTTCTGATGTGTTGATACTGTCTACCTGTATAATGTTAGTTCTGACATGTTGATACTGTCTACCTGTATAATGTTAGTTCTGACGTGTTGATACTGTCTACCTGTATAATGTTAGTTCTGCCATGTTGATACTGTATACCTGTATAATGTTAGTTCTGACGTGTTGATACTGTCTACCTGTATAATGTTAGTTCTGACGTGTTGATACCATGTTGATACTGTTTACCTGTATAATGTTGGTTCCTGATGTGTTGATAATGTCTACCTGTATAACGTTAGTCTGACATGTTGATACTGTTTACCTGTATAATGTTAGTTCTGACGTTTTGATACTGTTTACCTGTATAATGTTAGTTCTGACGTGTTGATACTGTTTACCTGTATAATGTTAGTTCTGAGTGTTACTATAAACAGAGTTAAACCTTGATACTGTTTACCTGTATAATGTTAGTTCTGACATTTTGATACTGTTTACCTGTATAATGTTGGTTCTGAGTGTTACTATAAACAGAGTTAAGCCTTGATACTGTTTACCTGTATAATGTTAGTTCTGACATTTTGATACTGTTTACCTGTATAATGTTAGTTCTGAGTGTTACTATAAACAGAGTTAAGCCTTGATACTGTTTACCTGTATAATGTTAGTTCTGACATTTTGATACTGTTTACCTGTATAATGTTAGTTCTGATGTGTTGCTTTAAACAGAGTTTAGCATTGATACTGTTTACCTGTATAATGTTGGTTTTGATGTGTGACTATAAACATGGTCAGAAAGTCCTTTATTTTTGATAAAGGTTACTGGAAGGTTGATTGCTGATGTGTCTTTGTTAACCAGGCTTTAGAATGATTTAATGACAGTGAATGGCCTCCATTTTTATTTGGTGTCAGTATTGCATGCTATGAAATTTTCCCTTATACCAGATTATGTTTTGTGAAAGAATTTAAGGCTCTCTTTCAATTAGACTTCAATGTTTTTTATAAATAATTTTGCCTAAAAATTCAACATTTTAAAAAATTCTTACCCCCAATTAAGATATATTACATTTTGTAATTATATGTTTGATGTTAAATCTCCCGACGTTTTTATATTTTATTACAGGTCTTTATAAAGTACAGATTCTACCCTTCACCTATTCAGCTCCCCTCAAAGTGCCATGGGTTTTATTTATAAGTTATACATATTGAAATTTATCCTTAAAGTTACCCATGAGAGTATCCCCTGAGATTGCCCAAGTTTAGAAATACATGTATGTAGAATTGTTTTCTTTGTGTTTGTTAAATACAAATACAAGTCTGTTCTTTATCTTTGTGTTCTTGTGTAAAAGAAGGATATATTTGATGGTTGATGTTGCTGATCTGTGTTTTGTATTTTACCCAGATTCGCTGCTTTTTATCAAGATATCACCAGGTCCTACCAGCTTGTAGAGCATTTGACAAATGTACTGCCTGCTCCAATACGGTCAGTTTTGTAATACTAGTAAATGAAACTGGTCTAGAGAGTATTTCTCTTTGGCTTGTCGATTCTAAACTATTAAACCAGATGTCCTGTGTGGTTCACCCCCTTATGGTGGCATTATAATAAATATGAAATAAAAAAAAGATTTTACATTTGTATAACAAAACTTAGGTAAACTTTTTATCCGGAGGAGAGTATGTAACTCTAGCAAATACATCAGTCGCAATATACTGAAATATTAAAGAAAATTTCTCACAAGGTCATTTGGTTGAGCCAAAGACTACTACCAGGTAAGCCAAAGGTACTGGGTCAAATCCTAGCAGGGACATTGAAATAAAAATGACCTTAGTTGCAACACATGTACAAGTTTATGTTACTTTTTTATTTTAAAACTCAGAGGAAAAACATATATTTTGAAAATGAAATTTTAGGTCATCTGGTCAAGATGATCTATTGCTATCGTGCATTGTCTGTTGTCAGTAAACTTTCCTTTTGGAACACTACTCTTGCTTAAATGTTTTGGCAGATTTCAACCAAATTTGATCTGAAACATCATTGGGGTTGGGGAATCATTTCTTAAATTCAGAAAGTTGATTCGACCCCTAGGGAACTGGGGGTGGGGTCCAAAAAAGGATAGTTAGACAATACTTTGCTTCAAAACACTATTTTTCCTTCATGCTGGAATGGATTTCATTCAAATTTGGTCTGAAACATCAGGAGGAGTGGGCAATTAATGCTTAAATGTAGGAAGTTGATTTGATTTCTAGAGACCTGGGAGGGGTGGGGGGCAAATGAAGAAGTAAGTCAATATCTTGCTCAACAATGCTACTCTGTAATGCCTTTGTAGATTTCAACCAGATTTGGTCTGCAACATTACTATGGAGCAGCCATGATTTCAGGTGTGATTTAAGTGATCCTGAGATTTTCCTGACCAAATATTGTTTCTGCTTTGATCCAAATTCCAACATAACTCATCATTATGAATAGTCTGAACTACTTGTCCAGATTTATTCACACCAATGAGAAAAATATTTGGAGTTTGATTTGCCAAGGAAAAGAAACGGACGATTTTCAGTTTACTCCTGGTAATCAAAACTTCAACACGTCAACCACAGTAGCCATTTTGTGACATGTTTGCATAACTGTTTTTCATGAATGGAACCTACCATTTACGAGTTTCTGATACTTTCAAGGAATGTTCAAAATTTGAATTTTTCAGATTTGTCAGACCTTCATCAGTGAATTCTGTGGTTTGTCCATCCATTCATTGATTGCCAGATACCCTTTAAGGGCCATGACCCTCTTGTACTTGATTATTTCATGGTCACGTTGCTGTTTTCATAGATTTATCACCATACACACTGTCCAAAAGGGCCAAAGGGGCGAGGCCCAAAAGGGGAAATAATGTAAATTCATTGAAATCTTATTCCTCTTGTAGGAATGAATGAATATTGCCAAAATTTGGTCTGAAGCATTCTTGGATGAAGGGGAATCTATCATGTATAAACATTAGGCCCAATAGAAGAAATAGAGTAAATCTTATGAAATTCTACTCCTCCTGTAGGAATGATTAGGATTTATCCAAATTTGTTTTGATGTATTTTTGTGTGAAAGAGAATCAGATCTGTATACAATGTGCATTCCAGGCCCTTAGGTCGGGAGCAGTGGGTAAGGGGTGGGTGGTTGGGGCCTAATTGGGGAAAAATAAAAATTTTATCCTGCGTTATTCAATCATCAGCTCATTTCTCTTGGCTTTTCAGGTGGTGAATGCTTTCAAGAAGGAAGGTGTGGAATTTCTCCTTAGGGTATTTAATGAGCCGAGCAGTTACCTGGAGGACTTGACTGGTCTCACACAGATGCACTTGGAGACACTCGATACAGAGGTAGTTAATCTTCTTTTAGTCTTTAGTCTTGTTAATAGAAAGAATCTAAATTATATGAGAAATAATATCTTACATTAGATTGAGATTTTTGTAGAAGTTAACAATCTTTAGGTAAGGTGATATGAAGAATTCTTAGGCTTCTTCCAGTGTTATTGTTCATACACATGGAAACTCGTATAAAATTCTCTTTATTTTTATTTACACCTACACATTATTCAGTCTTTTAAAAGAAGAAATACTGGCTAATCATGCTTTGGTATTACAAGCATTTTGAATACCTATTTCTGATAGTAATACAGACCTTCCTCCTTGATACTGGATTCCTAAACTTCACATGAATCCATATAAACAATGTTTTATTGCTGGCTCATCTAGCTGTTCAACTGAACCTTTGTCACTAATCACCATTCTAACTTCTATCAAATCTGGGTTACATTTGTATTGTGATACTGTTTACACAAGAAGTGGAATTAATAGTATTGGATCTTTAAGAACTTCAAAGATCTTTTGACTAATTTTCAACATCCTCTTTAAATACATTTCTTCTATAAGAACATTTGGTTTTTCAACCATCTACACCTACATAGCCCATTCTAAACTGAAGGAACACCTTTGTTCCCTAGGTATGAGAGCTTTCTTCTCCAAGATAGATGAATGGCAGTATAAATATATGGTTGTGAACTATACTGAAGTGTATTTTGTAAAAATTACGTCCAAATCAAAGAAGAATTATATGGAGGACGAAATCATAACAATGATCAAGTTTGATGGTAAGATTTTCCAAGAGACTATTGACATATCTATAGGAACTAACTGTGCCCCTCTGTTGAATGACTTTTTGTTTTCATATGAGTCTTAATTTTATTGCAGAGCCTATCAAAACAGTTCAGAAAGACCTTGCAAAGTCATTAAATTTCACTTTGAGACATATTGATGATGTCTTGTCCATAAATTACAAGAAATTTATGGACCATGTCCATTGTATATCCCAACCAGGACTGGAAATCAAAGACACAACATTATTCTATATCAGTTGCGTATCGCGATCTTTTCCTACAACGAAACCAACATGTACAGCTTTCCACCAAGCTGAAAGATACATGTGATGATTTGAATTTCCCTATTATGGACTTTCCATTTCTGGATGGCAATATCCCTGCATCCCCCACCTATGGTGTTTACATATGTTGCAGTTGATTTGATATTCTAGGGCTTGTTTCCATTAACATGATGTTCGTGCAAGAAGTCGTCAACTGATCGACAAACTTGTAATACAGAGTTTCAAAAGATGCAGGTTGATGAAAATTAATCAGTTTTTGTGCTGAAGTTGTACTTTTTGTAATGGTAGAATTATTGTTTACTGTACTTTTTTATTCATCTCGTGAAGAATTCATTATGCTGTGTTTCAGATCCTGGATTTCAGTGATGAAGATGACAGTTTTATGGACATGTCTTGATTGCTCTCACAAGACAGTACTCAACCAATCAATAAAGACTTTAGATCAACCTATCAAAAGAGGTGTTGCATCTCTGAGAGGAGCGGACCAATCAAAAGAGATGTTACATCAATAGGAAAACCTATCAATGAAGGAGTCACATCTATGGAAGGTCCATTCAGTGGCAGTGTCATATCTGGGAGATATCTATGGGAGGACAAATAGATGGAGGTGTTACATCTATCATAGAGCCATATAACTGAACAGTTTGATACTCATATTGATGACGATGCTATCCAAATATCACATGAATTACCAAGATTAAAAATACTTTGAGAAGTAAATCGTATTGTGTAGTTTTAGTTGTATGGCATGGACTAATACAATTTCCAAGGTTTATTTAAAGGTGTGTGAACATTTATACACATAAAACATCTGTATGTGAGACTCAAGTGGATAAGGCTACCAATGATTATTTATCATTCTTTGATCAAGTGTAAAGGTTTTTTTGTGATGTTATTCTCTCAAAACACTCCCCATCAAAATTCTTGAAAGATGCATAAAAAATATGCACAATATGTTAGTATTTCCAAATGGTTGAAGCTAGGTTGTGAAACATTACACCTAAAACGTTGTGTACATTGTCTGTACATTTAGGTGATACTTCAACTAAACCATATACATTTTCCCCACAATTAGGCCATACTACAACTTAAGACCACAGGGAGCAGAGACATTCAAAAACTTCAAAACTGGTTCTGCTTCCCTGTTTCTCCTTTTAGTCCCAACCCTCTGACTCCCTGAGGACCCGAGATTCAGCATTTGGTTTTCTTTCCACAAGGATCCTTCTGACCAAATTTTGACAAAACACAAGATCCAATCCAAATGACAAAACACAACAAGATTTCAATCCAATAGACAACAAATAAATGCAAAATTTAAATCCAAGAGATGGGACACAAGATTTTAATCCAACAGACAAAGATTTCATTCCAACAGAAAAAGAAAACACAAGATTTCTTTTTATAACAATTACTCTTCTGTATTTATTCATATATACAATAGGTATTCAACATAAAAAAAGGAAATTAATCTTTCCATCCTATTGATATTAAAACATCTCATTTTGCAGGAGTAGGAATATATATATTTTTATATATAAAACAATGTACTAAATGGATTTATGCTTAAAAATGTAGTTATAACAAAACAAGATATATTTGAGTTACACGTAAGTAAGAATTCAAATGGTTGGATTTCTCAAATGAGCACAATTAATGTAAATTTGAGCAAGCAGAATGATAACTATAACTATGCATTTAGCATGCCTAATTAATGGAAATATGTACAAATATAACATTTTAAGTGTAACATCAGAAACGGTGTTTTTAGGAGTCGACAACAACTATTTATTACCATATAAGGGAAAATTTGTTAATATTGAAAAAAGTCCATACAATGTTGTGTAATTCAAGTACAAGTAAAATCCAGTACTTATATCATACATTAAATCATACATAACAGGCCATCTACAAAACCAGCATTTATCTTAATGCCAAATTTTAGGATCAAACCTGTAATTTGTCTTAATGACAAATATTAGGATCAAACCTGTAATTTGTCTTAATGACAAATATTAGGATCAAACCTGTAATTTGTCTTAATGCCAAATTTTAGGATCAAACCTGTAATTTGTCTTAATGACAAATATTAGGATCAAACCAGTAATTTATCTTAATGACAAATATTAGGATCAAACCAGTAATTTATCTTAATGCCAAATATTAACTAAACAGAAAGAACAGACCATATTAGTTACCACAAACACATATACATATATCTTTGTCTCATCAAAAAATGAACTCTGTTAGTTATCAGAAATACTAGTGTCTTTTTCTGCTCAAAAATGGACCCTGTTAGTTACCAGAAACACAAGTATCTTTGGACAATCAAAAATGGACTCTGTTAAGTTATCTGGTATGCAAGTGTTTTGTTTTTTCTGACCAAAAAAAGACCGCCTTAGTTACCAGGTACAAAAGTGTCTTTGGCTGAAAATGGACCCTGTTAGTTACCAGAACCACAAGTGTCTTTGTCACATACTATATGTAAATATGAAGTAAGATTATTTGGTAATCAGTCAATATAATAATGCAATGTATCTGTTTAAGGTGTATAATCATAAACCAGCAATCACTATCAATAACATACTTTGAGGTGGATTTTAATCACAAAGTCATGATTTCAGTTTGGTTGCAATTCCATTCCCTCAACTATTAACAGTGAACTATAATCTAACCATGTACATCTTACATTGATAGTACAAATAAAATGTCCTATTAGTGATATCATCCTAACAGCCAAACAAATGATATAATCACTGGAACTAGCCAGTTATATCATCAGTACAAACAAAATGTCTTATTAGTGATATCATCCTAACAGCCAAACAAATGATATAATCACTGGAATTAGCCAGTTATATCATCAGTACAAACAAAATGTCCTATTAGTGATATCATCAGCCAATCACTTTACTCACTTCATACATTAACCTATTCATCCAAGTTTCATACTGGATATCCATGTCAAGTGAGTTTATCATTTCTATAATGTGTTTGAAGAAGTTAAAAAAAAAACAAAGAAAAAAGAAAATGTACTAGAATATGTTCAAAGGAAAATTTGTTGAAACAGCAATCAGCCATGAAAAGCTACAAAAAGTGAGTGTTTTTGCCGAATGTAGCTCTGACCAACCATAGTCTTGTTTTATATCAAAATCTAAAATGTATGGTAAAAGAAGATGAACACTTGATACAATAAGGTGTTAGGAAAAGTTCAAAAATATCTCTCATATACATATCTACCACACTATTGTAGGGTAAAAATCATTTCAGAAATGATGAAGTGATAAAACACATTGCTTCACATAAGATATAGTTCTGAGTACTGTTTCAGTATACATAAGATATAAAAATGTTTTATCACGTTATCGCAAATGAAACAAGAATTGGGTTTTGGTTTATATGGACATATAAACATTTCAATCATTTACACCTTTAAAAATATGTCTTTGATTTAAATAACAAAGTTTACAATGTAGCCTTCTATTGATTAACAATATATAGCAGAAAACAATTCTATTGAAATACAATTAATGGAACAAAAGAAATTGATTGTGGGTTGCTATTTGTTATAGTGACTTTGAGTCTGTCAGAGTTCTGTCTTCACACTCGTATATACCACAAGTACTGTGCTTGGAGAACCGCTTTAGTATCACATACATGTTCTGTATACATATTGGAAGTATCACATCATTTTCTGTTAGTTCTCTTGACAGTACAAGACATTCCTTGGTGTTTTTTTTGTCACTAGTAAATAAATGCAGTTTGCATTTCAAATGAAGAAATCTCCAATCTTACATGAATTTCTTTTATACACATTCACCTATAAAAAAGTGTGTTCAATCCTTGACAGATGAAAGCGATGGATATCATTACCATTTTCATCCAGAATCCAGTGGGCATGTAATTAAGCAAAACATGTTAAATAAATACTTAAAAAATTCACAAAAGAATCAAAGGATTTTCATTCAAACTGTCCAAAACAGAACCAAATTGTGTGCAAATCCGCATAGCATTACTTGTTCTTAATCATCACGTGACATGAAAATCTAAATATCTACGATTATTCTCAGGTCAAGTATTTAAAACATCCTATTACATCCTACTCTCACAAAGCTTTGGCGCTTGTGAAACTGAAACCTGCAAACACACGTTGATCCATGGTCTTTAACAGATCTTTGTCTGGCGGGGTCAGATTTGGTTTCTCCGCAGTGAAGTCAGAGTCAAAGTTGGAGAAGTCACCATCACTTTTCTGAAAGTAATATATCATATTTCATAAGGTGGACTTTACAAGATCTAAATAATTTGTTTCAACAACGAATGAAAATTAAAAAGGTTTTAATAGTGTTTAATATCACAGTTATTTAATAGATAATAAATAAATACACATTAAAAAACAGACGTAAAAACTAGATATGATAAAACAACAAGACTGCTCTTGCTGGCAATAATAGAGAAGTTTAGAGCAGTTTAACCCACACCAAGGAAAAGATTGGAGCTTTTGAGCCCACACTAAGGGAAAGCTTGGAGCTTTTGAGCCCACACTAAGGAAATGATTGGAGCTTTTGAGCCCACTCTAAGGAAAAGATTGGAGCTTTTTAGCCCACAACAAGGAAAAGATTTGAGTTTTTAAACCTTCAACAAGAAGAAGTTTCGAGCTCTTAAGCCCTCAACAATGAGAAGTGTGGAGCTTTTTAGCCCCCAGCAAGGAAACGTTTGGAGCTTGAAAGCTCTCAACAAGAAGTTTGGAGCTTTTAAGTCCTGAACAAGGAAATGTTTGGATTTTTTGAGCTAACACCAAGAAAAGGTTGGAGCTTTTTGCCCACACCAAGAAGCTTGGAGCTTTTGAGCCAACACTAAGAAGTTTGGTGGTAGGGCAAAAATATGTGATCTGTCTGGAAAAATATTGTAAACAAATATATATATGTTTTTTTCTTACAATCTTTGGTTTGAATGGTGGCTCCACTTGTCTTCCCTCCATGCGCTCCCAATCAATGTTCCTGAAGAATGGCTGTGATTTGATTGGTCCAGAGGTACAACCAGGCATTCCCATTCGCTCATTAGGTTGCCTGATGAACAGCTGTAATCAATCAAAAATCATTTCATGTACATTATAATACATTATTATGGTCAAGGAATGGAGCTGCTAGAGTGCTGGCAAAATTTCAGAGATGTAGGGAGGGAGGGAAGGACACGGGGAAATTAGAGTATCCCCCAGTTTCACTAGTAGAAGACTAAAAAAATGTTTCCCTTCTTGGGTGTTACAACCCTTGCCATTTTAATACATGTATATGAACTGTTAGTTAGGAATTCATTTCAAGTCTTTGTGATCATAAAGACCCATGTTTTCAAGTGTGCATATCTCTTTGTTGATCAAAATCAAAACTTCATGTCATCATTCAATCACCATTTGTAAGCTATTTCTAACAGAACATATTAAACATTACCGCAACGTTTCATCACCAAACTGCAACTTCTACATACCAGACTAAGAATTTGAGCAGCTTCCTTCGGCAGCCATCTTGGATAGTGTGGTGTGTCATGTAGAATAGAATGGAAGAGGTCATCTTCATCATCACCATGGAACGGAGATTGTCCAATCATCATCTCGTACAACAGCACACCAAAGGACCACCAATCAACAGATGAGTTGTATCGCCATCCCTTCAGGATCTGTCCATCACAATGGTACAAGAAAACAGATTTTCATTATAATTAACATTAGTGACCAGTCTGAATTGATAATATCACCCTTGACATGTTTTCATGTTGTTATTTTGACAAATGAACAATTGTAGATATATTGTCTAGGACATGTGGCCAGAACAACAACTCTAGATATATTGTCTAAGACACGTCGACAGATTAACAACTCGAATAAGGGTCAAGGTCATCTATTTCTTTTCACAAACTTTATCAGGCTTAATCCCTGCAACTCACTAGTCAAATACATTGACATTTGGTCTATTGGATATTGAACAGGAGTTTTTAAAATAAAAAAGTTGATGCCGGACAGACAGACAGACAGATAGACAGATGACATATGCTGCACCATGGCATTAGCTCCTTGGCCCTTCTGACCAAGTTAGCTAAAAAAAAATTCATTCAAAATTGAATGAATCAAATTTTAGCAAGTCATTACTATCAGTTGTGTCAAGAAGTAGATATCTTAGTGTTGACTTTACCTCAGGAGCAATGTAATCTGGTGTGCCACAAAATGTTGTGGCCTTGTTGTCATTGAATATTGCCTCTTTACACATTCCAAAGTCAGCAATCTTTATGTGGCCATCTCGGTCTAACATCACATTGTCTAATTTCAAATCTCTGTCAAATAAAGATAAAAAATGAAAGTAAAACTAATAATAAAAAATATTCTTGATTCTATGTATAGAACAATGACCTCTGACCTCAGAACATCATTTGTGAGATATATATATTTGTATAGAACAATGACCTCTGACCTCAGAACATCATTTGTGAGATATATATATTTGTATAGAACAATGACCTCTGACCTCAGAACATCATTTGTGAGATATATATATTTGTATAGAACAATGACCTCAGAACATCATTTGTGAGATATATATATTTGTATAGAACAATGACCTCAGAACATCATTTGTGAGATATATATATATTTGTATAGAACATTGGGTATTTATGTATTTTCAGAACATCATTTGTGAGATATATATAGTTATTTGGATGTAAAGAACATTGGGTATTTATGTATTTTATGAAGAACAATGACTATATTTGTCCTAACAACTTAACATAGTAAGTAATGTTGATATAGATTACACCTACCTGTACACTATGTAAGTAATGTTGATACAGTTTACACCTACCTGTACACTATGTAAGAAATGTTGACACAGTTTGCACCTACCTGTACACTATGTAAGTAATGTTGATACAGTTTACACCTACCTGTACACTATGTAAGTAATGTTGATACAGTTTACCTACCTGTACACTATGTAAGTAATGTTGATGCAGTTTACCTACCTGTACACTATGTAAGTAATGTTGATATAGATTACACCTACCTGTACACTATGTAAGTAATGTTGATACAGTTTACCTACCTGTACACTATGTAAGTAATGTTGATACAGTTTACCTACCTGTACACTATGTAAGTAATGTTGATACAGTTTACACCTACCTGTACACTATGTAAGTAATGTTGATACAGATTACCTACCTGTACACTATGTAAGTAATGTTGATACAGTTTACACCTACCTGTACACTATGTAAGAAATGTTGACACAGTTTGCACCTACCTGTACACTATGTAAGTAATGTTGATACAGTTTACACCTACCTGTACACTATGTAAATAATGTTGATATAGATTACCTACCTGTACACTATGCCCTGTGAATGCAAATACTGAAGGCCGCTCACTATTTCTGCTGCATAAAATCTGAAACAAAAATAAGTCAAACATACAAAAATCATACAAGGAGATAGGTTTTACCACTTATTTGAACCAATATGAATCCAATATTGTATTTTTACTATATTGATAGTCATTATCAGTTCCATGACATCATTCTAATGACTTTATAATACAAAAGTCTCCTGAACAGTCACCTGACTAATCTCAACTGAACTGGAACTAGGATCTTAATGATACCAGGATTCATAACAAGTTTCATCAAAATCCATTCATATTTACTCAAGTTTTCATGTTCACAAGGTCCAATAGTGAAAAAAAATTGCAAAGGACCATAACTCTGTAAAATTACAATTGAATCAGTTCTACTCTCTAACTCATCTGAGATCTTATTAATATATGGCTGCACACCAAGTTTCATCCCAACCTGTTCCTATTTGCTAGTTCACTAAGTCAAAAAAATGACAAAGGGCCATAACTCTGTAAAGTGTAATTGAACCCATCACATTGCAAAACATTGATATAAGGCTGCATACCAAGTTACATTAAAATCTGTTTATATCAACTAAGTTATTATGTTCACTATGCTCAATGGATATAAAATAGCAAAGGGCCATAACTCTGTAAATAACATTTAAATCCAAGATTGTATTCATGAAAGGCTGTAGACCAAGTTTTATCAAAATCTGTGCATATTTACTCTAATTATCATGAGGTCAGGTGACCTAAAAACTGACTTGATATTATAGCAAATGTCCCACCATAGGGCCTCAACTGTTTAATACTCTTAATAAAGAATTATATACTATTGGGGAAAAAAAAAGAAACTTTATATTTTGACTGTATAATTCATAAATGCATATTCCAAAACCTTTCCCTAATTTTATTGCAATATCTTCATAATGACACAGTGAATCAAACAATTAATTAATTAGGAACATTAAAGCCACAGAAGGAAGGGAAATGCAGATCATCCAGTTTCACTAGTTATGGCATGTCCATTACTGGTGTTGATGTATATACCAAACATTTAGGACACATGAAACTGATCAAATTATAGAGTAGTGTTTGGGATTGTTCTGTCATTATGTCTAACAATATATAATGTAATATAACATAGAGGGTTTGGCTGCCTGCTGCAGATGTCACTCCATTTCATCCCAAACATGCTCAATTGCAGACTTATCTGGTGACACAGCAAGCCAAGTTAGCATGGTGTTTTGCTGCCAGAAATACTCCCCAACAACATGTGAAGTAGGACGTTGTGCTTTGACATGCTGCCAAATAATGTTACATTGACTTAATGGAAGCATGTGATGACGAATAATTTCGTCATGGTAGCACACGTCAAATAATGTTACATTGACTTAATGGAAGCATGTGATGACGAATAATTTCGTCATGGTAGCACACGTCTGTCATGTTGCCATCGACTATAACCAAAGAGGACCTTCCATGTGTTGTAATGCCACTCCAGTCCACAACACTTCCTGTACTAAACTGACAATGATTTATTAAATGTTGCTGTAATGTTCCCCCACCACCTCTGACCAGTCCCTGTCACAGATGTCTCATATAGCATGCTAAGTATTCAACTCTGTGATGTTGAAAAAAACTGGGTTGATGGCCAAACATCATGGGCAGATGTTTGCCTCTCACAATCTGTTTCAGCTCAGGAACTGATTTGTTTAAGTTTTGGAATGCTTCTATCAGTCAATGAATAGGATTTGAATTGGCTACACGAATGGGGCATCTGTATAATTGTATCTCGCCAAAATGGCATTACATGCAGACGATCTGTTTGTAGGCGGTTCCATACCATGTTCTTCTGTTGAAAACACTTCCAAAAAGCATTTAGTGCATTGTATCCCATTTTTTTTGCCAAATCATTCCAAGATATTCCAGCATTTAGCCATTACAAATGTTCATTTTCACCTTGAGTAGCACATTCCTCTTTTATGATAAAAATGTCTCTTTTCATTTAAACCTTTGTATTTTGGTATTTGTTGTGTTTATTCTAGTAAACATTGTCTCATCAACTATAGTAATGAATATAAAAATAATGTTATAACCCACCACAAATGATTCAAAGTATTGAACTTTGTCTGTATTTTAGATCTAACATGTGACGTTACTCATCAATGTATTGGAGTGCAGCTGTTTTACAAATGTTTACAGGTCATAATCTTTTCATTGGAGACAGAAAATTTCAATGGCTGTCTTCCCTAAAGTTGCAACTCTCTTTTGTCAAAGTGATTCTCGCAAGGTTTTAAAAATATTAATTGACTTCTCCAGTAGAAACTTGTGTCCCTTCTAATGGCTTTACCATGTATTGTTTAATTGACTTAATTGCTACAGTACTTAAATACAACTTTAGAATGAATCATTTGAAATATTATAGAAAGATGAAGTTTGCATTCATTTTTTTTTGTGATGTACGTCACTGTAGAGGAAGATGTTGTAGAATATGCAGGTAAATTTAACTTACTGAGCTCTAGGGATGTCAAACTTCCCCGACACCTGTATATGGAACATCAAGTCGCCACCATTGAGGTACTCCATTACAAAGAACAGATGACTCTAGAAAAACAACAATAGTTCATATTACATAAGGATTTTATCATGGTGGTACATTATAACAAACCAAAACCTGATGATACTAGGATCTGACAAAATTTAGAAGTTATCAAACCAATTTACTAGGACTATGATCTGAAATGATTCATGAATGAAACACAGAGTGTAAGGATTGTATTAATTTTGACACATGCACAAATATAAATCAGCCATATAGTTTGATGACATAACTACAGTATCCATATATGGATAACATTTAAATAAGTGTTCATGAATATGCATGAACTACATATGACCTAATGATTGTCATGTTTTGCCATTGTGATAGTATCACAATAGTCAGTCGACTATCACTATAACATTGCAATACCACTACTATTGTGATCGGTTTTTTGTCTCAGTATTCACCCCTACATGGAATGATAGAGAATTATTTATTTGACATTTTCTAAACCTTTACAACAACTTGTTACTGCTAAACCTCACTTGTTTTGTACTTATATGGACAGGCATTAATGTAAAACCATTTGCATGTAATTACAATTTAGGAATTGGAGATATTTTGAATATTGCATATGTTGTATCAGTACTTTTAAATATTCATGTATTATATACAATAGTATATTAAAAACCAGAAGCTGATAACATTTATGCTAATGAGTTGACTAGAGAAACAACTAGGCCACCGAAAGACAGAAAATAAAAACTAGGTATTTTGATACGCAGAGAGGACTTCAGAGGATTGTTCTTGATCGGGATTAGTCCCAGCCTATAATCGGTGTTTACTTACTGTTGTTTGGAAGGTGCTGTGGAGGTGGGTTAGATAAGGATGGTTACAACCAAGGGCCAACACTCGCTTCTCTATCAACGTACACTCCACATCATCATCTTCCAAAACCACATCCTTCTTCAGCACCTTGATTGCAAAGTACTTCTTCTGACCTTTCAACTCTGCTAACATGACCTGTCAAGAAGCAATTTTTCCAATTGTGACATAATATACTTATGTTCTAAAGTAAAGCAAATGTACAATGTGTCCTGTGCTTCTCTAAAGTAACCTAGAGTGTAATTACTAATGTGTCCTATGTGTTACAAATGTGTCCTGTGTGTTACAAATATGTCCTGTGTGTTACTAATGTGTCCTGTGTGTTACAAATGTGTCCTGTGTGTTACAAATGTGTCCTGTGTGTTACTAATATGTCCTGTGTGTTACTTCTGTAACACATGTGTTACTCTTGTATCCAGTGTGTTACCATTGTATCATGTGGTACTATTGTATCCTGTGTGTTACTATTGTACCCTGTATGTTAATATTGTATCTGTGTGTTACTACTGTATCTGTGTGTTTCTATTTTATCATGTGTTACTCCTGTGACATGTGTGTTACCAAATGTAACCTGTGTGTTACTATTGTAGCCAGTATGTTACTATTATATCTGTGTGTTACTATTGTACCCTGTATGTTGTATCTGTATGTTACTACTGTATCTGTGTGTTACTATTTTAACCTGTGTGTTACTATTGTATCTGTGTGTTACTACTGTATCTGTGTGTTACTATTTTAACCTTTGTGTTACTAATGTATCCTGTGTTACCTTTGTATCATGTATCCTATTATTGTAACCGATGTGTTATTATTTTAATCTATTGTATCATGTGTTACTATTATATCATGTGTTACTGTTACAGCCTGTGTGTAACTGTTACAGCTTGTGTGTTACTATTATATCAAGTGTTACTGTTACAGCCTGTGTGTAACTGTTACAGCCTGTGTGTTACTGTTATAGTCTGTGTGTTACTGTTATAGCCTGTGTGTTACTGTTACAACCTGTGTGTTACTGTTACAGCCTGTGTGTTACTGTTACAGCCTGTGTGTTACTGTTATAGCCTGTGTGTTACTGTTATAACCTGTGTGTTACTGTAACAGCCTGTGTGTTACTGTTATAACCTGTGTGTTACTGTTATAGCTTGTTACTGTTATAACCTGTGTGTTACTGTAACAGCCTGTGTGTTACTGTTATAACCTGTGTGTTACTGTGTTACTAATATAGCCTGTGTGTTACTGTTATAGCCTGTGTGTTACTGTTATAGCCTGTGTGTTACTGTTACAGCTGGGTGTTACTGTTATAACCTGTGTGTTACTGATATAGCCTGTGTGTTACTGTTATAGCCTGTGTGTTACTGTTATAGCCTGTGTGTTACTGTTACAGCCTGTGTGTTACTATTTTATCCTTTGTTTTTCTATTATATCCCATTTGATAATCTAGCATCAACAATTGTCTTCAAAACTCTCTCCACAATAAAGGTGACCTTCAGTAATAGCTACTAATTAGGATTTGTGAATCCTCAATCATGTTATGCTATTAACTGTGCTCTTTGCCTGTTCATTAACTGACACAAGTATCCTATGTTTTCTATAGCAATCATTGCAACAAAATCTTAAAACACATTATAGAAGATTTAGGTACATTTCATGTCATTAACTTAATTTCGTCTTCTCAAGGAAAATGTAGCTGCGATAATGTGTTTTTGCTTTCTCTCTTTTCTAATTCAGAAAAGAAAATTAATTAACAAAAGTCTTCCCCCTTTTTGTCATAAAACCATGGTTCAGAATGCTTTGATTTTCTGGGTGTTCTTGTCCTTAAGGGAAACTAATATTTTTTCACCTAATATTCTCAATAACCCTTATTAACTTCAGTTTTATGATAAGATCAGCCATTGTTTTAGTAAGTATCATACTGGCATATACACTACCCTTGTTAATTATTTACTAAAGCTTACTAATTACAATGGCAGATAGAAGTTTCAGAAAACATTTGCTGCCTGATGTTATGATTATGTGACCTAACTTGACCTTTCATAAACAACAACTGAAATGTAAACAGAATCTTAATTCAAACTCAGATTTGATAAAACTAAGGCAAAATTTGAACAAAAGACATGGAAAGTCCTTACAAAGAACACAGAAAATAACACCAGGTGTTCCACGAGGGAAAATTAAGTGTCTTCTGCTACATCAACAACACCGGCCTTATAAACCTTTGTCAATAAAGGAGTAATGTCACATTCTCTAATGAGAGCATTTGGAAAACAATAATAAACCATCACACTACTTCACATCGCACCAGGAAATATCTCCTTTTGAGATCATTTGGATATCTAAAATTCCTTCACAATCTTTATCAGCCTGCATGTATTGTGAGTTGGTCAGGTGCTGTCATCTTGCATGACAATTTTGATATTAGAATATTGAATCAACTGCGATGTGTAAACACCAAAGGTTCAGGATGCAGGGTTTTGCTATCAAGAAATGGAAATTTCACAAAAGGTGAATTGAAATCATCGTGCTTATCATACAACTTGGTAAAATGCTATATGAAAGATCAAGATAAGTGGCTGATGTAGAAGAATCTGTGTATTGTTCTTTATTTCCAAGTTGGGTTGATATATATGATGGAAATTGTCCAGGACATTTGACCCTTGTGACCTTTACAAAGAAGCAAGGTCAATCATATGAACATCGGTACTCCTTCATCCCAGCATGCCACAGGCCCAATATCAGCATACTGGGCCTTCGGGCTAAAAGTTATCAGAGAAATAAAAATCATGAAATTTCTTGAATTATTGGGCTAGAATCCTAAGTTGCCGCTTAAGTTGCAAAATTCAAGCCCTTAGCATCAAGTCCTTAAAGGATAAAACAGATGAATTATGCATTTTACTCACTGTTAAGCTCTACTATATCTAATTCTACATTTGTATAAGATTACATTCACTTGTATGCCTTTTTCCCAATACCTTTCCAAAACTGCCTTTGCCAAGAACTTTGAGGAAAGTGAATTCTCCAGGGGAAAACTTTTTCTTTGGGACACCAGCCCTTGGAGGAGGATCCAACGGAGGACCACCACTTTTATCCCAGATCTTCTCATAGCTTGGACTGTCTTCATCTGAGCTGTCTTCTGGAATTAACTGTCATGGAAAAAGCAAGGATTTTTTCATCAAGATAAACTCACAATCAACATAAATCATGTCAGCAGAAATCTTGAATACCTCACATTTTTTATAACACATTTAACATATAGGATGAAAGTTCTTACAACACAAACCAGTAGTAGACTTGAATGTAACTTTTCCATGAGTAAACTGCTGCCTTCATCTGACAAGTGACAAGTGTGGAGTTCGCTATCACTGACGTACGTAGTTGTATGGGATCAAAACCCAACTTTTACAGCTGTACTATGATCCTATGTACACTAAGGTTCAAATAGTGTGACGAGATGGTAAACAGGTATCTAGACCAAAAAATAAACAAAATGGTAACAATGTACTGTAGTCAATTCAGTCAAGCTTTGTTCAACACTTAGTCATTGATGTGTGAGAGTCTATGGCCCCCCTCATCCCTGTTTAGTACTGGGCCCTTGCAGTGTATCCAGATGGCGTCCTTAACCAGTCATCTGAAAAGGTTGTTTTCCCAGTTAACTATTTTGGAATTTTCCCAGTCAATGAAATGACTCCCTATGTCCAAGTGTTAAACAAATTATTCCAAATTGACTACAATAATATAGCACAACCAAAAAAGTTGGTAGATTCCCTACCATCTTGTAAACTATGTACGTCTGTGATAGTAGGCTCCACACTGGTCATTTGTTTCTAGTAGTTGTGTTGTAAAAACTTCTATTCTATTGATATAACCAACCTGAAGAAATGTTCTGAAACATCTAACATATGTCTGAGACCATGGTAAGTAGCAAGGTTTTTTCGACAATTGTACTAAAAAATATCAGTATTTAAGATTATTGAGGCTTGCTGACCACTTAAATTCTTTAAAAACATAAGAATGATTCCATGTTTAAATCATAATGGTATATAAATGTACCATGTAATTATATGTACATCAATACATGTGCCTGCCATATCATTCCTATATTTCCAAAATTTATGATTAAATGTGTTTTTACTTATCACTGTTATGCCAATGTCTATAACAAAGAAATGAGATCACAGAGGGGATCTTGGCACCCATCATCTTTATTGGTCCCTTACTTGCTGAATATTTTCTCTACTTTTCACTGCTTTATTTAAATAATTTATCTTATCAACAGGTGAATCAATCATATGGGACTTAAATAAACAAAGGAAACAAACATGTAAAATCAAGATGATCTCAATCTAGAGCATAGCTCAGAACCAGAAAATGAACTTTGATAACAATCAAAGTACTTCTCAAGCAATAGCAATATCATTTCTATTGTCAAAATCAAAGATAGCCACTACTCTGCCAACTTTTTAACGCGAGTCAAAACATGAGGCCCAATCAGCTTGAATTGCTCCTCAGTTCTTCTGCAGTCTTACATACAGAACACTTGGTCAGTTTGTGCAATAAATTTCTTGAAACCTGAAAGCCAGACATTTATTATTCAAGCATGCTACTACTTTTCAATTACCATAACTTAGGGACATTTTGTTTGATGAAAAGATGAAATCTTAAGATGTCAACACATTTAATACTTGTGACATTTAATGTGGGTCAAGGTCATTCAATTGAAAAAATTTGATGTTTATTCTAGCATGCTACATATCCAATGTCAGCACTCTGTACCTTTTGGTTATTTAAAAGAAGTTGGTAAAAGATCTTAATACATTTGACCCCTCCGACCTCCAAAAAAGGTCAAGGTCAATCATATGAACAAACTTGGTAGTCCTTCAGCCAACATGCTACAGAACAAATATCAGTACTCTGGGCCTTTTTGTTATTGAGAAGAACTCATTCAAAGATTTAAGCATATTTGACCACTGTGACCTTGGATGTGTGTAAAGGTCATTCATTTGAACAAACTTGGCAGCCTTCATCCCAGCATGCTACAGGCCTAACATTAGTGCCATGGGTCTTTTGGTTATAGAGATAAAGTTTGAAGGGAAAAGCTGATGCCAGATGGACAAATTATGGAAAGGTGACAGACGCTGTGCCATAGCATAGGCAGGAGACTTAATAAAATGAACATCTCCAGGGACCAAGGGGAGTCTATATTCAAAGTTCATCCAAGTTCGTTTGAAGCAAAAGCTAGAACAAAGGTTCACTTTCATCTCCAAGATGGTTGATTTGCCACTATTTTGTTTTTCTGATCAAAATGGATTGAGCACCATTAAGAAAGAAGAGGAACCTGCGTGTGTGATCCAGTAATTTGCGTGTGTGATCCAGTAGTTTGCGTGTGTGATCCAGTAATTTCAAGTTATTCTCAGACATTTTGTATTTGCGATCAGTCTCAAAATTAGAAGAGCACCACTCGGGACAAAAGGGAATATGCTTATGAGACATGAACAAGATCCATCCTTCAGTTTTCACAAAATAGGAATAACAAACTTTCATTATCAAAATCCAGGATGGTCATCCATCAACCATATTGTTTTTGTGATAAGTCTCCATATTGGAAGGGCACATCTTGGGAAAATGGGAAACTTGAATTTTTTTAAATTTGAGAAAGATCCATATAATATGTCATAATAGCTTAAACAAACTTCCATTGCCAAAATTCAACCTGTCAACCATTTTGTTTTTCTGCACAATGTCAAAATTCCAAGGGCCCCATAAGGGCAAAATGGAACTTTCATATCAAATATGAGAATGATCCATCAAGTACTCTTGAAGATATACTGATAAGAAGAACTGTTTAAAGATGGATCACAGATGGACAGAAGGACAACAGAGCATGATTGCAAGACAATTTGGACAGTCAACCATCTAATAATGGTAGGCTAAAATAAAATATAGGAAATTAACATTAACAAGAGGCTCATGGGCCTTAATGGTCATTTGACATAAAATACAAGATTTCAAATTTTGAACTTCAGAAGAAGTCAAAAATGTGTTTTCAAGATGGCGGCCATGTTGGATTTCGGACCAACCTGAAATTAACAAATTTTGGTCAGGATCATGCCACAATCATTTCAGGTAAGTTTCAGCTCAATGAAACATGTAGAACTTGAGAAGAAGTTGAAAATGTTTACGACGGACGACGTACGATGGATGCCGGATGACGCCGGACAAAAGGCGATTGCAATAGGTCATCAGACCCTCCGGTCAGATGACCTAACAAAACTGACTTTTGTTTACATCATCATACAGGATCAACATGAAGGCTCTTCTTTCTTATTGGCAGATATTTGCTGTTTGTTACCAAACAGGTTGTGGGAGGTGATATTACAAATAGGAAGATATTTATTGTGTGTTATAGGTGAGGCGTGGGAAGTGTTCATTCAATGTGACTGCCTAAGGATGCTAAAAATCAGGTGTCAATGTCCGGTGAGTGTGCACCAGTCTTGGCCATACAAAGTCTAGTATTGATTACTGATTATAACATAAGGAACAACTTCAATATGGAATTTTCAAAAATCTGCTATGTCATTTATAATGCAGAATATTGATATCAATAACTTAGTGATGTGTTGGTATTTAATTTACAACGGAACATAAAACTCAAACTGATTCAAAAATATTCCATTCAATAAGCCTTCCTTCCATTCTTGTAAATAATTATCCCTACCTTCTAATTTTGTTTTACCAAAGTGTACATTTTTAAAGCATTTAATCATTTAAAAATCACAGTTAAATATCATCATTAAGGTCGAACATAATATAAAACAATAGTGAATTCCCTATAATAAACTGAATTATCGTCTATTGATTGAAATCAGCTATCAACAACACTCATGAGAAAATGGAATGATGCACATCTAGGGAAAAAGGAGTCTGTACATATGAAATTTAAAAAGAAAAAAAAGAAAAAAAGAAAAATATCCAAACAGTAGCTCTCAAAACCTATATCAAAATCCGAGATAGTCAACTGTTGACTGTGTCTTTTTCTAGATCAGTCCAAAAGTGAGATAATATACAACTAGGGACCAAGTGGTCCCTACATATGAATTTTAAACAGTACTTCTCCAGAAATAGTGACAACAAACTATAACTGTTAATATCCAAGATAAGGTTGAAATGCAAAATCACTGCAGAGAGCACTATTCAATATGGTGTTGTTGCTTTACATGAATGCAGAGCCAGACAATTTCTTTTATGAGGATGAACGGTCAAATGAACGGACACAGAGAATAGATGATTCTATTATACCCCCTAAGTTAGTTCAGGGGTAGTTTACTGTGAGAAGACTGCACCTTACACGTAAGCTTTATTGATCTGCTCAGTATGGGCACTCCAACAGATAATGCACTTTAAAATTCATAGAATTGGCAGGTCTGCATGTTTCTATCTAAATAAAACACTTTCTGAACAATTTTAAGATTTATCAATAGGGAGAAAAAACAAAATGGAGACTTTACATTAGCTGGTAAATCAGAAGACAAATACATGTGTTACTGAAAGCCAAACCTTGCATAGAAGCAATGCTGTGTTTATCTTTTACAAATGTATGTTGTATTGACTATGAAAATTAACAGCCTCAAAAATAGAAGACATTTGACGTCTAACTTAAATAATGAATTAGTTAGTAAACTAATTTGCTCTGCATTAGTGCATCAGATTTAGGAGATTTAATTTGTCAACTCCACTGCAACCTTCAATACTTTTTAAGTAAGAATTTTGAAGACAAAATGTTAAAATAAAAATTAAATCTAATAAGAAATAAAGTGCACCAAATATTATGATAAACACACCCATATATTATGATAAACACACCCATATATTATGATAAACACACCCATATATTATGATAAACACACCCATATATTATGATAAACACACCCATATAATTACAATTATATTGAAACACAAAGAAGATACAATCACATATAGTTCTGTTGACTGTGCCCACCACGTCGATTAAACAAAAATGTGCTTATTTTGTACAATTCAGCTATCACTATTTAATCACAGATAGGGTAAGGTGGAGAGAGAAAGACACAAGCTTTGGTAAAGAGTTAAGTAAGTGCACTACAGAGAAAACCCTGAAGTTTCCAATCTTTTCTATACCTTATGTTTGTCTCTGTTTGTTCCTTTGGCTGATTTGGGTACCTAAATACAGTACATTTACACAAAATCAACACCATTACTAAACAATTGTTTCAATCTTATATGCAGATTAAAAATTCAGTAGAGATTGATGTTCAAAGAGTATCAATATCATTACTTTAATGGACATTTGATAAAAATCTGTTATAGTCTTCAATCATATTTAATTACACAAAGTACATCATGTCAACTGAGAACAAAAATAGGAGAATTTTGTTGTAAATTAAGACCACTACATCATCAATATTAACACTTCAATGTCACACAGGACTTGGTGGTCAGCTATGTTACATGTTAATAATCCTCCTGAAAAAAATTTATTATCCAATAATTTTGAGTTTTCATTTCTCATCAACATTTCACTTTTCTATGAATCTTTTAGATTCGAAAAATTAATTTTACCAAATACTGCAAAAAATTATTCAATTTTCAGAACAATGCTTCACAGATAACCCTTCTTAACATACTTCACAAACAACCCTTCATAACAATACTTCACAGACAACCCTTCATAACATACTTCACAAACAACCCTTCATAACAATACTTCGCAGACAACCCTTCATAACAATACTTCACAGACAACCCTTCATAGCAATACTTCACAGATAACCCTTCATAACAATATTTCATAAACAACCCTTCATAACAATACTTCACAAACAACCCTTCATAACAATACTTCACAGACAACCCTTCATAACAATACTTCACAGACAACCCTTCATAACAATATTTCACAGACAACCCTTCATAACAATATTTCACAGATAACCCTTCATAACAATATTTCACAGATAACCCTTCATAACAATACTTCACAAACAACCCTTCATAACAATACTTCACAAACAACCCTTCATAACAATATTTCACAGACAACCCTTCATAACAATATTTCAAGGACAACCCTTCATAACAATACTTCACAGACAGCCCTTCATAACATCAGAAATAACACTTGACAAAGAATACTTCAAAGATAAGCCTTGATAACATCAGAGATAGCCCTTCATAAATCAAAGTGTTGAAGCCACTCAGACGATGTGTATTGAAATAAAGAAATAAGGAAGTAATATATCAAAACAGAATGCCATATAATCTTGAGTGACTGGTCACGCTGATTATATATATATATATATGATACGAAGGTTCAAGACATACAGTCATGATAAGATCGTATATGATAATTATGATGGATCTGTGAGATTGGAGAGGTAATAACTGATAATGTCCAGTCAAGCGTGACTCTGAAATCTGCATCTTTTACAGTATAGTGCACCATCACAGGCCATAGAAGGTCTAAATATTTTCTTGTGTTCATGGAGATAGGTTGAGATTTCAACATTGATGGTAAGTTATTATAACTGGCTAGTAATCATTTAATTACTTGTTTATCCATTTTACTGGGTTTTTTTTTTTTTTTTTAATTTGAACTATTTTACACAATAGCGACCAAAAGCATTTCATCAATTCATAGCTTATTTTAGCACTGCACATTACTATGTCTCAAATACAAAGTGTATGTTTTAAACTGATGAGTCCTACTGATTCTAGAAGTTGTAGAAGCTGAGGGCAGACATGGTCACCTTGCTAGGCTTAGAGGGAATTTCTCATTAGTCTCGTGGTGGAATGTCTAGCTACAGAACGAGTCACTATAAATAGCCTCATCAGAATTCAAACTCCAGTAGATAGGAGCTGTTTTTCATGATTCCTTCTAATTAATAATTATGTATTAATGATTGCATCAAAATCCAGTCACTAGTCACACCTTCATTTTCCAGATACAACTAACAAAAACTGCACAGTACGTTTCATTTCAATGGAAAACAAGTTGATGAGTCTTTGCTCGTGATTGTACGCTTACAACATTATCACAAGAATGTATAGACTATATTCAATTTACAAGACAGATAAAACATGATATCAGAAAAAATCATATAGACCTATTAGCTGTTCAAGTGTTAAAACATGCTCTTCATGGTATGCTGTAAATTCATGATAAGGACTAGAAGCATTGATAAGACATGAACATGAGATCAGAACTGTTGCCAATATTGAAATAATTACTTATATTTATCAGTACAATTCAATGACGTGATCTAATGACTGCTTTGTTCACATTTATGTAGCTTGCCAACCGCAGTTTATTTCTTTAAGCAATATATCTGTCACAATCTTGATTGTTTTCTCGTCCATGCTTATAAACAGAGTTTAAGCTTACCATCAGAATTAATCATAAAAAGCTAGCTCTATGTTAGTCAGTATTGTTTTGTATTGGTGTTTTCACAAACTTTTCAATTAATTTATTGTTATCATATGTATAATTTTCTATCAAAAATGATCATCTATGCAACACATACAGAATTTTACAGAATAAATGAAAATGTTTTAACATATTCCTAGTTATGTATTTGAATTAAGACTTTATTAATATTCAGATTCTTATCAAATGACCATTTTATTAATAACTAGCATATTTAGGAAACTTCAAAAGCATGGACGAAGACGGATAATCGAATATGATTTTTCTTCCCAACAGAAAAGAAGTGTAGTAATATCTGTATGAAATAGTTTCAAGTTATCGTTTAAAACTTGGCATCTTATCATAATTTTATAAAATACCAGCGTCAACTACTTCATGAACTAATTTCAAAACCAATTTTACATCCTTTCCACAGAGGTGTATGTATGCTGTTGGGGCATTTTTGGTGTAAAATTCAGTCCAAGCTATAAATAGCCTAACAAACTCAGATCTCGGTGATGGCTATATGACACACAGCATCTTAAACATACTTCATGGATAACCCTTTAAACATCACAGATAACCCTTTAAAACATCACAGATAACCCTTCATAACATTACAGGCAACCCTTCATAGCATCACAGATAACCCTTCATAACTTCACAAACAACCCTTCATAACATCACAGGCAACCCTTCATAACATCACAGATAACCCTTCATAACAACACAGATAACCCTTCATAACTTCACAAACAACCCTTCATAACATCACAGGCAACCCTTCATAACATCACAGATAACCTTTCATAACATCACAGACAACCCTTCATAACATCACAGATAACCCTTCATAACATCACAGGCAACCCTTCATAACATCACCGATAACCCTTCATAACATCACAAACAACTCTCCAAAACATCACAGACAACCCTTCATAACATCACAGATAACCCTTCATAACAACACAGATAACCCTTCATAACTTCACAAACAACCTTTCATAACATCACAGGCAACCCTTCATAACATCACAGATAACCTTTCATAACAACACAGACAACCCTTCATAACATCACAGATAACCCTTCATAACATCACAGGCAACCCTTCATAACATCACAGATAACCCTTCATAACATCACAGGCAACCCTTCATAACATCACAGATAACCCTTCATAACTTCACAAACAACTCTCCAAAACATCACAGACAACCCTTCATAACATCACAGATAACCCTTCATAACATCACAGACAACCCTTCATAACATCACAGACAACCCTTCATAACAACACTTGAAAGATAACCCTTCTAAAAAAATAATCCACTGACATTTCATCATATCAATACTACACAGATATACCCTCTACAAATACCTCACTACTATCCTCAATCAATTCATAACAAACATCTCACAAATGGTCGTTCATTGATATCAAAATACTGTAAACCACAGTCAGGTAACAGTACAACCTTAAGTCTCCATGTCACAGTCAGGTAACAGTACAACGTTAAGTCTCCATGTCACAGCCAGATAACAGTACAACCTTAAGTCTCCATGTCACAGTCAGGTAACAGTACAACCTTAAGTCTCCATGTCACAGCCAGGTAACAGTACAACCTTAAGTCTCCATGTCATAGTCAGGTAACAGTACAACCTTAAGTCTCCATGTCATAGTCAGGTAACAGTACAACCTTAAGTCTCCATGTCACAGCCAGGTAACAGTACAACCTTAAGTCTCCATGTCACAGCCAGGTAACAGTACAACCTTAAGTCTCCATGTCACAGCCAGGTAACAGTACAACCTTAATTCTCCATGTCACAGTCAGGTAACAGTACAACTTTAAGTCTCCATGTCACAGTCAGGTAACAGTACAACTTTAAGTCTCCATGTCACAGCCAGGTAACAGTACAACCTTAATTCTCCATGTCACAGTCAGGTAACAGTACAACCTTAAGTCTCCATGTCACAGTCAGGTAACAGTACAACCCCAAGTCTCCATGTCACAGTCAGGTAACAGTACAACCTTAAGTCTCCATGTCACAGTCAGGTAACAGTACAACCTTAAGTCTCCATGTCACAGTCAGGTAACAGTACAACCCTAAGTCTCCATGTCACAGTCAGGTAACAGTACAACCTTAAGTCTCCATGTCACAGTCAGGTAACAGTACAACCTTAAGTCTCCATGTCACAGCCAGGTAACAGTACAACCTTAAGTCTCCATGTCACAGTCAGGTAACAGTACAACCCCAAGTCTCCATGTCACAGTCAGGTAACAGTACAACCTTAAGTCTCCATGTCACAGTCAGGTAATAGTACAACCTTAAGTCTCCATGTCACAGTCAGGTAACAGTACAACCCTAAGTCTCCATGTCACAGTCAGGTAACAGTAAAACCTTAAGTCTCCATGTCACAGTCAGGTAACAGTACAACCTTAAGTCTCCATGTCACAGCCAGGTAACAGTACAACCTTAAGTCTCCATGTCACAGTCAGGTAACAGTACAACCCTAAGTCTCCATGTCACAGTCAGGTAACAGTACAACCTTAAGTCTCCATGTCACAGTCAGGTAACAGTACAACCTTAAGTCTCCATGTCACAGCCAGGTAACAGTACAACCTTAAGTCTCCATGTCACAGCCAGGTAACAGTACAACCTTAAGTCTCCATGTCACAGCCAGGTAACAGTACAACCCTAAGCCTCCATGTCAGAATCAAAGTTAGATAACATGTTCATGAATAAATCAGACAACTGGAATTACACCAGTCTTATCCATACAATAACACTTAGCACAGGAACCAAATGATCCTTAATAGTTTTTTTTTTTTTGATCTCTGATGAAAATGATCTCTTAGATATTTTTCCCGACTTGTTGAAGAAGAAACATTGATTTAGTATATATAAAGGAGTCAGTGAAAGCTGCTGAAGAGAGAAGATATTTCAATAGGTAAACGTACTTGGTTATTCATATACAACAGTCTCTTTGTCTTATCTCATTAATTTCATATGCTGTTACCATGGTGAATCAGTAACTATTATTGATGCAACGTAATGCACTGTAAATACTGTCTAAAGTGTTACAATGATTTTAAGTCATTTCAACATGTGAAAACATTCTGAATCATCCATGGTAACAGGCACATGATGTGTGAATACCATTCAAAACTTACATTTGTAGTTGAGTTGCTATTTGGTAACTTAACAGCTCCTGGTGTTTTGCGAACTTCCCCCAAAGCTTCTGCAAGTAGTTTCTGATTGACGCCACATAAATTTGGCATGAACTTCTCACACTTCTTGTGACAGTTTACTCCACAAACTAATAAAATAGAATTAAAGTTACAAAAGTTGAAACAGTTATCTCTAATTCTGAATCTGAACAAGATATGCAGATTTTTTATCCAAGCAAATAATGAACTTGTACAGGATACATTTTTTCTTGGTTGCAAGGAAAAACTGAATTAACGATTTTATTCAAACATGTTCATTCCTTTTCTTTCATTGTGAAGCTATGACCTTGACCTATGACTTACTCACCTTGACACTTTAAACCTTGCCGGAAAAGTCCATAAAGCAGAGTACCACAGTGATCACAGAAGGTGGGGGACATGTAGTTATTGACCTTAAATTTGTGTGGGACATTTATATTGAATCTCTCTGACATCATCTGTAAAATTAAACAGAAATAAATTCCACAACTGAGTAATGTCTTGCATTCTGAGGTAGAGAGGACTTTTTCCTGTACATAAGATAGGTAAATCTTGCATGCTACCCAGTGACAATTTTTCTCTTTTATCCAATGGCATCATATTCAACTGATTTTCTGACATAAACACAATGAGGGGTAATCTAATCAAACTGACATTTGGAAATGTATCTAGTAAAGAAATGTTTATGTACTTTTGACAATACTAATACTAAAACCTTGTCACCATTACCTTGACATTATAACCTTGAAACTAAAACCCTGTCACCAATAACTTACACTCTAAACTTGCCACCATGATCTTAACATTCTAACCTTGCCACCATGATTATAACATTCTAACCTTGCCACCATGATCTTAACATTTAACCTTGACACCATGATCTTAACATTCTAACCTTGCCACCATGATTATAACATTCTAACCTTGCCACCATGATCTTAACATTTAACCTTGACACCATGATCTTAACATTCTAACCTTGTCACCATGATCTTAACATTTAACCTTGCCACCATGATCTTAACATCCTAACCTTGTCACCATGATCTTAACATTCTAACCTTGCCACCATGATCTTAACATTCTAAACTTGACACCATGATCTTAACATTCTAACCTTGTCACCATGATCTTAACATTTAACCTTGACACCATGATCTTAACATTCTAACCTTGTCACCACGATCTTAAGATTCTAACCTTGCCACCATGATCTTAACATTCTAACCTTGCCACCATGATCTTAACATTCTAACCTTGCCACCATGATCTTAACATTCTAACCTTGCCACCATGATCTTCACATTCTAACCTTGCCACCATGATCTTAACATTCTAACTTTGACACTATAACCTTGAAACTAAAACATTGTCACCATGATCTTAACATTTAACCTTGACACTATAACCTTAACAGTATGACCTCAACACTCTAACCTTGTCACCATGATCTGAACATTCTAAACTTGACACTATGACCTTGACAATCTAACAATGACAGTATGATCTAGACACACTAAGCTTGTCACCATGATCTTATTACTCTAACCTTGACACACTGACCTTGACACTATAACCCTGACAGCATGACCTCAACACTCTAACCTGGACACTTTGATCTAGACACTCTAACCTTGCCACTATGGCGTTGGCTCTATAACCTTATCACTATGGTCTTGGTGCTGTGATCGTGACACTCTCACCTTGGCATTATGATCTTGGCATTATGATCTTGACACTCTAACCTTCACACTATGGCCTTGGCACTATAACCTTGACACTATGACCTCAACATTCTAAACTTGACACTATGACCTTGGCAGTCTAACCTTGACACTTTAACCTTGCCAATATGGCCTTGGCACTATAACCTTGACACTATGACCTTGACAGTATAACCTTGATTCTATGACCTTGGCATGATGGCCTTACACTGTAACCTTTACACTTTAATCTTGCACTTTAACCTTGCCACCATGGCCTTGGCACTATAACCTTGACACTATGACCTTGCCAATATGGCCTTGGCACTATAATCTTGACCACTGTGACCTTGACAGTCTAACCTTGATTCTATGACTTTGGCATGATGGCCTTACACAGCAACCTTTACACTCTAATCGTGCACTTTAACATTGTTACTATGACCTGTGGTACACAGTGAATAAGATATTCCCCAGACACAGTGAATAACTAATAGATAGATGAGCTAAGTACAAACTGTAGAT
This sequence comes from Ylistrum balloti, assembly GCF_031769215.1. NCBI lineage: Eukaryota > Metazoa > Mollusca > Bivalvia > Pectinida > Pectinidae > Ylistrum > Ylistrum balloti. The sequence continues at coordinate 291,793 of NW_026782205.1, forward strand.
TTTTGAGTTCATTGAGGGTGAACATTTTATATTTCTTAAAATACTGACCTCAAAATAACAGAGAAAAAAATAACAGCTATGATACCTGAAATGACCTTGGAATTATTACCTTGAGAACACATTGTACTGACCTTTGTTTCCCTACTGTCTTTAGCGCTTCCTGGACACTGCCCAAGGATTTTGTCATGACACTTTTTGTGGACTGCACAATTACACACTGAAAAAGGAAACATGTTATTTACTATCTTACTTCCTCATGATGAATTGTTATTTATCTGATTCAATATTGATGGAAAAAATCTGTGTCACTTTTATACCTTTCTTTCCAAAAACTTAATTTCAACCTTTCAATAATCATCTTTTAAATTTTTTTGTGTTCCAATACTTCAATATTTCTTAAAAGCCCTCACATTTGATATATGCACAGTTTGGATCTAAAGGAACTTAACATGATACACTTACAAAGATTTAAAATATCCCTCCAGTATATTTGGAAAAAAAAGTGCTAATCTTCTTTAGCATTTTTATGTAACTATACAAAATCTCTATTGATTTTTTCTAAAATTGAAATGCACAAATAGGGACCAAGGGAAATCTACCTAAGAAGTTTGAGAAAGATTCATCTAATACTTCTACATAAATAGTGACAACAATAACAATTTTGAAAGGATTAACCATGGACCATGTACAGTATAACCAGAAGGTGGGCCAACATTCAGGGGAGATAATCCAACATAATGTCTTGATAGGTACATTTAAAACATGTGGCAGTTGGATAACTTCGATATTGGATAGTACATGTACAATAAGCACTAGGTTGTTCAGCAGAACTCTCATAAATTAAACAAGTGGGTACCTCTCTAGTCATGTTTCAAACCAAAATTAAGTGAAATCTACCCAGGAATTCAGAAGGAGTATCATTTTAAAACAAAACATGGTTTAACTTCCCATTTTGGAGCCCTGTTCCTAAGTCCCCAGATTAATTACCCACCACTAATGATTTTCAAACAAAATTTAAATGAAATCCATTCAAGCATTAACAAAGAGAATTTGAAGCCAAAAATTGACAAATTTCCTAGTTTGATCCACCAAACCTAAGTTCCTAGGGACGACTCTACTGCATGAATCACAGAAATGATCCTACAACCTAAATCAGGTTTCAGAAAAAAATTTGAATAAAATCCATTCAGGCATTAGGGAAGAGAAAATATTGTTTAACTTCCCTTTTGGGGCCCCACACCTAAGTCTCTTGGTGTCAAACCACTTTTCTGAATTTAACCACTCCCACCACCACAGTATTCTCTACCCTAACCAAATTATACTTCAGATCAAATTTGGTTGAACTACACGCAGGCCTTAAGCATTAAGCAAGCAGTAGTGTTTTAAAGGAAAAAACTGGCCGACACATGATAGCAATGGGTCATCATAACATTTTCAGTGAGATGAACTAAAAACTTAAGGCATACTTACTTTTGCACTGATAGCCTTGTTTGTTTAAACCCCTGTCAAAAAATACAAAAAAAAAATGTCAAACATTCTATTGCTAATGAAATAATCTTGTTTGTTTACATCTCAATAAAAGACTTCTAAAACAATGTATTTGTTCAAGATTGTTTTATCTGAGTAGAAAGCTGACATCTGTAACAAAGTCTTATTCAAGGCCAAACTGATAATAAAATGTTACAGAACTTGGCAAGAGACTGAGATATACCACTGAATACATATGTCAGGTAGATGACATAATATTGTATAGGCTTAAACATGATACCCTAAGGCACCAAAAACCACAAGAACAGATACCGGAAAAACAGGATGGAAAAAGCCTAACACAGGGCAGTGTGAATATCTGTATAAAATATCTAAATGCAAATTTCTTGTTTGAATTTGTTCCCTTTTCAATTATCCAATAAGATCAACAACAAAAAATACAAAAAGTTATTTCACTGCCACAAAGGCACTGTGATCAATTTCATAAGTAAACAAACCATTTTCAAACACGACAATGTTTTATGGCTGAAAATACAATATGACCTGCAAGGAAACTAAGTACAAATTGACTTAGCAAAAGTGAATATTCTTTTCAAAATTACTTCCCTATAACTTTTTTTTAGATGATATCAACAATGTCACCTTGACGACACATTAATGTGCAAATCTGGGACCATCATGCCACCTATCAACGCATAACATAGGGAAAATACTACCAACCAAGTTCCTGGTCAAAAACTGGTCACACTGTTGAAATTACCTGGTATATTTATTTATAATTTGGATATTAACTAACAATTACTTTATAGAAAAAGATAATTGGTATCATATGTTGTCTCTATTTCAGAAACAGTTCACAAAATGTCTCCCACAGAAAATGTTTGCTGTCTGTACAAGTATTTATCAATAGCGAGATATTTAACTGACCTTCTATATTGACCCCAGATCACATGACATCTTTTTTGGGGCTCCAATCATTCTTGATTTATCACTATTGTGATTATCTGCAGTATTTACAGATAAGAGATATAAAATTTAACTTTGACCTTGACTTCCCCTCTCATTATGCACATCACAATATCATTAAGAAATATCAGCTAAGATGTTTAGAATTTGAACCGATGACCTTTACTTTTGTAATGCACAGAACTCTTTTCTTCTTTGAATTACATGAAAATTGTATATATATTGCATACATTTTTAGGCTTTGGATTTGTTTAAAAAGTGATTTGCATTATGTATAGGAACAAGGCCTATTGTTGGAAGTTGATTCCAAATACACTACACTGGATTTGTTACCTAACAAAGATTACTTTAATACAATGTTGTGAGTGCTTGTAAAAAAATTTCATATAGGTATGTATGTTAAGTGTTTGATTTTTCTTTCCTTACTGACATGATAATGGTATCAAGGGAAGTCACAGACAGTACCAGCTGTTCCAGTAGACATTTATCATCAGACAAGTGTCAATTATCTTTACAGTATTACTGTTGTACAGTTAATGGCATTGCATTAAAGTATATATTCTTTAAGTTTGATAGATAGATCAGTGACATCTGAAGGAACAGATCACCTGACCTGGTCAAGTCTTGACTTCCAGATAATCGACAACCATTCTTTATCATCAGTTCTCAAAGTTTTGATGGATTTCACTAAGTGTAAAATATTAATTACCAGCTAATTGTTTGTATTTAGACATCTTGTATATACAATAGTGTTGTCTAATCAGTAGCACATGGTGTGACCTAGCAAAGCATATCAACTTGGTAGCAAAATTAACCATCTGGCATTAAAATAAAACTGCTATATATTCCTTAAATATATTAGCACATTATACACAAGGGTGCAGTATATTTATGGTAATTTCTGATTGGAGTTGCTTTCTGTTGAACAGCGTTGTCAGAGGTTAGACAGACACTTCAGCGGCTGTGTTATTGAACACATATCCTTTAATGAAAACCATCAGGAAGAGACAAATCAATTTTATTTATGAGATCAATCACTGCTGGGAATATCACAAATGTCATTGGACAATGACCAATCAAATTACAGTCTGATGGATTGTACCAACAACACACTTCTCATTTAGTCCATGTCTAATTTACTTAATGATTTTTATCAAAGCTTCTCTATCAATGACTCCTAAAACATCAACAAGAAACACAACTGCGTGTTTTTATAAAACCCAAGTTTCAGTATGAGTTGCTACATTGTTTCTTAGCTTCATGTTTAAGCTGACAGCTCCGACTGGTCAGCAGGAGCTGTCAACAGTATTGTGAGATTTCAAATCACCACATCTTCGATACTTCCTATGGAGCTTTCGGAGTGTTCTTTTTTCATTTACTATATTCGTTAATTAATTCTGAAACGTTTACAGTTATTATTTTGGAATGTAAATGAGTTCTCAGTATTGAAGTCGGTATTGATTGCGTTATATTGCTGTAGATCAGATGGCGTGACTGTTCTCAATGAGTCACAGTTCTCACAGTCTCCCTTATACTAAAGTTTTTAGTAGTTAATGACAAAACAGTTTCGAAAAAGCAGGCTTTTAGGTGAAATAATATAACTTTTTACTTAATTAGCAGGAATGAAATATTTTTTGTTTTATAGTTTTCACAAATATTGGATTTTAAATGTGAAGAAGAGGGCCCTGAACAGTTCTCTGACAATCAAACCATCCTATAATAAATGATAACCTTTCCCCTGATATTTTTCAAGCAAATTGGTTAAAATTCATTTAAGCACTGAGGAATATACCATTTAAAAGCAAAATTGTTGAATCACCTGTTGAAATTAAGAATTAATTGCCTGCTCCAATAACGTTTCAGGCACAATTTGAATGAAATCCATTCAAGCATTAAGGACGAGTAGCATTTTAAAGCAAAACATTGCCTAACTTCCTTTTTGGGGCCTCACACCTAAGCCTAGGAATCAAATCAATTTTTTTAATTGAAAAATTAATAGCACATCTTTAATGTTATAGTTAAAATTTGGTTGAAATCCATTAAATCATTAAGGAAAAATTGCATCTGAAAGGAAAATATTGTCTAATGTCCCCTTTTGGGGCCCGTCCCCTTTTGGGGCCCTGCCCCCAGAACCTTTAGGCTTTGAACAAACTTTCTGAATGTAAGAAATGTCTCCCCACTCCAAATTCTGTTTCAGACCAAATTGGTTGAAGTCTACCCACAGCATTAAGGAGTATGGTTTTATAGCAAAATAATGTCTAACTATCCTTTTTGGGGCCCCATCCCCTGATCCCTAGGGATTAAATCAACTTTCTCAATAAGAGAAATGATTGTCCTCACCAAATGATGCAGCAAACCAAATTTGGTTGAAACCCATCAATGCATGAAGGACGAGAAGCATTTTAACGTAAAAGTTTACGCATGGCTGGCGGCAGATGATGACAGACAGGCATGATATCAAAAGACCATCTTGACCCCTCAGGTCAGATATTTGAGATCTATATCCATTAATATTATAAACTTGACCTGACCTTGAGAAAAATCTCGATGTGAAATCTAAGGCCAGACACTGTCCTGTTGGATGACAAGTTGATGTGGTGTTCATTTCAAAGATGACAAAAAAATGTAAATACCACAGCTTCTGGCTTTATTTGGATATTTCTGCCATCAGGTTCACATGAATGACAGCTCAACCAAGATAGAGGTCAAATGGGCCTGCATCTCTCAACTGGTATCCAATGCTTACAAATGTATAAACATCAATATGTGTGAATGTCATTTCCTTTCCTAGACTTTGTCAGGCAACCCACCACTAAATAATCTGGTCTTTTAATCAATTGGTCAGAACTGTTAAAGTTTTTAACAAATTTGACTCTCGAAACCTTGAATATGAGTCCAGGGCATTTCTTTATACAAATTTAGCTCCACTTCATCAAAGGAACCAACAAAGGGCATCTCCTATTTCTAGATTGTTTTATTAATCTGAAGAAGTTGTTTGAATATCAATCAAATTTGATCCCTGTAACTTTGAATATGGATCAAGGTCATTTCTTTTTGCAAGCTTTGTCAAGCTTCATCCAAGGAACCCACCAGTCAAATATCACGATTCTAGCCCTCTTGTTCCGAGAAGAAATGGATGAAAGGGAGAAGTTAACAATGGACTGATGGACAAGAGACTAGCCACTATGGCACAAGGTCACAAGGCCTTATTAACCAAGTGAGCCAATAAATGCTACCTGTTACACACGATATCTTAAACCTGTCCCACAAATTTTAATTCTGTCATTTCAATTAATTCCACTCCATACTTGGCAACTTTTCAAAATTCTTGTGGGGAAGAAACGACATTTCTCCCACGTCATGAAGTTTGTCACAAAGGAAAGATCAAGAGGACATTAATTAATTAACATAGATTTAATAAATATTTGTAATATGTACTTCATATCAATAATATACATGCTATACTATAACATCACAAACATTACTATTTAAGTTCTGATTTAGAGATAACGCGAGTCTTCTATAAAATGAAATTTCTTCAAATTTTCAGTACTCATTGAATTTATACAATGTTATAGATACATTTATTAAGATTTAGAAATATCTGTTTGGCTGTTGGTAATGATATGTATTCCTGTATTCCAAATATGATGTTTCAGAAAGAAAATTTTAAATTGAAATTAGGAAATTTAAAGCTATTGTTCAAGTGAGACTTTAGAAAAAAGAAAATTAGGTTAAAAAAAATAGACAAGAGGCCTTATGGGCCTGCACCACTCATGATGTTTAATGTTCATCAAATATACAATTAATGTTCATCACAAGTACACTAACATATACACCACTGGCATTCAAGGAGATCATATCCAATCATTTTTAACCAATCTGTAGCTTCTAACACTCAGCTCTAATTAGTAACATTTCTGACCTGGATTATCGATAAATGTCAGTTTTTGGGTTTTTTTTTTTCGCTCTCTCCAAATTTGTCGGGCTTTGACCTGGAAAGAAGTATTTTAGAGGTTTTTCACAAATTGGATCCATGTGACCTTGAATATGTGTCAAGGTAATCTCTGTTTGCAAACTATGTTTCATTGGAAAGATTTACCAGCCAAATACTATGCTTCAAGGCTGTTTGGTTAAGCAGAAGGAGTTGTTTTCAGATTTCAGAAAGTTGACCTCTGTGATCCTGAATATAGGTCAAGGCCATTTATTTTTTCAAACACTGTCAGGATTCATACTGTGAACCGATCAGCCAAATACCATGCCTCTGGGTCTTTGGTAAGTCAGGAAAGGATGTTAGATGTTTTAACAAATTTGGCCCCTGTACCCTTGAATATGGGCCAAGGTGGGTTTTTTTTTCGTAAAATTTGTAGGGCTTATACTGAGAACCTACCAACCAAATACCATGCTTCTGCACCTTATTGTTAATCAAAATAAGTAATTTTAAGGTTTTAACAAATTTAAGGTAAAGGTCATTTCTTTTCTTTACAAAACTTTGTCAGGATTCCATTTGGGCATTGAGATGAAGATTTTTTTACGTTTCAGTAAATTTAATCTGTTTTGGTCCCACCCATCAACTCCTGAGGGCCAACCAGGGTCAAGATGTGGATAAACTATCATCCTATTCAAATTATTCTGACCAAGTATGATCTATTTCCAATATAAATTATACAAATTATACTTAAGAATGTAATTTTTCTATATAAATTACATCTTTATCCACTCCCACAAGGAAATGTTTGACACTTGAGTCATGATGCTGGATGATGTTGGACAAACGAGAATCACAATACGTCACATGAGACTTTGTCCTTGATGAACTAGAAAAATATCGAATTTAGTAAACTATTTAATTTTAACTGACTATTCCCTAGGGCTCGCTCTTGAAAGCTGACCATTACATGGCCTTATATGTTATTGTCTTTTAATTAGGAAATACCAGATGTGCTCCAACGCATGTCAGATAGCGAGAATGAGGTTTTACCGAGTAGATAATTGGGCAGTGTATTCACCTAGTTTGCCCTAATCATGTGGTCAGGTGGTCAGTTTTATCTGTAAATGTTCCTACTTTACAAATACATTAAAGTTAAGTTTTGCCTACCTTGTTGGATCTCTTAAATAAGGAGATAACCCCATTTTTTATCAATATAATCAGGAGGTGATGTCGGGAAATAAAAACTGAGAAACTCTAGACTACATTGGAAAGTCTGCCACTCACCACAGAAACTCGTTACAAAATGAACAGTAGGTAGGTTGACGGAAGAATTTTGCAATGAACTGATGTCCTTTGACTTCATGAACTTTCTGTTGTTTAATGGCACCCCGACGTCGTGTGATGGCACCTCCTGTGTTGACCTTGTCTGGCTCTGCTAAAGATGGAACTTGTTCTGTGAAAAAAAGATATCAGGTATCTAACATTAACAATAACCTTACCATATTTGTGGTGTTAGAAATCTTTACCATATTTGTGGTGTTAGAAATCTTTACCATATTTGTGGTGTTAGAAATCTTTACCATATTTGTGGTGTTAGAAATCTTTACCATATTTGTGGTGTTAGAAATCTTTACCATATTTGTGGTGTTAGAAATCTTTACCATATTTGTGGTGTTAGAAATCTTTACCATATTTGTGGTGTTAGAAATCTTTACCATATTTGTAGTGTTAGAAATCTTTACCATATTTGTAGTGTTAGAAATCTTTACCATATTTGTGGTGTTAGAAATCTTTACCATATTTGTGGTGTTAGAAATCTTTACCATATTTGTAGTGTTAGAAATCTTTACCATATTTGTAGTGTTAGAAATCTTTACCATATTTGTGGTGTTAGAAATCTTTACCATATTTGTAGTGTTAGAAATCTTTACCATATTTGTAGTGTTAGAAATCTTTACCATATTTGTAGTGTTAGAAATCTTTACCATATTTGTAGTGTTAGAAATCTTTACCATATTTGTAGTGTTAGAAATCTTTACCATATTTGTAGTGTTAGAAATCTTTACCAGATTTGTAGTGTTAGAAATCTTTACCATATTTGTAGTGTTAGAAATCTTTACCAGATTTGTAGTGTTAGAAATCTTTACCATATTTGTTGTGTTAGAAATCTTTACCAGACTTGTAGTGTTAGAAATAATCACTTTCCATCTTTTCATTGTACCTGGATTTTCTTTAACTAATTTCCTAACATGTGATACACTTCATGAATCAAAAGTGCTTTTCCAAAATATATGTGTTAAGTTGGTCTACTTTCTTAAACTGGCACTTGAATGTTTTTCTTATCCAAAGTAGAATTACTTCATCTAGAAAAATAACACACATAATTTTATAATTTTGTACCGCAAATCTTTTTTCACAGAAAACAGTTTTGTACTTCGACTTTCTCCTAATATACCTGTAACCATGGCTAATTCAGGCACTTTCCTTATGGTGAATGAGGAGTTAGTATTGACTAAGATAAAACAGTTTGTAAATATACCTCAAAAATGTTATATATATTTCAATTATATTACGGAAATGTCAAATCCCAAATTGGAAAGACAACATAAGGACAAGTCAGGTGACTGTGGATTTCCACATCAAGTCGTTTCCTATTTTTTTATTATCTAGCCAAGTTTTTCATTAGATTCCCACTGACGGTAGCTATAAAGGATAGCTGGCTATGGTCTCCCCTGTCACCACTAGTTGGATATATCTCGCTTCAAATGACGATCACTGCAGACAACTGGGAGCTGTCTACCATCCACTAACACACACAATTCACATAATTTCTTTCAAAGCCAAAGAACAAATACAAAATAACAAAGGTCAGGCAGAGCTGTGAGGAATTATCAGATATAGTAAAATACGTAGAACTGATTCCAGATCATTGACAGTACGGTACAATTTATAAACCGGATCTGTTTTCATGTTTGAAAAAGTCATGTGTGCCCCTGAATTTTTAACAATTTTATTAGATATTGCGGTAAAATCCTTAAACACTAATTCTTGGAAAACAAGACTTTATTGTGAGAAAATGGCTGCCCATTCCTTACAGTATGAAAAGATTTATCTGTTAATTTTTTTGGAGTGTGAGGTCGTTCATTCTACCAGACATTTAAATCATGTATCTGTCGAATGAATTTCAAAGGAAGATTGACTTGACATTTACATCTTATATTGTTAAAAAGGCACGTTTCTTATTTAACCTAGAGATAGTATCTAATACAGGCACCAGCAGGAAAAATCTTGAGGGGATGGGTCGGAGATACTTCACGTATAAATCATCTGTTTTATTTTTTAATACTTAACTCCATGAGAATTTGACGGGTAAACTATGAATATTTGTTATTTATAATATTTTGTTGTCTGTTTAAGAGAATTCTAAGATAATATGTCATTACTTACCTTCATTTTCAGAGAAATATCGCACTTGTATTTGTAGTCGACCTGATGGTTTTAATTCCAGCTGAAAAAGAAATAACACATTTTGTTTTCGTTTTTAAATCTTGAATGTTTCTAAGACACTGTAGTGTTCAATACCATTAACAAATCTCAGTGACTACACAGGAAAATAACACTAGTAAGGCAGTATGGTCATTTTTAATTAGGAAAACTTGAAAAACGTTTTCCAGAGTTTAATGGCCATTTCCTCAACAATTGACTCATTTACATGTAATTTTTTTTATGTAATTTTTAATTATTTCAAACTTAACAACAAATTAGAAATACAATGACTTTGAACCTTTTTTATTTTATCAACCAGTAGGATTTAGGATGTAAACATCCATGGTGTATATAAATTGTGACTTCAGAGGTAACAAAATAGTGTCCTCCAAATGGTCTCCAACTTTGATGATGAAAGTTATAATTATGTGAATGATTATCTAAAATCAAGTATTACTGTTATCGTGATGTCACGTAACTATGGTTACACATGTATCCATGTTTAAGATCTGAAGTGAAATGACAGATCTATGCTATCTTCAATGTTTATAGTATAAAGTGAGCTAGCTGACAATTCTTTCATACTCCATGTTTAAGATCTGAAGTGATGTAACAGATCGATGCTTCTTTCTCATATTTAAAGTATAAAGTGAGTTAGAAGACTAATCTTTCAGACTCCATGTTTAAGATCTGGAGTGAGCTGACAGATCTTTCAGACTCCATGTTTAAGATCTGAAGTGAGCTGACAGATCTTTCAGACTCCATGTTTAAGATCTGAAGTGAGCTGACAGATCTTTGTTATTTCCTTTAGGAAGAAACTACTTGTATAACATGGTTTTTGTAACAATCAAGTACATTTATCAGTCCAACTTTCTCTTTTGGATTGACATCTTATTTTCGTACCAGAGGTTTAAAGACACAAATTAATTAAAATTTTACATATCACATCAAATTCCGAACTCTGAGTGTAAACAATACTGAAGACCATCGGATGTTTACAAATTATTGTTCATTCTGTAATAAGCTGAAGTGTAGATAACAAATGGCTGACACTTGGATGTTTGATCTGTGTTAATAACATTGGTGGTCATAAACAATTGGCACTCCACCAAAGCAGTCTTAGCTTTGCGTGAATCAGTTACAGACTTATTGACTGGATCTGTATATCAAATTGGGGTGACATCTATACAAGTCGAGTTGATACATAAAGGATGCCCAAGCTTGTTGTATTACAGATAGCAAAACACTGCAGTATTTATATCTTATATTTCATGCATCAATGGGTCCTGCAGGAAATTGTATTGCTAACGAAATAACTATTGTAATATGATTGATGACAAAACGTTTTTGGGGAAAGTGACCTTCAGATGATACTTTTCAACTATCATATTGATATTGCCATTTGTCCAGTACAAGCTGTGAAGATTCACTGTAATGCTTCTCAAGTGATAATTCTGCTGGATATGCTTTGTGTATAAGGTCAAGGTTACAATCCAAAAGTGACCTTGACCTTGGTCAAAACATTGTACTGGTTATTTGGCGTACAGTTTTGTTGAATGCAAACATAATTATGAAGTTTATCAAAGACTATGATGACAATCTGTATGAAATAAAGTGTTTGCTAGTGAAACCTTATTTCTGGCAAAAGTGACCTTTAGAATAAAAACAATACTTTAAGTACAAGCTCAGTGAAAAACATGCATGTTCTGATTGTCTGGTTATAGTTATCCAGGGCTGATAGAGGAATCCTTTTATCTAGTCAAGACTATTGGAGGAATACCAAACCAATGTATCTAGTCAAGACTATTGGAGGAATACCAAACCAATGTATCTAGTCAAGACTATTGGAGGAATACCAAACCAATGTATCTAGTCAAGACTATTGGAGGAATACCAAACCAATGTATCTAGTCAAGACTATTGGAGGAATACCAAACCAATGTATCTAGTCAAGACTATTGGAGGAATACCAAACCAATGTATCTAGTCAAGACTATTGGAGGAATACCAAACCAATGTATCTAGTCAAGACTATTGGAGGAATACCAAACCAATGTATCTAGTCAAGACTATTGGAGGAATACCAAACCAATGTATCTAGTCAAGACTATTGGAGGAATACCAAACCAATGTATCTAGTCAAGACTATTGGAGGAATACCAAACCAATGTATCTAGTCAAGACTATTGGAGGAATACCAAACCAATGTATCTAGTCAAGATGATTGGAGGAATACCAAACCAATGTATCTAGTCAAGACTATTGGAGGAATACCAAACCAATGTATCTAGTCAAGACTATTGGAGGAATACCAAACCAATGTATCTAGTCAAGACTATTGGAGGAATACCAAACCAATGTATCTAGTCAAGACTATTGGAGGAATACCAAATCAATGTATCTAGTCAAGACTATTGGAGGAATACCAAATCAATGTATCTAGTCAAGACTATTGGAGGAATACCAAACCAATGTATCTAGTCAAGACTATTTGAGGAATACCAAACCAATGTATCTAGTCAAGATGATTTAAGGATTATTCACCCATGTATCTAGTCAAGACTATTTGAGAAATATTAACCCTTAGAAATATCTATAAAGTTAAGTACAAGGCACCAAACTAGTTAATCAATGGGTTTCACATATAAACATCAGCGAGAGTCCACTGACAATATCACCATTTTGGTGGACCCTCAATAAATAAAACAAATATACTCTGTTTAAATAGTCTAAAAACCATGACATGAGGACAAATGAGGTACAATTATTTTCTTCCTATTTTCCAGACAGTACACTATAAAAATTTACCCCTGATTATTACATCAGTGCAGTCACCCAAAACAGATTGCTATTCCATAAGTAATTTGTGATGGATAATGTTCTGCTGTGATTAGTGTTAAGACAGCTAAATTAAAACATTAAAATAAATGGAACAAAGTTATTCATTGAGCCATTTGTATAAATTATCCTTTCAACTCTAATTCTTTTCAGGACCATGCTTGATGTTATGTTTCCGCTGCAAATTTCATTTTCTAATATAGTGTGAAGGCTCACAACAGGGTAAGATAGGGTTAGAAAACTGCTGTCCATCATACCCAGACGATGGTCAGTCTGCAAGTGCTTGGTAACGGTCACCTGCCGTAATTAATAAGAGTTAGCAATGATGTGTTTCTAATATTGGGTTTGACCAGAAACAATAAATCGTGTTTGATTGTAAAAAGAAACTGATCTATCAGTGGACTGACCAGAAATCTTTATATAGTGTTAAACATAAGCTACGAGATTACTTTCTGTAAACCAGTTAGTATGGTAATGCTAATGTAGGTCACTGCCAGCCATCTATAAGGAAATTCTAAAAAACATTTATGGTAACTGGACAAAACAAAAAAGTCTATTTACCCATACTGTGGCTATATTGCCATCGTTGCATTTTTCCGCCAAAGTCTGTGAGGGGACTGTAACTTCGGCTAGGAGACGGTTGGGCCTTTCCATGACAATCATGTTAATGACACGTCCCTCGTAAAGATGTGCATCAAAGCATGTATTCCACTCCGGATAAATTGTTCTCTTCTTCTGTACAAGCTGTGGTCCTCTACCTACATGCAGAATGTTTCACTTTTAAGATAACTTGATAAAACAGCTTTTAAATAGTAACCATTTAATGTAAGGTCACATTCATTCTTGGTAGTGCTCTTAGATATAAGAGGCCAATAGGTCCTGCATAGGTCACCTGGATAGTAAGGCAGACACATCAAAGTAATTCCCATAAGAAAAAATATAAAGTTACTGCCCCTCTGCCTCAATCTCTAGGCTTATTCATAAGGCCAAAAGGGCCTTAATGGTCACCTGAGTTACAATGCTGTCATTGTTCCTTTAACCTGTCATAGAAGTAATCTTGATAACAAAGTAACTACAATGTACATGTAATGCCATGTAAAATGTACATAATATGAAGTGTCAGCCACAACAGAATTAAAAGGAATTCAGCTTGATAACATCTGTGAAACAGGGAAAGTATGTGCAAAATGTAATTAAGGGGTTTTAGCCCTGAAGTTGGTAGCTGTATATCCCCTTTGTATGACAATGTGTACACCAAGTTTCCTTATCCTAGTTTATAAATGAAAGCAATGTTATGCTGCGGACACAAAATTTGATCAAAGGGCAATAACTCAAAGGGAAGCAGACCCTGAATTTGGAACACTGTACATCCTCTTGGTATGACAAATGTACACACCAAGTTCCATCGTCCTAATTTTAAATGAAAGTAAAGTTATGTTCCCAACAAGAAATTTTAGCAAAGGGCAATAACTCTGTTATTAAGGGGTTTTGGCCCTTAAGTTGGTATACTGCACATCCCTTTAGTATCACTAATGTATACACCAAGTTTCATAATCCTTGCTTGACTGTGGCCAAAGTTCGGTTCTGGATATGAAAGGACAGTCGGAGAGGCAAACAAATTGGCAGATATATGCTTCCCTAAAAATTTTGGTGGAGTGTAGAAAATCTTGTTTGAAGGTGTGAACATCTTGAAGTGTTTCCTTGGTTTAAAAAGGGTAATGGATTCACTCATCATCCCACTTCTATAACATGAGACGGTACATGATTTATATCACAGATAACTACAAACTTTCAACAGCAAAATATTAAGTACAGATTTATTTTTGGTAAATGTTCATATTAAATATGAAAGAAACTCCATTTCTGCATATGTTCAAGTGTACAGAACAAGAAGGATGCACAATTTCCCATGAATGGAATCATTTGTTCTTGTGAAACTAGTCTTTCATCCTATTACAGAAAGGTGTGTTTGTCTTCTCACTGGCATATTCTGTGTGGTGTTTTTGGTGTACTGTCACATGTTAGTGAGTCTATCCAGTTTAGTATGCGTGTATGCCTGCATGTAATGCCTGGATGGCTGCAGGACTATCCTAGTCAGCAAATGATACTAACCTGGTGTATTCACCGATTCCTTCACATTGATAGCCACATAGGGGTCAAACAGGTCACCCGCATTAGATTCCATTCTGGCACCCTTCTCCACCTCCATGAGTTTCACTCTTATAAAACCAACTTTGGCCATTTTGTATAACTGTGGTTGTTATGGTAACAGATCTTTTCCTCCCCTGGTCATACACCAAGCTGTAACACAGTAAAAACAACAAAAAATATCAACAAGTCAACATAATCATAATCCAACCTCAAATTAAAGAAGAGGCCCAATGTGCCTGCATCATTCGCCTGGTATTCCACGTATGTCAAAATTAGAAGCAGTGTTTAATAATTACAAATATATTGATATATATACCATTGGCATTCAAAGCAGTCACATCCAATCAATTTTAACTAATTTCCACATTAAACAACTTCTAATACTCAATAGTGAATATTATGACCTGGATTGTAAGTAAATGCCATTTGTTTTTTAACTCAAAATTTGTCGGACTTTCACCTAGAAATACTTTTCCACCAAATATTCTACTTCTCGAACTTTTGGTGCACCAGACAGTCTTCTACAAATTTTTGACAATTCAATCGCTGTGCCATTGAATAAGGGTTAAGGTCATTTCTTTTCATCACAAACTTTGTCAGGCTTCATCCTAGCAATCTATAAGCCAAAATAATTATGACATTTGGAATGTCATGTTTGACAGGCAAATGCTGCAGTTTAAAAAATTGTCGAAGAAAAAAGTACTTTATCATCAGAGTTAAAAATGTTGCAAAGAGTCTAACTTTCTGAAAATGACTCAATCTGATATAGATAACACACATCTACAATGTACAAGGATTACAGACAGCAAGCATCACTGGAATCAATTTGTAGTGGAGGAAGAATAGTCTGTACATTGTTTGATCTACAGACAGGGATTTACATCCTGATTCTAGCGTCTAACGTTGTTGAGGAGGTAGAATGGGTATGATAAAGGCAACACAACAATTGGCATGGGTAAACTTCTGACCATGATTTATTGCACATTACATAATTATAAAACCTCAGAATAACATTAAAGTAGTATCATTACTTTGTGTAGTTTAAACTTAAACTATGGTCTTCTTAGTAAACTATGGTCCTCCTACTAAACTATGGCCCTCCTACTTAACTAAGTCCTCCTACTTAACTAAGTCCTCCTACTTAACTAAGGTACTCCTACTAAACTAAGGTCCTCCTACTTAACTAAGGTACTCCTACTAAACTATGGTCCTCCTACTTAACTAAGTCCTCCTACTTAACTAAGGTCCTCCTACTTAACTATTGTCCTCCTACTTAACTATGGTCCTCCTACTTAACTAAGTCCTCCTACTAAACTAAGGTCCTCCTACTTAACTATGGTCCTCCTACTTAACTAAGTCCTCCTACTTAACTAATGTCTTCCTACTAAACTAAGGTCCTCCTACTTAACTAAGGTCCTCCTACTTAACTATGGTCCTACTACTTAACTAAGGTACTCCTACTTAACTATGGTCCTCCTACTTAACTAAGTCCTCCTACTTAACTAATGTCTTCCTACTTAACTAAGGTCCTCCTACTTAACTAAGTCCTCCTACTTAACTAAGGTCCTCCTACTTAACTAAGTCCTCCTACTAAGTCCTCCTACTAAACTAAGGTCCTCCTACTTAACTATGGTCCTCCTACTTAACTAAGTCCTCCTACTTAACTAAGGTCCTCCTACTTAACTAAGGTCCTCCTACTTAACTAAGGTACTCCTACTTAACTAAGTCCTCCTACTTAACTATGGTCCTCCTACTTAACTATGGTCCTCCTACTAAACTAAGGTCCTCCTACTAAACTATGGTCTTCCTACTTAACTAAGTCCTCCTACTTAACTATTGTCCTCCTACTAAACTAAAGTCCTCCTACTTAACTAAGGTCCTCCTACTTAACAAAGTCCTCCTACTTAACTAAGGTCCTCCTACTAAACAAAGTCCTCCTACTTAACTAAGGTCCTCCTACTTAACAAAGTCCTCCTACTTAACTAAGGTCCTCCTACTTAACAAAGTCCTCCTACTTAACTAAGGTCCTCCTACTTAACTAAGTCCTCCTACTTAACTAAGGTACTCCTACTTAACTAAGTCCTCCTACTTAACTATGGTCCTCCTACTTAACTATGGTCCTCCTACTAAACTAGGGTCCTCCTACTAAACTATGGTCCTCCTACTTAACTAAGGTCCTCCTACTTAACTAAGTCCTCCTACTTAACTAAGGTACTCCTACTTAACTAAGGTCCTCCTACTTAGCTAAGGTCTTCCGACTAAACTATGGTCCTCCTAAGTAACTAAGTTCTTCCGATTAAACTAATGTCCTTCTTCTAAAAAGACATTTGTCTGCTACCACCTAGCTTGCAAATTGTGACAGTATACGAGTATGAGCATGAAGGAACATGATTCTGACTCTATTTGTCAGTCCATGAATCTGTCACTGAAAAACTGACCTTTATTTATAATTGGAAACATGAGTTTCCCAAAGGAGGGACAGTCACTAGTGTAGACAAAGTCCTCGGACTCCCCACTGCTTCACAGTTTAAGGACTGTATGATATGACCCATAGGTCTTTACAATGCCAGAGCAATGATGTTTGCCGATGGGAAAATACTTGGAAATAGAAGATGTCGTGGAGACAGAATACCTGTCAACTAACCAACCCATAGGTCATAACGGATAACATAAGCTGATGATAAAAGGACTGCATGCCACTCTGCAGTATCTGTCCACTAATATAACGGCTATTGTAATTTTATGTACATAAAAATGCCTACCACCATTTTCTTAATAATATATCACCAAGTTAATATTTTCAAAGTCCAAAATACACAAATTTAGCAAAAAAATCTAACTGAATATGCCAAAAACTTGCTTTATCTTGTTAGAGATAATTCATTTGAAAATACTTAAAAGTTCTCAAAATTCACCAAATTATCATACTTTTTTCAATGAAATCATTCAAGATGCAAGACAGTTAAAAATCTACATGGCATATGAAATTATGAAGAGGAACCTCAGAAATGTGAAATCTGAGCGATAGCCATCTACTTCTCATGTAATAGCATTAACAGGCTGTATAGACTTTGAAGTGTCCTTTGTTTCACACAGACATTTCACAGACCTGCTGTACCAGATGAGAAGCTGCAAAATGCATATAAATCCTTGAAACAGGTACACCTAGAGAATACTCTATTGAAGTGGGAAAGCAGAGAGTGTAATGACTGCAGATGTTTAGCTGATGATGTGAACTGTTTACATAACTAGTCTGGTGTGTTTGGCACACAGTAGAAGACAACCTGAGGTTCCTGATAATGGCACAGTTTATACAACCCTACCTACCAATCCTAGGCTCTGTCTGTGATTACATTTATATCAACAGGTCAAATGTTATATTATAGGATCATATCAAATAATTGGCATAAATAATATTATTTCTTTATCGAAATATTTTGCATTTTAAATGAGATAATGATAGAATATTTCTTCTGAAATATACATCACATTGTTTCATAACAAGACTGGTTAGCTTTAATTGCCCTAAATGTGGAAATACTTGTGTAACTACAAAACTAAAAAAACTTTTTAAAACATTTCTTTTAAATAAAGCTAAAATATATACAATAATTTTACATTTCATAATACATGTTTTATATAATAGAATTGCTGTGTTGCATGACCATGTAGATTCATCTGAAATAGACTATAATCCTTCGTACAACATTCCTCAGTCCCTGTTATACTGACTATATTCTGATTTGCCCCCTTTTTATAATAACATGGACTGAGGAATGTTGGTAGAAGGATTATGGTCTATTTCAGATGAATTTACCTATATTTACCTGTGTTTTTTACCTTTGGTTACCTGTGCTATTAGCCTATGTTGAAAAACTAATATCATATGAAATGACAGAATTCAAGTTTTACATACCTGTAAACTTACTTTATGTTAATACAACACAGAAAATTGTTAAAAAAGAAAATAATTTGTAATATTGTTTTATATTTAATTACCAATGTTTAGAATCAATAATTTTCATCCTATATTAATTTTTATTATTATTATTATACCCACTGCTACCCACTCTTGGACAACAACCCACTACTTCCACATGCCAGATATGAGAGTGGAAGGACAGAAGGACAGAAGGATGGAAAGACAAAATGCAAAAACATAAACTATACATTGATTGAACTAATATCACTGATGATAAAAGAAAAATATTCATCCGTTTAATGTTCATTTAAATACATGATCATACTGATAGATGAAAAGACATCTGTTATATCAGGTACAAATTATCAGCATATCTCTAACTTTAATAGAGACTATTTATAGGTAAATCTCATACAGATTACCACTTACAGATAAATGTGACAGAATTAATACAGGGAACACCAATGGTTGGATCCCAAGTACAACACTGGTACAAGTGGATTATTCCTTATATTCTGACTGTGTGGTAAATCCCATGACACCAGTGATCTCAGTGACCAAACTTTGGTGATAACAGTGATTGGCTGGTCTAGAACAGCTTCTTCAAAACTGTTGAATGTTTTTACAACACTAAAGTCATTCCAAAGACAACATTAAGTGGTGCTAAGATGTTCTGATGTGACATGACAATCCTGTTGTACTGTCAGCCAGGTGACAACAAAAGGTCATGGATTACCGAGCTCTTTAGAAAGAAGGTGTCTGCAACTATTACATAAACTATGGAAGTTATCCTGTTTGTCAAGACAGTGTACATCGATTGCCTGTATATAGATAGGGGCTTATCAATACCCTACAACATGCTGGGTGTTAGTAGACTATAAAGGGGCTGAGAAATTAAGCAAAAAGAAATCCCAGGGTGTTATTGGTACCCATCATTGTGTAATCTTTATATATTCCTTTAAAGTTGGATCTTTCCCCCCATCCCCCACTTCTTTCCTCTGTTTTATGCCCTTGATTATATGAAATTTAAAAACTCCTTTAAAGAAATAGTAATAATAATCTTAACTGAAAAATTCAAGATGGTTGCTTGCCAGCCATTTTCTTTTTTCTGATCAGTTCCAAAATCAAAAGGGCACAACTATGGAACCAAGTGGAATCTATATATGAAATTTGAGGAATCCAGTGTCTCTCAAGAAACAGCAATAATAAATGTTCAAAGTCAAAATCAAAGAAGGTTGCCTGTCATGCATTTGGTTTTACTTATCAGTCCCAAAATCGTTTGGACACAACTAGGAACCAAGGGATCCCTACATATCAAATTTGAAAAAAAAACCCCAACTTTTCCAGAAATAGCGATAGCAAACTATTACTATCTAATCCAAGATGGCCACCTATCAGCCCTTTTTCTGATCAATCATACGATCAAATTGGCATAAGTAGGGACCATGGATAACCTACATATGAAGTTTGAGAAAGATCCATCCAGCACATCTCAAGAATAAGCTATAATCTTTCAAAGTCAAAATCCAAGATGACCAACAAGATGGAACCTACAAATAGTCAAGAGTGACCTTGATCGATGTCCACCAAAATGATGGGATACTAGGGGAAGAATTTGAATGAATCAGTTCAGATTCATGATATATCATGTACACAAGTTTTTTTTTTATTTCAATGAGATTAACTGTGACCTTTGATCTTTAACCTTGACCTATTTTAGTTTTTATCCAATATAAACTGCAGCTATATGTCAGTAAGTGGTATACTATCAGCTGAGATAGGACGATGACTTACCTTTAGGATGGACTAAATAAATCTCTAATGACCAGCAGTTGTCATTGTAACACACAAACAAGCTATAAAAACACTATAGTGTCCAATGGATTAATTAATCCAACTAGGTATGAAACTGTCAATAGGTACTGATAGGTAGGATCAGGAAGCTTTTAAATCATGTCTCTTTACAGCCAGGTGTTACACAGATGTCTCTTTACAGCCAGGTGTTACACAGATGTCACTTTACAGCCAAGTGTTACACAGATGTCACTTTACAGCCAGGTGTTACACAGATGTCTCTTTACAGCCAGGTGTTACACAGATCTCTCTTTACAGCCAGGTGTTACACAGGTGTCTATTTACAGTCAGGTGTTACACAGGTGTCACTTTACAGTCAGGTGTGCTGTACACAGGTGTCCTTTTACAGCCAGGTGTTCTGTACACAGGTGTCCATTTACAGTCAGGTGTACACAGGTGTCTTTTTACAGTCAGGTGTTTCTAAAGCATCTTCCTCACCTGCAATAAATAAAATCTCATTAGCATACAACCAGTTTATGTTATAAATAGTACAAAAATATCCAATGTAAACAACGTTACAAAATTAATCAGTATCAAACCGTGTTAAGTGAGAGTTTGTACTATCCATTAATTACATAGGCACTCACTGTGTACAGAAACATAAGAGAATTAAATACTATTTATAGTATGGAAACAAGCCATATCACCCCAGAATCACAAACAAGTTTACTGGCCAAAGAATGAATCATTGTTACATCAAAATAGTGACAGGTTATCTGCATGATTTGTCATCAATTTTACCAAGACATCAATTAATCAACTATATTAATATTGACAGAGGGGAAGTGTTCCACAAATGCCGTTACCAAAGTCTGCTGATACCTGTATATTCTAGCGGGACTAGTATCAAATAAATGTTAAGGGTTCATGTTGTCTGAAGATTTCTAGACTTAATATTGATACAATATCAAGTATAAATATGTTATGTAATACCAGTCTATTATCAATATGTGATGTAACATTGACCAGGAGGACCAGTGGAACAACCTATCTATATCAAGTATAAATCTATGATGTTTTACTGACCAGGAGGACCAGTGGAACAACCTATCTATATCAGGTATAAATCTGTGATGTGTTACTGACCAGTAGGGGCAGTGGAACAACCTATCTATATCAGGTATATATATGTGATGTGTTACTGACCAGTAGGGGCAGTGGAACAACCTATCTATATCAGGTATAAATAAGTGATGTGTTACTGACCAGTAGGGCCAGTGGAACAACCTATCTATATCAGGTATATATATGTGATGTGTTACTGACCAGTAGGGGCAGTGGAACAACCTATCTATATCAGGTATATATATGTGATGTGTTACTGACCAGTAGGGGCAGTGGAACAACCTATCTATATCAGGTATAAATCTGTGATGTGTTACTGACCAGTAGGGCCAGTGGAACAATCTGTCTGCATCAGGTATACATATATACTACATGTGTTTATACAATTTTCAGTAAGTATGTAAACCTGCTGTCTAAGTACCTTGTGTTATGTATCTACATCTGGTTAGTCTATATGATACACTGACCAGAAAGTGGATACTACAGCATACAGTAAAGTTAGGACTAACCTCTTCCTGAGTATGAAAACTTCACTTGTGAAAATGGTGTAGGTTACAAATTGATATTAATCATTCATCTGTCCTACCTGTAACATACCACATTCTGATATCAGATATCACCTGTCCTACCTGTAACATACCACATTCTGATATCAGATATCCATCCGTCCTATCTGTAACATACCACATTCTGATATCAGATATCCATCCGTCCTATCTGTAACATACCACATTCTGATATCAGATATCACCTGTCCTACCTGTAACATACCACATTCTGATATCAGATATCACCTGTCCTACCTGTAACATACCACATTCTGATATCAGATATCACCTGTCCTACCTGTAACATACCACATTCTGATATCAGATATCACCTGTCCTACCTGTAACATACCACATTCTGATATCACCTGTCCTATCTGTAACATACCACATTCTGATATCAGATATCACCTGTCCTATCTGTAACATACCACATTCTGATATCATTCTGATATCAGATATCACCTGTCCTACCTGTAACATACCACATTCTGATATCCTGATATCACCTGTCCTACCTGTAACATACCACATTCTGATATCAGATACATTCTGTAACATACCACATTCTGATATCAGATATCACCTGTCCTATCTGTAACATACACACATTCTGATATACCACATTCTGATATCAGTAACATACCACATTCTGATATCAGATATCACCTGTCCTACCTGTAACATACCACATTCTGATATCAGATATCACCTGTCCTACCTGTAACATACCACATTCTGATATCCGATATCACCTGTCCTACCTGTAACATACCACATTCTGATATCCGATATCACCTGTCCTACCTGTAACATACCACATTCTGATATCAGATATCACCTGTCCTATCTGTAACATACCACATTCTGATATCAGATATCACCTGTCCTACCTGTAACATACCACATTCTGATATCAGATATCACCTGTCCTACCTGTAACATACCACATTCTGATATCAGATATCACCTGTCCTACCTGTAACATACCACATTCTGATATCCGATATCACCTGTCCTACCTGTAACATACCACATTCTGATATCAGATATCACCTGTCCTACCTGTAACATACCACATTCTGATATCTATCTGTAACATACCACATTCTGATATCAGATATCACCTGTCCTACTTGTAACATACCACATTCTGATATCAGATATCACCTGTCCTATCTGTAACATACCATATTCTGATATCTGATATCACCTGTCCTACCTGTAACATACCACATTCTGATATCAGATATCACCTGTCCTATCTGTAACATACCACATTCTGATATCCGATATCACCTGTCCTACCTGTAACTTACCACATTCTGATATCAGATATCACCTGTCCTACCTGTAACATACCACATTCTGATATCAGATATCCATCCGTCCTATCTGTAACATACCACATTCTGATATCAGATATCCATCCGTCATACCTGTAACATACCACATTCTGATATCAGATATCATTGCCTACCTGTAACATACCACATTCTGATATCAGATATCCATCTGTCCTACCTGTAACATACCACATTCTGATATCAGATATCCATCTGTTCTACATATGCTCTCCTGTCCATTGTTATCAGATGCAAAAGGTTGCATATAAATTGCCTTAGTTTTAATCCAAATGACACTTTTATCACATTCATGTACCCTGAATTTCTCTAAACATATACATATAATTCAAAGGGTCCTGTTCTATCTCCAAAGTTAATCTTTGCAAAGAATAGTTCATTTTCACTATAAACATTCAGTTTTCTTTAAAATATGTAAAGAAAAAAAATTTCAGTTGGAACATCATACTTAGGTGTTGCCTTTATGCTCATCCTGCAGGCAAATGTTTAAGGTATTTTAGTGCTTTAAATGTGTGAAGCTTGATAACGATCTCTCAAGAGATGAAGCAGCTAGAGTAATGACAACAATTTTCTAAAAATAGTAGTAACCTTGATCTCAAAACCCTGAAACTCAAACTTGTCAATGATATTATGGTCATTTGTAAGTGTGATTTGATCAAAATCCCATATGGAATGAAGCCCCCACTCTTCTTCTTCCCTTGGTAGTTATAAACAGCCATT
The DNA here is from genome assembly GCF_031769215.1 of Ylistrum balloti. NCBI lineage: Eukaryota > Metazoa > Mollusca > Bivalvia > Pectinida > Pectinidae > Ylistrum > Ylistrum balloti. The sequence continues at coordinate 316,126 of NW_026782205.1, forward strand.
TGAAGGAGGTCACCAAGTTACCAGGGCAAGAAATTTGGAAAAAGAAATACATTGCATGGACATCTATATGAAGTCCTTATTATTCTTTCATCAAACTGAAACTGGTTCACAAGTGTCAATACAATGTTTAGGCAATATCCAAATTTCAGTATTTATCTCCTATACTTCATTGTCAGGGGAAAAGGGAAATTAAATTATATCTATTTTGTATACACAGAAAACACATCACAGAATTATGGGTCATCTTTTCTACATTATGATTTTATTGAAGGCCCAGTGTTACACTCATCTACAGATTGATACACATAGGAGGGCCCAGTGTTACACTCATCTACAGATTGATACACATTGGAGGGCCCAGTGTTACACTCATCTACAGATTGATACACATAGGAGGGCCCAGTGTTACACTTGTCTACAGATTGATACACATAGGAGGGCCCAGTGTTACACTCATCTACAGATTGATACACATAGGAGGGCCCAGTGTTACACTCATCTACAGATTGATACACATAGGAGGGCCCAGTGTTACACCCATCTACAGATTGATACACATAGGAGGGCCCAGTGTTACACTCATCTACAGATTGATACACATTGGAGGGTCCAGTGTTACACTCATCTACAGATTGATACACATAGGAGGGCCCAGTGTTACACTCATCTACAGATTGATACACATAGGAGGGCCCAGTGTTACACTCATCTACAGATTGATACACATAGGAGGGCCCAGTGTTACACTCATCTACAGATTGATACACATTGGAGGGCCCAGTGTTACACTCATCTACAGATTGATACACATAGGAGGGTCCAGTGTTACACTCATCTACAGATTGATACACATTGGAGGGTCCAGTGTTACACTCATCTACAGATTGATACACATTGGAGGGTCCAGTGTTACACATTGTAGGATCCAATGATAATTTCATCAGCTACAACACCAATAGGTCAGCAGCTTTGATGATGCTATTTATTGAATGGTATTTGAACCTTTGCAAGGTCATCTGGTCACTCTCTCATAGTGTTAGGTGATTTGTAGCCACTTATTGACAGGAAATCATGTGATGATCAGTACATCAGCTGCCCAGAGAGCAAGGATGACGAGTGTTGATCATTCATTTGGATCCATTTATGGTTAGATTTCTCAATATATCAGATAACAAACCTGGTCTATATATCAGATAACAAACCTGGTCTATATATCGGATAACAAACCTGATCTATATATCGGATAACAAGCCTGGCCTATATATCAGATTACAAGTCTGGTCTACAGTTCTATATATCAGATAACAAGCCTGGTCTATATATCAGATAACAAGCCTGGTCTATATATCAGATAACAAGCCTGGTCTATATATCAGATAACAAACCTGGTCTATATATCAGATAACAAGCCTGGTCTATATATCAGATAACAAGCCTGGTCTATATATCAGATAACAAGCCTGGTCTATATATCAGATAACAAACCTGGTCTATATATCAGATAACAAGCCTGGTCTATATATCAGATAACAAGCCTGGTCTATATATCAGATAACAAGCCTGGTCTATATATCAGATAACAAGCCTGGTCTATATATCAGATAACAAACCTGGTCTATATATCAGATAACAAGCCTGGTCTATATATCAGATAACAAGCCTGGTCTATATATCGGATAACAAACCTGGTCTATATATCGGATAACAAACCTGGTCTATATATCAGATAACAAACCTGGTCTATATATCAGATAACAAACCTGGTCTATATATCGGATAACAAGCCTGGCCTATATATCAGATAACAAACCTGGTCTATATATCAGATAACAAACCTGGTCTATATATCAGATAACAAGCCTGGCCTATATATCAGATAACAAGCCTGGTCTATATATCAGATAACAAGCCTGGCCTATATATCAGATTACAAGTCTGGTCTACAGTTCTATATATCAGATAACAAGCCTGGTCTATATATCAGATAACAAGCCTGGTCAACAATACGGTATTACTATAGTTAGTTACTAACTTAAACACACAAACCCCTGAACACTACTTTACCACTAAGACTTCACATCAGTACTTTACCACTAAGACTTCACATCAGTACTTTACCACAAACTCCACCAGTACTTTACCACGAAGACTATATATCAGTACTTTAACAAGCACATCAGTACTATATATCAGTACTTTACCACACAGACCTCAGTACTTTATATATCAGTATAACAAACCTCAGTATTTACCACGAAGACTTAACATCAGTACTTTACCACAAAGATATATCAGTACTTTACCACGAAGACTTCACAAGTACTTTACCACGAAGACTCCACATATATATCAGTACTTTACCACACAGACATCATATCAGTACTTTACCACTAAGACTTCACATCAGTACTTTACCACAAAGACTCCACATCAGTACTTTACCACGAAGACTTCACATCAGTACTTTACCACAAAGACTCCACATCAGTACTTTACCACAAAGACTCCACATCAGTACTTTACCACGAAGACTTCACATCAGTACTTTACCACGAAGACTCCACATCAGTACTTTCACATCAGTACTTTACCACACAGACATCATATCAGTACTTTACCACTAAGACTTCACATCAGTACTTTACCATGAAGACTTCACATCAGTACTTTACCACAAAGACTCCACATCAGTACTTTACCACAAAGACTCCACATCAGTACTTTACCACGAAGACTTCACATCAGTACTTTACCACACAGACATCATATCAGTACTTTACCACTAAGATTTCACATCAGTACTTTACCACGAAGACTTCACATTAGTACTTTACCACAAAGACTTCACATCAGTACTTTACCACGAAGACTCCACATCAGTACTTTACCACAAAGACTCCACATCAGTACTTTCACATCAGTACTTTACCACGAAGCCTTCACATCAGTACTTTACCACACAGACTTCACATCAGTACTTTACCACGAAGACTCCACATCAGTACTTTACCACAAAGACTTCACATCAGTAATCCACCACTTAGAATCCATATCAGTACTCAGGAACACTCCGATACATCAATACTTTAACACTCAGGTTTCACATCAGTACTGTCAATCTTAGATGTTGTAACATATGCAAAAGACACTTTAATCTCTTTAACTAATGCATCAAACATGGGCTTTTAAACTTTTATTACAAGCTGACTACAGACACTATGCTGTTTCCATTTCTCTAAAAATCCCACGCAATAATCATCATTTGTACAATTCCTATTCCTTATAAACTTAATCCAGAATCTTTTCTCTCTGGAGTGTAATAAATAGAGTTTTCTGCAGTAAAAAGAATGCACTTGTGAAAGATACAAAAAATATGAGACACACGAGAGAAATGTATTTCTTTTTACTGAAGACACGATTTACTATTCTTTTTATTACATTTTTACGAGCATAATTAGCCAATTACTGACATATTTAGGACAGAATAAAATGACAAATCTGACTATGCTTTTAGCAAATACTACTCACCATAGCTTCACATTACACAACAAATATAACCCTTTTTTGAAAAACTTAGTGAAATATATAAGCACAAAAATAAATTTCAATGTATATTTTTTTTTTGTATTCACAAAGAAAAGGTTACTCATTCGTGTACCTAACAGACAAAATTTGCTGTAAAACGTTCAGAGAGAGTTTAACATTAATGCCTTGTGATAAGTTACTATGCAGCTGAAAATATGGCAGCAACCAATTAAGTCATGATGTTGTCACTGTCAATGACACAAATCAATTTCAAAGTGTCTAGTTCCACTTTCAAGACGTTAGGTGGGGGATTAGGTTATACTTATGATATGGTAATTTCAGTGACTGGCTTGCATTGTTTTGCTGACTTCCATGGAAATTGAAGTTTACCTCAGAAATAATAAAAATGTGTTATTTTTCACTATTGAACAACAGCAAGATATTAGCCCAGCCAAAATTAAACAACTATACAGTACCAGCATATAATGATGAGTTTACACATCCAAGAACTAGATAGGTTTGACACCCAAAGGTTCTCTCAGCCACGGTTACATCTAGTGATAAAGAGAAAGCTTAACCATTAGACTGTATCTAAAACTAGCATGGATGACGTTGCTTCTCCCAACAAGAAGTAGGTTGATGTGCAAAGACAATCAAATTCAAAAGACAAGCATGAGCCTTTCAACTGTTAACAATTTAACACCGACAACTAAGTAATCAAATTACATAGAAAGATCCCTTAAAAAGACTTCCATATAGTCAATTTTTTCTACTGCTACCAGCCTACGAGCGAGCTCTCAGCTGGCACTAATTGTTCATTGTTCACATGAAAACTTTGGGTCTTAATGATCTATAAAAAATGGAAGCCAAAACACTCATCAAGCTTGTTATGATGTTTACACAAGAGGTCTAATAGGCCAGTATACAATAACTGAGATGAAGTTACCTATGTGTGCCGAGTGTAATCAATAAAAACCTTTACAGTCAGTACTGATTACGTAGATAACACTCCTAATTAGACCCAAACAATAACATCAAGAAAATGATAAGTTACAGTTTTGTGTATATTTAGATATTTTGACAAAAGCATTGTTTCTAAGTTCAAAGTTCAAAGATTTTTGTCGCATAGACTTGGAGTATTACATAATTTTTCTAGTAAAAAACTGCTTACATAGCATGACTACCAGGACATGTGATTGTAACATGATTGTATTGGCTTTTCATGCCCAGCAAAATGGTAAAAGTATTGACATTTATGGGAGCCAGATAACATTTAAATAGCAAAACCAGCAAATGATGATAATTGATAGAATCATAACAATTAGTTTCATATGTATTCCTAACTGGATATTTCAGTAGTCAATTCTGCCTTCAGTTCAACTCGGTTCTTTGAACCAAACTAAAAGTAAAAGTAGAAACTTACAACAATTTGATAGAATCAATCAGCAGCAATAGAAATAATAATTCCGGTCGATTCCAACTGGTACAAAATGAAATTATCCATTAATATTACATTGCTTTCAACTCTAGTTTTATTTATAGGTTTGACGATTATCACTGTTTAACTTAGTTACCACAACCCAAATAGCTGGATTACAATAATTCTGGTTATCATATTATTCTTATCTGGAAAATATCATAATAAGCAGGTTTCATTGTATATAAAATGTTTACACATGACACACAGCGATGGAAAGAACATGACGGCAACAAGTCATCTTGACCCTTGTCATCCGTTGACCCACTTCAGTTAAATTGTCGATCTTCTCTTCAAGCTAACTTTCATTTGAAAAACTGTATTCTAACATCAAATAAAATGCAGTTTTCTGGGAAAGTTTTTACCCATTGAGGTGATTCTGATACATATCAGTCCATTGTTTATTTATTATCGATACTACTGTACATGTTATGTATCTTAATGTCTTACCTTGATCATGGAAGACGAAAAATCAAATGTTGAGGAACTAGAATGGTTTGTAGGTACAACACAATAGTCTGTCTTGACAAAGTGGTATGGTTTTAATATAGCTTTTTCACTGGCGACAATAAAACAGATAAATTCTGTCCTCTAACACACTGTCTGTAACAACCATATCAGTTTTGGTGGTAGGGATAAAGTTTACCAATGTAGGCCAGTTGTATCAGTTTCTTTATTGTGACAGGAATTTCGTTTCAATTGTGGACAGTTAGATGGTTTGAAAGCCAATAAAAAAATTCACAATTATCAAAGGCTTCATTGCCAATTAGTTCCATTGAAAATGCCATTGAAAATGGTAATGTTGTGTGTTATAAAAATCAATTCCATAAAAGTATTTAAATGTCAGCAAACAATCTCATTTACAATATTACTTTACAAACCGAATATTATTGAAAAGAGAAAGAAAATGTTGTGATATACTGTATAAAGTGGAGAGTCCCTAAAATGACATGAACAGTAGTTCTATTTCATTAGATTATATATAGCGGATAAATAAGTTGTTCCAAGTACGCAAAATTTGACATTAACAGATATTACATGTTAACAGGAGACTATTAACGAGAGTTCACTGAACAAAGTATACGCTGTACATACATGGTCTTGATTTGTTTATTTATTACTCTAATACATCATTGCTCATTCTGAGGAAAGTTTGACATTATTTTTGATAGATTGGGAAGTGTCAACTAAAATCTCCTCGACTACACTATAACTATGTATCATTAATTTGCTAATTACAGTGACAGGTTAGAAAACACAATCTGTACAGGGATGGCAAAGGATACCGTACATATTTCACCAAACAATATATGCTGGGGAGACATGAATATTAAAACCAATTTGTCTTCATTGATGCCAAAATTAGATTTAAACGGCACAATTTTCATGTTTTTTCCCTGTTTACAGATGGGAATAAATATGTGGTGATTATGCAATGAAATAAACTGAACCAATAATTTAGGTTCAGATCCCAGAAAACGGAATGGAAATGTGCTTTCCACAATCTGTGAATGACTATGAGGAAAATATGTTTTCCTTTGACATAGAAATAGTGTAAAAGATCTATTATCAAAGTTACATCACTTGATCATAGTTTGGATACAACACCTGGATGCTTGTCGTAAACATTTTTTAGATAACTTAAGCCCTCTGTTGTCTGTAAACCTTTCACATTGTTAGCTTCTTCTCATAAACAGATGAGCATATTCAAACCAAACATGGTCACTAGCATCAATACCTGAAGGGGCAGAATTTGTGTTCCACATTCTCTGAGATTCATGGCAAGGGGCAAAAACAATGTAAAGCATGTAAGTTTGAATCTCTTCTCTCCTGGGAGACAAAGAATGTAAAGCATGCTATTTTGAATATCTTCTCTCCTGGGAGACAAAGAATGTAAAGCATGCTATTTTGAATATCTTCTCTCCTGGGAGACAAACAATGTAAAGCATGCTATTTTGAATATCTTCTCTCCTGGGAGACAAAGAATGTAAAGCATGCTATTTTGAATATCTTCTCTCCTGGGAGACAAACAATGTAAAGCATGCTATTTTGAATATCTTCTCTCCTGGGAGACAAACAATGTAAAGCATGCTATTTTGAATATCTTCTCTCCTGGGAGACAAACAATGTAAAGCATGCTATTTTGAATATCTTCTCTCCTGGAGACAAACAATGTAAAGCATGCTATTTTGAATATCTTCTCTCCTGGGAGACAAACAATGTAAAGCATGCTATTTTGAATATCTTCTCTCTCCTGGGAGACAAACAATGTAAAGCATGCTATTTTGAATATCTTCTCTCCTGGGAGACAAACAATGTAAAGCATGCTATTTTGAATATCTTCTCTCCTGGGAGACAAACAATGTAAAGCATGCTATTTTGAATATCTTCTCTCCTGGGAGACAAACAATGTAAAGCATGCTATTTTGAATATCTTCTCTCCTGGGAGACAAACAATGTAAAGCATGCTATTTTGAATACCTTCTCTCCTGAGAGACAAACAATGTAAAAGCTGAGAGACAAACAATGTAAAGCATGCTATTTTGAATATCTTCTCTCCTGGGAGACAAACAATGTAAAGCATGCTATTTTGAATCTCTTTTCTCCTGGGAGACAAAATCACATTGATCAAAATAATTTCTGATGAAATGTTTTAACAGATAAACATCATGTGTCTCAGTATATTGTTGTCCTCCTGCACCCTTTGACCATTATCGTTTCAATTTGTGAAAAGAAAATGTATTGTTGCAATAAAAACATGTTTACACTCAGAATAAGGCTTCATCAATGATAAAAGCCCTATATTGAACATTCAAAGCTTTCGGCAATGTGACTCAGAAATAACCGACCACAATTTACAGTCACATAGAAACTTAGATACCTGTACAGCTGAAATCACAGCATCGTTCCTAACTGCTGGCTAATGTTTTCATAGGAGCCTATGTAAAGCTTTGATATCAATAGAGGAGACGGAAGAATGAGACATCAGTTACTATAGAGTAAGTTAAATCGAGGAGGTGTCAAGTGTCACATTCTGAGTGTCACGTTTTATCATGATGTTTATGGCTTTTGTGTGCACTTAGTGCTCGTTTAATCTTCAATGAAATGAACACTCCAACACGGGTTTGTGTTGTACGTGTATTTGCACACATTTAATTTGTGATATTGTTTATTTCATTTGATATTACAACACATATTACCTTGATAAATCTCTTTTAACTTTTGAATAAATTGTTGAAATTGTATATTGTTGGTGTCATCTTTCAGTAGCGTAGAAATTAACGAGCCTGTTCCTTTTTATCATAACTGACTTATCAGAAACTTATTTCATCTCCTGAACTAAAGCTATATTAGCTAAGTTGCAAAAATTTCTGTCTTTCTTTCATCTTTCATCTCATTTGCCAAACACTAACACTATCCTCCAAAAGAACATAGTCATCACCAAATTTGTCCTCAAATTTTGAAGATAAATTTCAGTAGTATTTTATTTAAATAACTGGTTTTACATCCACTATTATGGATTGTCCACCTCTATAGCTAACAGTTTTCTGTGTCCACTTTCAGCTCTCACTCAGAACTCTCCAAGAGACTACATACAGGGCTCCAACGTCACTTCTTCTGTGTCCACTTTCAGCTCTCACTCAGAACTCTCCAAGAGACTACATACAGGGCTCCAACGTCACTTCTTCTGTGTCCACTTTCAGCTCTCACTCAGAACTCTCCAAGAGACTACATACAGGGCTCCAACGTCACTTCTTCTGTGTCCACTTTCAGCTCTCACTCAGAACTCTCCAAGAGACTACATACAGGGCTCCAACGTCACTTCTTCTGTGTCCACTTTCAGCTCTCACTCAGAACTCTCCTAGAGACTACATACAGGGCTATAGTAGATTTTTCATATAAGTAACAATATATATATAAATCAATAGTTACCTTTGATATTTCTCCATCTGCTCTCTAAATGTACATACCAGTAAACATACCTGAAGCATTATCACATCCTAAATTACTGAAGCAATTATGGGTCATATGATAAAAATAGAAATCTATTTATAGAACTGCTTTAAATAATTATCAGGTGTGATATATTGTCCTCATCCCAACGAGGCAGAGCGTTAGTAGTCATAAGTTTCAGGTCATCAATTTTCTCAGGTTACTTAGGTTTAGCATTCACCTACTTGTAAGCCAAAGATACACCCTTATTTATAATGCAATGAAATCCAAACCATGAGCAATGTTAACCAGTGTAACTATCGTGATTTCAGAACAGAATATCTGAATGACTGTCCTATATTTACCCCCATGACTCAATGCTTTTTTGATAAAATCACAGTGAGATTTACTTAAGGTGAAAATTTATGTGACAATATGACAATATTTTGAATCAATATGATGACACAACAGAAAAGGTGGACACCAACAGACAATTTCAACCATATATGATGTATTGACAGCATGGTTGTCATGTGATAATATCCCTGAACCTGTGAGTTGATTTAAATTTACAGATCACTTTAAGGTAGGAATGAAATTATTGATGAATTACAAAATTTGCTGCCTTAGAATTATGTATACACACAATCTTTTAAACTGGTTGTTTATCTAGCAGATCTGAATTACCAGTAGCACCAACGAACAGACAATTTGTTGAATAGACAGCGCAGCACAGCACAGCATAGCACAATCAATGTGATTTTCTTCCTCCTTTCAGGAAAACCATTCACAGCAGCTAGTCATAAAAACCCTACAGATTTTACAACTACACACACCTCAACTATACACAGAAGCCCTGAAGACTAAAACACAGCAATATAATCCTGACACTGAGCTAATGAGGAGTCATTCATGAGTTACATGTATATGCAGAAAATGTCGGATAAGTATATGATGTATTTGATATTCAGACAGTTTCCCTTTAGTACTTAGCATGTGTGTTTCTTCATAATCAAAAGTCTTATGATAAACCTGTGTTCAGGTACTTCAACTTCCAAGTAATTCAGGTCTATCATCCTGACTGTTTGATGACCAATTTTTACATCAATTCAAGTCAATATCAGACTCACTGCTTTTACACAAACTACACACTGTATCAAAAATTAATATTTTAGATAAATTAAATTCAATAATTAATTCATCTTTCATAACTTGATATAGCATTTCATAAATAAGTAATATCCACACTAGAAAGATGAATATGTTGTTCATGTCCATTCCTTTTTTTACTTTCAAGTTCATCTGATCACATGAGAGTTTTCTTTTAAATCTGCCTTAGATTCAGATAGCTATCGTATGTGTACATCTGTTTACAATTTTGTCACTTGAGCTTCAGGTACATCAGTAACAAAGCATGCATTGGTCATGAAATTCCTTCAGATATCTTAATTTCATGTACAGTAAAAACCACACTCACTCGACCCCACATTATTTGATACAAACTTTTCACATAACTCATTGTTAGGTCCTGAATATGTACTCTTTGTTATCAAATGCTGGATTCATCAAACCAATACTTCTTAAATACCCTAGTATTTTCCACTTCTTTCTGTTTAATAGGTGTCACAGTTGCCAATATTTACCTGTGTCGCAATTGCCAAAATTTACCTGTGTTGCACATGACTGCATCCAACTTGAGTGTACCAGGTGAGATAACTGCCAAATATTCAGGTGTCTGATAGGACATGGAATAATTATGGAATTAACTGTGGCATTGTACCTACACTAGCATCTGCTACCTAATCTTTTATACAGATATTTGTCATGAATATGTATCTTAACTTGACTTGCCTTTCAAACGAAAGTATTTTTTGCTTGAAACCAAAATACGAATAGCACAATGTACAGTCATAACAACAAGGAAACATCATCCTCTCCATCTTACTTATTCTAGTTGTAAACGAAACCTATGCAAGCAGACAACAAACATGAGGACAATGGACCTTCTGACTATAAAAACTTATCATTGAAAAATGCAAAATAGGCCTTAATTACTTGACTACTCCACAGTTTACAAAGAAGACATTGTCAGTTCATAAGAACATTTCCTTCAAACTCTAAATCCTGATCCATAGTATGTGCTACTACACAAATATCATGACTTAGCCTATCGCTTGTTGAAAGAAGAAGTTTTAAGATCTCAACACCTTTGACCCCAGAGACTTTGACACTAAGTCAAGGTCAATCATTGTAATAAATTTGGTAGTCCTTCATTCAAATTTGTTAAACAAGCAATATCAACAGTCTGGACATTTTTGGTTATTGAGAAGAACTTGTTTAAATATTTTAACACATTTGACCTTGTGACCTTGGAAGTGGATCAAATTCATTCATTTGGACAAATTTTGTAGCCCTTCATCCCACCAATCAACAGGCCCAATATCAGCAATCTAGGCCTTTCAGTTTTCTGGTCTGACGACCTAAAATTAGAATGCCAATAAAGCACAAAACCATGCATGACCTTTCAAATGATATAAGCAGTGTCTGGCCAATATATATATTCCTATACAGTTCAAACTTCAACAACATGGAACACAAAGTGTTGATATTGAGGAATGTTAACATTACACACCTTTTGTTCACAGATTTCAAGTGCTCTACATTTTCAAACAGCTATCCTAATGACTACATTGTTTTTATCTTACAGAAGTGTTAGGCCCTCTACTGATGACACATTAACTATCATGACAGATTTTATTTGAAGGAACTGCCGGCAGAATTTTTACTTTTAAGCAATATATCTGGATCATAAATCAAATCTTAAAAGTTTGCTGTTTTCTACAAAAAACGATGTATTTTAAGCTTTATCTATGTTTTTAGAATTTTTCGCTTGTTAAACTTTGATGGTATTTACACACAGAATTCATCCCAAGCTTGGAGTAATTATGTTAACAAGTACAACTCACACCATTTCTATGTTCTAATGCCAATGTATTGATCCATTGAATTCCTTGGAGGTCCTTCTCAGCATCACACACACAATAACATTATCTGGATGACATTATATCTATCATGACATCAACAGACCTAACCCAAAATGTACAAACCATGAGATAATGGCTTGTCAACCTAACTACAATTTACAATTAAGTCTTCGTATATAAACAAATACAAAACCTACAATTTACAATTAAGTCTTCGTATATATACAAACACAAAACCTACAATTTACAATTAAGTCTTCGTATATATACAAACACAAAACCTACAATTTACAATTAAGTCTTCGTATATATACAAACACAAAACCTACAATTTACAATTAAGTCTTCGTATATATACAAACACAAAACCTACAATTTACAATTAAGTCTTCGTATATATACAAACACAAAACCTACAATTTACAATTAAGTCTTCGTATATATACAAACACAAAACCTACAATTTACAATTAAGTCTTCGTATATATACAAACACAAAACCTACAATTTACAATTAAGTCTTCGTATATATACAAACACAAAACCTACAATTTACAATTAAGTCTTCGTATATATACAAACACAAAACCTACAATTTACAATTAAGTCTTCGTATATATACAAACACAAAACCTACAATTTACAATTAAGTCTTCGTATATATACAAACACAAAACCTACAATTTACAATTAAGTCTTCGTATATATACAAACACAAAACCTACAATTTACAATTAAGTCTTCGTATATATACAAACACAAAACCTACAATTTACAATTAAGTCTTCGTATATATACAAACACAAAACCTACAATTTACAATTAAGTCTTCGTATATATACAAACACAAAACCTACAATTTACAATTAAGTCTTCGTATATATACAAACACAAAACCTACAATTTACAATTAAGTCTTCGTATATATACTAACACAAAACCTACAATTAAGCCTTATTATAAATAAGAAATCTTGGTATATATAGTTCTACAAATCCTACACACAATTTACAATTATAATCAGTGTTTTCAATATTAAACTAGTTATTATTCCATACTCCGTTGTTTTGGTCTAATACCTAGTTATTATGCTGAGGTCTGTTGTATTGGTCTAATACCTAGTAATTATGCTGAGGTCTCCGGTATTGGTCTAATACCAAACTATTATGATGTCTGCCGTATTGGCATAACATAATGTAGTAAGACAGAAGAAACAGTCACTACTGTTTAGAAATCATGTAAATAATAGGCATATCATTTTACAATTACACAGGTGAAAGTTGCACATTTTCAAAATCCTGAAAATTTAGTTGAGATCAAAGGGGCCGCTAGGGCCCTTGATGAGTTTAGGGCAAAGCCCTGGTGGGGGGACAAGGGGGTCTGTGGGGGGAGAAGGGGGGGCTGAGCCCCCTTGAAGCCCCAGGGATATAGCTAATAGGAAACCATTTTAAGCAAGAACAAAGTCTTGTCATTTTAGTTTAAAGGAACATCTTATCATATGATATTGTAAGAAGTGGGTGCCTCTCTATCAATTAACTAATCTATCTGTATAAACATGTCTGTGTCTTGATAACTGACCTTTATAAATCTAGAGGATACTGTGTGATTGGAAACAGGATCAGCAGTACTTTTGTTATCACACCCATCTTACTATTTCACACTTCATCAGGACTCATGGCAAATATTTTCTACCTGCTAATGTTATGTGCAAGAATACTTAACATTCCTTGCCCGACTTTATATTCCCATTGGAGAACCATATGAGTTTGTATATGTTGTCTGTGTGTGTTGTCAGGTACAGATATCTAACTCCTGGTTATGTTGTCTAGACTGTTTCAAAGAGCTGACCAATTCCTACTGGAGCCCGTTTCTTATAATAAAAAGATAACAAATCATTTGTAAGCAGTCAAGTTAAATAAAAAATCATTTTGATTCCCTTCAAATACACCATCTTGTTTTTATCAGATCTAACTCTTACTCTAATTCTAAACCAGCCACATGAATCTGTATTGTTTGAGATTTTTTTCAATATTGGCAGGGATTTTGTTTTTTATAGTGTGGGTAGGAATGTCAGCATTTAGACAATACCATTATAATTAATCAATAATACTTGTTACCGACCCTACCTCCAACTCACAGTGAATAACCAAACCCTACCTCCAACTCATAATGAGTAACAGACTCTACCTCCAACTCACAGTGAATAACCAAACCCTACCTCCAACTCACAGTGAATAACCAAACCCTACCTCCAACTCATAATGAGTAACAGACTCTACCTCCAACTCACAGTGAATAACCAAACCCTACCTCCAACTCACAGTGAATAACAGTGAATAACCAAACCCTACATCCAACTCACAGTGAATAACCAAACCCTACCTCCAACTCACAGTGAATAACCAAACCCTACCTCCAACTCACAGTGAATAACCAAACCCTACCTCCAACTCACAGTGAATAACCAAACCCTACCTCCAACTCACAGTGAATAACCAAACCCTACCTCCAACTCACAGTGAATAACCAAACCCTACCTCCAACTCACAGTGAATAACCAAACCCTACCTCCAACTCACAGTGAATAACCAAACCCTACCTCCAACTCACAGTGAATAACCAAACCCTACATCCAACTCACAGTGAATAACCAAACCCTACCTCCAACTCACAGTGAATAACCAAACCCTACCTCCAACTCATAATGAGTAACAGACTCTACCTCCAACTCACAGTGAATAACCAAACCCTACCTCCAACTCATAATGAGTAACAGACTCTACCTCCAACTCACAGTGAATAACCAAACCCTACCTCCAACTCACAGTGAATAACCAAACCCTACCTCCAACTCACAGTGAATAACCAAACCCTACCTCCAACTCACAGTGAATAACCAAACCCTACCTCCAACTCACAGTGAATAACCAAACCCTACCTCCAACTCACAGTGAATAACCAAACCCTACCTCCAACTCACAGTGAATAACCAAACCCTACCTCCAACTCACAGTGAATAACCAAACCCTACCTCCAACTCACAGTGAATAACCAAACCCTACCTCCAACTCACAGTGAATAACCAAACCCTACCTCCAACTCACAGTGAATAACCAAACCCTACCTCCAACTCACAGTGAATAACCAAACCCTACCTCCAACTCACAGTGAATAACCAAACCCTACCTCCAACTCACAGTGAATAACCAAACCCTACCTCCAACTCACAGTGAATAACCAAACCCTACCTCCAACTCACAGTGAATAACCAAACCCTACCTCCAACTCACAGTGAATAACCAAACCCTACCTCCAACTCACAGTGAATAACCAAACCCTACCTCCAACTCACAGTGAATAACCAAACCCTACCTCCAACTCACAGTGAATAACCAAACCCTACCTCCAACTCACAGTGAATAACCAAACCCTACCTCCAACTCACAGTGAATAACCAAACCCTACCTCCAACTCACAGTGAATAAAAGACCTATTGCAAAGATCCTACAAATCAGTAAAAAAAAATTCTTTCCATTTGAATTTTATATTTTCTTTCAATCAATTTTGACTTTCCTCTGTTGCTTCCTAGGATTCAAATCTTTTACCCTTAGAATCACTGATGAGTCTTAGAAGGATGAAAACAGCTATATGATGCAACTAAATGCCAAGGTTACCCTTGTGATTACAAGGGTATCCTGGCCATAAGGACACCAAAACCGAGGGTTACCATTGTCATTGTATTACTCAAACTAAAGTGTACCCTGGTCATTATAACACATAACTGAAAGTTACCCTGGTCATTATAACACCTAAACCCAAAGTTACCCTGGTCGTTAAAATAAACCCAAGGGTACCCTGGTCATTATGATTAACCCAAGGGTTTCCTTGTTATTATAACACCTAAACCTAAAGTTACCCTGGTTGTAATCACAAACTTGTATTGTCAAAATTGATGGTCTAGCATTATGTTTTCTGGTCAATCCTAAAACTAAATGGGCACAATTGATGCCACAAGAAAACCAGTATATAAATCTGAGAAAGATTCATCTAGCACAACAAGGGACATACAGGTGCAAGACAAATTGATTCTAATGAAGGTTGGCGAAAATGGATACACAGCAGAGAGGATTAATGAGCCATTTCTGCATTCCTGAGCCGTGTAAAGCCACATTGGGTACATCATTTACAAGCCTAACACATGCATGCTGACCCTGGAGATATGTCAATAGGGTAATGTATCTATACACATCTGTTTGTAACCTGCTGTTTATAACACAATGGTAAGTCAGTCAGAAATGAGTGTGGAGGGAGGAATGAGTTCTAAAGTACGTCACATCAACATTAACATGGTGTGGAGGGAGGGATGAGTTCTAAAGTACGTCACATCAACATTAACATGATGTGGAGGGAGGGATGAGTTCTAAAGTATGTCACATCAACATTAACATGGTATGGAGGGAGGGACGAGTTCTAAAGTAGGTCACATCAACATTAACATGGTGTGGAAGGAGGGACGAGTTCTAAAGTAGGTCACATCAACATTAACATGGTGTGGAGGCAGGTACGAGTTCTAAAGTAGGTCACATCAACATTAATATGATGTGGAAGGAGGGAGTGACTTGCAATCACATTACTATTAACATGGTCTGGAGGGAGGAACAAGTTAAATATAATATAGGTCTCATCACCATGAATATGGTGTGTAACATGGGGTGGGGAGAGGTCATTTAGGGAGGAATGAGCTACTATGTAGGTCACATCAATAACATGGTGTGTATGTAGTTGTGGGGAACCCCCTCCCATATTTTATACACATGTTACTTCAAATTAAACAGAAATTGAACAATAAATCTTGTACTGTCATCATGTACAGGCCGAAGTTTCTCCTCAGTGATCTACTTTGAGCAGGAAGTTTCTGTAACGTCAAAGTAGACAAGAAAGTATGCTTTCTTACAAAATATAACAGCATAATGCCTGATGAAATTTCATTTAACAGTATGAAATAATTGAACTGCCTATGAAGAACTAACCAGAAAACATAAAATCATCGTACATACTTACTTTATATAAGTAACACTGTCTTGCCTGCATTGTTATCATCCGTAACAGGATACACACATGGATATTTATACACTATAAAATCTGGCTCAAAACCTTAACCACAAAACTTTTTTTTAACATAGCTATGATTTAAATAGCCTCTTCAAAAGATTGGTTCATCGGTGCCATGGGAGGTTTGAATCCTAGCAGCTGAGCAGTCAAATACAAGTCATATTCTGCTGGCTAAGTTAGTAAGGGTTTAATATCCGAGCTACAGCCTGAAAGTGAGGAAGTAAGATATGTTACAGCTCTATATATACATATAGTGGGCTAGTGTAAAACATGGACTTGTAATAATGCTGGAGTCATGTACCTTACTATTACAGCTGTTATCACCATACTGTTAGCTTACTGTAAACCATGGTCAGTCACAGTCCTCAGCCATGTGTATCTATATACTGCTTACCGTAAACCACAGTCAGTCACAGTCCTCTTTCCTACATCAGCCATGTGTATCTATATACTGTTAGCTTACTGTAAACCACGGTCAGTCACAGTCCTCAGCCATGTGTATCTATATACTGTTAGCTTACTGTAAACCACGGTCAGTCACAGTCCTCAGCCATGTGTATCTATATACTGTTAACTTACTGTAAACCACAGTCAGTCACAGTCCTCTTTCCTACATCAGCCATGTGTATCTATATACTGTTAGCTTACTGTAAACCACAGTCAGTCACAGTCCTCTTTCCTACATCAGCCATGTGTATCTACATACTGTTAGCTTACTGTAAACCACGGTCAGTCACAGTCCTCAGCCATGTGTATCTATATACTGTTAGCTTACTGTAAACCAGTCAGTCACAGTCCTCTTTCCTACATCAGCCATGTGTATCTATATACTGTTTGCTTACTGTAAACCAGTCAGTCACAGTCCTCTTTCCTACATCAGCCATGTGTATCTATATACTGTTAGCTTACTGTAAACCACGGTCAGTCACAGTCCTCAGCCATGTGTATCTATATACTGTTAGCTTACTGTAAACCACGGTCAGTCACAGTCCTCAGCCATGTGTATCTATATACTGTTAGCTTACTGTAAACCACGGTCAGTCACAGTCCTCAGCCATGTGTATCTATATACTGTTAGCTTACTGTAAACCACAGTCAGTCACAGTCCTCTTTCCTACATCAGCCATGTGTATCTATATACTGTTAGCTTACTGTAAACCACAGTCAGTCACAGTCCTCTTTCCTACATCAGCCATGTGTATCTATATACTGTTAGCTTACTGTAAACCACAGTCAGTCACAGTCCTCTTTCCTACATCAGCCATGTGTATCTATATACTGTTAGCTTACTGTAAACCAGTCAGTCACAGTCCTCTTTCCTACATCAGCCATGTGTATCTATATACTGTTAGCTTACTGTAAACCACAGTCAGTCACAGTCCTCTTTCCTACATCAGCCATGTGTATCTATATACTGTTAGCTTACTGTAAACCAGTCAGTCACAGTCCTCTTTCCTACATCAGCCATGTGTATCTATATATTGTTAGCTTATAATTTCTCTCTTTTTATTCTTTTATGAAGGTGTCTGATGCTTTACTAAATTTATCTCATTTTTTTTGCTAATTTGTTCAAAGTTTCACATCATTCCTCACCACAGCTTTTCTCCTTCATTAACTGAGTTGAAGTCCCACTCCATTTCTGAGGTTGACTTATTTCATCCTTGAAGTGTTTATCATTCTTTACCTAGGTCATTTGAAGTCTCATACAATTTCTGATATCTACTTATCTCACCCTGTAAGCCTTTCTCATTCGTTAACTGAGGTATTTTTTCTTTAATTATTTGTATCATTTTGTTTTTCTTTTTCAACCCTCAGCACATTGAAGTGAAGATGGAACATTTTTTGGTTCAAATAATCAATTTATGTATCACCACAAAAATAAATGTAAAAAGTTTTATACAGGTGTAAAACATCATGTCATTATGTCCGTTTGAAAATAGGTAAAAATTCTTAAAATGACATAAAATAGCAACAGATTTGGTTCTGTACAACCTGCTTTAACAGATATATCAAATGAAAGTGTTAAAAGCTTTAAAACATTTATAATCATAAACCAAAGGGATCTTGGCACCCACGATTGTAGGATCTTTTCCCCTCTGCTCTCCTTTGTTTTTGCTCTTAATAATACCAAATTTGAACATTCATTTGCCAAACTCAAGATCATCACCTATCTTCCATTTTATTTTTCTGACCAGTCCCAAAATCAAAAACTAGGGTCATAAAGAGAACCTGTAAATGAAATTTGAGAGAGATCCATCCAGTACTGGTCTAGAAATAGCAATAACATTCTTTCTTGTTCAGAATCCAAGATGGCCACCTGTCTGCCATTTTGTTTATCTGATCAGTCCCAAAATCAGACAGGTACAATAAGGGACCATAGGATACCTACATATGAAATTTGAGAAAAATCAATCCAGTACTTCTCAAGAAATAGTGATAACAATATTTCATTTATGAAATCCAAGATTGCCATCTGTCAGCCATATTGTTTTCCTGATCAGACCCAAAGTCAAATGGGCATAACTAGGGCCCAAGAGGAACCCATCTATAAAATTTGAGAGAGATCCATCACATACTTCTCAAGAAATAGCAATAACAAAAATAGTTTACAGATGGATGGATCACAGATCACTGACAAAAGGCATATTTTTGAATAGGTTGAAAAAGGAGGAAAAGAAAAAAGAAGAAGAATTTTCTATCTAACAATCAATTTTATCTGAACTGTAACAAATATACCTGTATATGCATTTTAACCCTGACAAGTGTATCTGGTTTAACCATTGAACTCGGTGGGAATTAATGTGAATATATTCACAGTAATAATCATCACCAACTATACTGTTAAGTGGCAAAGGCTGATAGGCCAACTGATGAATTTAATATACCTGTGGTCCTCATGGAAGTGATACAGGTAACACAACATGCACAAGTAACCAAGCATAAAATGTGACACACTTGTTAAGCTTCAGTATTTGTATAGCAGCTGAAAGCAGAAGTTTAATATCAAACAAGAAGCCCATAGGGCCTGTATCATTCATCTGGTATATTTTGCTTAAAACTGATTAATTACAATAAATGAAAGTATTTAAAACAACTTTATCAATTTCAACTATTTGGCCCAGCCTCTCTTCCCCACAGGGTTTAGATATACTGCTTGTATAAAATTTAGTTTTCATCCAAGGATGCTTCAGATTAAATCTGGACTAAATTGAATCATTAGAGCACAAGAAGGATTTTCACGTTTTTGCTCTATTTCCACTATTGGCCCCTCTGGGAGTCAAAACCTACTGGTCATATAAAATTGAACCCAAGCATATCTCAGACCAAATTGTAATAGAATCGAGGCATTCCTTCATAAGAAGAATGATTTTAAATAATTTGACCTATTTATCCTATTGGGCCCCGGCCCAACCCCTGCCCCTCCCAACCCAATGTTTGATATCCACCATTTAAACAAAATTGATGTTCATGCAACCAAGAATGCTTCTGACCAAATTGAGACAACATTCAGGTATTTCTTCAGAACTGTGTTTGGCACTGGCCCTCCTGTCCCCAGGGGTCTATACCCACCATCTACACAAATTGATTCTGCTTTACCAAAGGATGCTTCAGACAAAATTTGGGTGAATTGCCATTATTCTTGAAAAAGGAATAGGATTTTAAACAATTTCCTCTATTTCCCATATTGGGTTAAGTCCCTCCCATCAAAGGAGGCTGACCCATCGTTTATACAAAACTGATTTTCCTTCACCCTACAATGCCTCAGACCAAATTTTAGCAAAACACAATCATTCCTACAAGTGGAGTAGGATTTTAAAGAATTCACAGTGACAAATTCAACTTAGAACACCATAAGACTATCTCTATCACAATGAAACTAGGAACTCCATCTTGTCCATTACCATGAAAGCGGGGACACCATTTCTGTGTCAGTCATCATGACCTCAGAACACAATCAGACTATCTCTGTCACCATGAAACTCTGTACACCATCATGTCAGTCATCATGAAACTCTGTACACCATCATGTCAGTCATCATGAAACTCTGTACACCATCATGTCAGTCATCATGAAACTCTGTACACCAATGTCTCATCATGAAACTCTGTACACCATCATGTGAAACTCTGTACACCATCATGTCAGTCATCATGAAACTCTGTACACCATCCTGTCATCATGAAACTCTGTACACCATCATGTCAGTCATCATGAAACTCTGTACACCATCATGTCAGTCATCATGAAACTCTGTACACCATCATGTCAGTCATCATGAAACTCTGTACACCATCATGTCAGTCATCATGAAACTCTGTACACCATCATGTCAGTCATCATGAAACTCTGTACACCATCCTGTCAGTCATCATGAAACTCTGTACACCATCATGTCAGTCATCATGAAACTCTGTACACCATCATGTCAGTCATCATGAAACTCTGTACACCATCAGTGAATATGACACTTGACCTACAGTGATTTGGAATCTGCAATGGTATATTGTGATATTTCCACAAATATTCATTTCATGGTCTTGAGTGGGTTTATGTTGCCAATAAAACTATGTTTTTCAACAGTAGAATCATGATATACTGCTGAAATTTTTTTAAACACTGTAGGGTAATTATTATCTCATTACAGTCACAATGTGTATCACTATCTAACTCATTTACAGTGTAGCATCAGATATTTCACCATTGAACGGTAATGTGCACAACTGTCAATAAGTGTCATATATACCATGGAATTATTGATTTAACAATAGATGTTGTCATTCTCGTATGTGGTCACCCCAGCTGTATCACTCAATGCTCTGGTCATGACCTCCACCTAATGGCCATTGGGGTTTATCAAATTCAGAAATTCATTAACAATTTTTCTCTTAATACTTTTACCTTAATTTCTATATCAAATTGTAGCACACTCTAATGTCGAAATCCTCACATAGTGAAATAAACTCCACTGTGAAGACTTAAATAAATGACATACAAAATTGTGACTATTGTAAAATCACTCACCAAAACTATACTGTAGACATAGCACTCCAAACTACAATCCTAAACTCACAAAAATACAATGTAGACATTTTACTCCAAATTACATAACTTAATCTTATTTTGACCTCAGGGCAGTATGTAAGCCCCCTGTCAGTATAATGTGACAATGTGGGATGTCATCCTGCTGATCTTGTCCTCAGGGTAGTATCAAAGTCCCCTGTCAGTAAAATGTGACAGGATGGACATCTTCACCTGTTATGTGAAACATAACAACATGACCATCATTTTAGCCTGATTTTCTGTGTTAGAACAAGTTTTCATCACCTTGTGCCCCCTTGATTCTGAGACATCGCTATCCAAAGATTCAACCTCGCTGGAACAAACCCTCTAATCAAGGCAGAAAGTGAGGAAGAACCTACCTCCCCTCCACCATAAAAAGATGGCACACAGGCATTAGTAGTTTGGTAGCAAGTATGGTAGAAGATAGAGTCAGAACAAACTTTTACTTTATGTAGGTCAAAGGTCTAAAAGTCAGAGTGAACATATTTATATATAATACATTATCCAAGGTAAAACCATATCCCAAGTATTAAACTCCAGTGATAAGTTGTATAGCAGGATGGAAGGAAGTACATACACTACACAAAACTATAGTCCACTCCAGTTCCTGGTGGGGGACTGATAATTAGATCAGGTCAATATCATTTCTGTACAAAGTAACAACTGTCTACTCTCTATTGGTCTTCAGGATTTATTGAAATTGGAAATACAAAAATATCAATTGTACATCCTCAGGCTACATAAAGCACAGCTACTCATTCTACCAAAATCAGAAGATATTAAACATGAACAGCTGATTTGTCAGTGTGTATATTCGATATGAAAAGATTTGCAGACAAATTAACTAGTGGAAGTATTGGTCATATCAACACTAAATCTTATCAAAGTTTGTCATCAAAGATAGGCTAAATGTTTTATCCCTTTAGATAATATTTTGAAATAAAAAATTCAAAGTGAAATATCAATGCATTGAACTGTTGTGATATAGCATTTATAGCCAATGTAAATGACAGATATGCAGACATCATATTGTGTACTGTAGCGCACTACACATGCTGTGTATTATTTAAAACTACAATAGATGCTGTACACAGGTCAACGTTTATATTTTCACTTCCTGCATATGTAACTGTCTTCTGTAAATAAGATATTAAGATGAAATAAACTATTCAAGATCAATCTTGTAGTAAATCAAGTGAAAAAACCAAGTTAATATTGAGCCGTCACATCGTCTCCATGTCCACACAAATGACCTTGTAATAGTGAAGTGCTCGACGACATTTATCATACCATAAATCACACTTCTCCAGGTTTGTTTATATGGTGGCATTACCTTGTAAATGTAAATACCTTGGTAACTATAGGTTTCAAGCAAATAAAATTACATATACATCTTGATATGAAGTACCCGAATTTGAAAATTACAATCATTTTCACCACTCTACCAAACATTTCTATCAAGTGCAATAATTTCTCGACATAAAATACTTGTATATACATGCTCAGTCCTTTGAAATCAATCTTTCCAGAAGCAAGTAGTATCACATATCCAGATCTGGCATATGAGACAAGCATCTAGGTAGATCACACTGAATATTTAAAAGAGAAATCAATAAATACCACAGATCTGTAGTTAGTAAACAAGTGTGCTTTAGTGATGTCATAATGTGAATCTACCATGGTAGACTTATTATCACAGAAACAGGTACCACCTTCCACCTCAAGCAGCTCAAATGTAGGACACCACCCAAATCCATTAATATGGTGATGCACTCATAACACTACATCAACTTCTATGAAGCCTGGAATTCTCATGCATATTTTTCAATATTTTATACATAATGCTGTGCATACACGTGACATCAAATCACCAACAACAAACATACTATCATATACAAAGTTGGAAGTTGTAACATTGTCACTTCAATACAGGTGATTTACAACCTCTGTCTCTAAAACAATGTCATTTACAACATCTACCTCCTCAGTGTCTATAAACAGCATCTGTTACAACATCTACCTCATCAGTGTCTATAAACAGCGTCTGTTACAACATCTACCTCATCAGTGTCTATAAACAGCGTCTGTTACAACATCTACCTCATCAGTGTCTATAAACAGCATCTGTTACAACATCTACCTCATCAGTGTCTATAAACAGCGTCTGTTACAACATCTACCTCATCAGTGTATATAAACAGCATCTGTTACAACATCTACCTCATCAGTGTCTATAAACAACATCTGTTACAACATCTACCTCATCAGTGTCTATAAACAGCCTCTGTTACAACATCTACCTCATCAGTGTCTATAAACAGTGTCTGTTACAACATCTACCTCATCAGTGTCTATAAACAGCGTCTGTTACAACATCTACCTCATCAGTGTCTATAAACAGCATCTGTTACAACATCTACCTCATCAGTGTCTATAAACAGCATCTGTTACAACATCTACCTCATCAGTGTATATATACAGCATCTGTTACAACATCTACCTCATCAGTGTCTATAAACAGCATCTGTTACAACATCTACCTCATCAGTGTCTATAAACAGTGTCTGTTACAACATCTACCCCATCAGTGTCTATAAACAGTATCTGTTACAACATCTACCTCATCAGTGTCTATGTCTATAAACAGCATCTGTTACAACATCTACCTCATCAGTGTCTATAAACAGCATCTGTTACAACATCTACCTCATCAGTGTCTATAAACAGTATCTGTTACAACATCTACCTCATCAGTGTCTATA
Organism: Ylistrum balloti; assembly: GCF_031769215.1. Lineage (NCBI taxonomy): Eukaryota > Metazoa > Mollusca > Bivalvia > Pectinida > Pectinidae > Ylistrum > Ylistrum balloti. The sequence goes on from NW_026782205.1 coordinate 340,981, forward strand.
AACAGTATCTGTTACAAAATCTACCTCATCAGTGTATATATACAGCATCTGTTACAACATCTACCTCATCAGTGTCTATAAACACTGTCTGTTACAACATCTACCTCATCAGTGTCTATAAACAGTATCTGTTACAACATCTACCTCATCAGTGTCTATAAACAACGTCTGTTACAACATCTACCTCCTCAGTGTCTATAAATAGCGTCTGTTACAACATCTACCTCATCAGTGTCTATAAACAGCGTCTGTTACAACATCTACCTCATCAGTGTCTATAAACAGCGTCTGTTACAACATCTACCTCATCAGTGTCTATAAACAGCGTCTGTTACAACATCTACCTCATCAGTGTCTATAAACAGCCTCTGTTACAACATCTACCTCATCAGTGTCTATAAACAGTGTCTGTTACAACATCTACCTCATCAGTGTCTATAAACAGCGTCTGTTACAACATCTACCTCATCAGTGTCTATAAACAGCATCTGTTACAACATCTACCTCATCAGTGTCTATAAACAGCATCTGTTACAACATCTACCTCATCAGTGTATATATACACTGTCTGTTACAACATCTACCTCCTCAGTGTCTATAAACAGCGTCTGTTACAACATCTACCTCATCAGTGTCTATAAACAGCGTCTGTTACAACATCTACCTCATCAGTGTCTATAAACAGCGTCTGTTACAACATCTACCTCATCAGTGTCTATAAACAGCGTCTGTTACAACATCTACCTCATCAGTGTCTATAAACAGCGTCTGTTACAACATCTACCTCATCAGTGTCTATAAACAACATCTGTTACAACATCTACCTCATCAGTGTCTATAAACAGCGTCTGTTACAACATCTACCTCATCAGTGTCTATAAATAACCTCGTTTGTTATTAGCACTCCCTCAGAAAACTTTTAATTTTCCTATACCATCAAGAGACGTTGAACTTACAGATCTTATCCTTCCAAAACAAAACAAACATTCAAGTCTCTGATGACAGCTGCCTCAAATAAGCAAATGTACACAATACTGGGAGTATAAGAGACTGGTGTCACTGTGTGAATTAAGGTTAAGGAGATATTGATATTACTGTACTGTTAATGATCCAAACATGGCTGATAATATTATGCTTTTATCATTTTCTATTCACTTTGGACACATATTTGACATAAACAGTTATTTTACTCATTTGCTACAACACAGTTGTCCTCATAACACCAGCCATGCTGGTTAATACTGGTTACAGTTACTAAGCTGTATTAAATTCCATCAGAAATGTGTGAGAAAGACTGAGCCAACTAGTACAAATGGCTGTTTATTATAGCCAAGTTGAAGCTGAAGTTCAATCAAGCACATCCAAAGAATGAAGTGATAGCATGACTGCCCAACAGCAACATGTACAACCAACATAACACAGACATACTTCACGTTGTAAATGTGTGTACCACCAAACAATTTACTAGTCTGTCAATAAACTGGATTGTTTCTTAATCAGTATAATAATATGTACAGTGAATGTTGACACCAACCCCGAAGGCCTATCAGTCCTTTACATCAGATAACAAATACATATATGTCTTACCAGGCCAAGTAAGATATCAAGACAGGTTAAAATAAGGCAGGTTAAAATAGTCTTGGAAGCAGACTTACCTTAAATCTCCAACTGCTGTTTCTCCAATGTATAAAATGGAGGAATGTAGCTAAGCATATTGTCACATGTACCTAACTTCACATGCTACAATAGTTATCAGGGGTGTTGATTTTTCCTTGCACAGCCAGGCTGTATTTATCCAAACACAGACCAGCGAGTAACCTTATGTTCTACCTGGATGACTCTTGAGAAATCTCACCTGTACATAGAAAATGACGGAAGTAAATACCTATAGTTGGCTAGGTGGGTCAGCCTTCATTGTAATCTCACCAACACTACAGGTATCGGGGTAGGTACTATGTGTAATACTAGGTATTTATAGCTGTCTCAACACATACTATACAACCAGGCAGATCAGAACTACTAGAGGCTCAACTAGCTAATGACAGATAACTACTCAATATAAACATTTACAAAAGCAAGTAGTCATGAATATTTCATTTAGCTATCCAGATTTAAGTCCCCTGATTACAGGTGAATGTTAACATGTAAGATTACCTGTACTTATCTAGTATTGTATGATGTTACATCAACTTCATAGTGAGAACATCAAAATCTAATTTCCTAAGAACACTTCATGTCAAGGTGCTTAGCACAGATCTTTAAAGAATACCCCACAAGCAGAAAAGAATATTCCCATGAGGGCATCTGCTCAGAGACGTAAAGAAATCCCACAAAAGGGGCATCAACCCCAGAGCTTATAGAATATCCATCACGGGGAAATCATTGATCTCAACACTCAGAAATACCCCACAATGGGACATTAACCGCTGTAAAGAATACCACATTCAGCCCTGCACAGAATATTCCACAATGGTGCATCTAGCTCAGCAAGAACATCCCCCAAGAAGGTATCCAGTTCAGAGCTTCAAAGAAAATGGGAATATATCAAAATCAGCAGCGTAAAAAAAATCCCCACAGTACCACATCTAGCTCAGAGCTGAAAAGGATACCCAAAAGGGTATATTAGCTAAGAACTATAGAGAAAATCCAACAATGAAACACATATATATATTAGTACCATAAAGAAAACCCAATAAGTGGGCATCTAGCAGAGAGCTAAAAAGAATACAACCCAAGGGAGCAACTGAGAGCTGTAAAGGGGGCATCTAGATCAGACCTGAAAAGAGTACTCCTCAATGGGGTGTCTAGATCAGAGCTGAAAAGAGTACTCCTCAAGGGTGTACCTAGATCAGAGCTCAAGAGAGTACTCCTCAAGGAGGTATCTAGTTCAGATTTGTAAAGAATACCCCTCAATGGGTATCTAGTTCAGATTTGTAAAGAATACCTCTCAATGGGTATCTAGTTCAGATTTGTAAAGAATACCCCTCAATGGGTATCTAGTTCAGATTTGTAAAGAATACCCCTCAATGGGTATCTAGTTCAGATTTGTAAAGAATACCCCTCAATGGGTATCTAGTTCAGATTTGTAAAGAATACCCATCAATGGGTATCTAGTTCAGATTTGTAAAGAATACCCCTTAATGGGTATCTAGTTCAGATTTGTAAAGAATACCCCTCAATGGGTATCTAGTTCAGATTTGTAAAGAATACCTCTCAATGGGTATCTACCTCATTATTATTATTACTAAATAATAATTTCCTTTTCCTAAAAGATATTTCGGATGAAGAAACGAAAGCCAGTTTTAATCATTCTTTGAGCATTCAGTGATAAGCTTAGCTAGTCGTAGGGCTGGATATAGCTTAATGCCAGATGCATATACAATAAAACCCTGATAAGTCAAACTTCTCTGGACCATGCCAACAGCTTGAGGTATTCGAGAAATCAGAGGTTGGTCATAGTTCATCTGGTACCTATCCATATCTGTAATATATTAACTACACAATTCTTTGGCAAGTCAAATTTATAATTGTTATTAAGTTTTGAATGAATTTCATTTCGTCTAAAATCTTAATTGAGAGAAATGTATACATACCCTGTAAACTTGTCCAAACTGGAACAATCACAAAATTATCACCACTATGAAATTAAACAGCTTATATCGGTCAAACACTTCACCGAGCCACAATAATGATTTCAGGCAGGAAACCCTATATGGTATGCTAATAACAATAAAAAGAATCAGAACTGCGATGGTTGAAATACGTAATAGAATTCCAGTCACTCATCTCATACAGATATTAAAAGGGAACCCAATCATAGAATAAATATCGAAGGGTCAGTCTTTCGTGCCTTTTTGTCTGTGTCTAATTCCAAGTGCTATATTTGTATAATATTCTCTATATTTGTAGATGACATAATTTGATTTCATGTCACAAGATTATGATAAGACACCCAAGACAGTTAATTGCATTCTTAGATTTTCAATCTTTTGTAGAAAAATCTGTTGATCCTCCATTTGTCTTCATGTTTGTCTGCCACTCTATCTGTCCTAACGCTGAGTGCTATTTTCTGGAGAGATAAATTGTTTGGACATATTGGTGGTCAGTTCAATTTAATTTGTCAGCTCCCAACACAAAATCTTTGTCATTGTATAGAACAGGACCTTTTATTCAGGAATTCATATTGCATTCACCCTAACCTTGATTACATGGGAAGTTCTAGGTGAAGTGTTCTGTACCAAAGGCAGATGTGTGAGACTAAGCAATATTCTCTTCGGTTGAAGAATTCTAGAATCCTGCAAGTTATCAATGTGATGTTTATTGATCAGGTGAATAATTTCTGTAGACTCACTCATCTTATGGCAAATTCTCAACAAGGACGGTCATCTGACAAACATCCAGAGGATTTAACCATGATATAGAGTACCCAAAAGAAATGAGGGATAAAAACTTAGTAATAACAAGTCCCTGAACATATCTCTAGTAAATGAACATACCTCATTAATTTCAGAAAGACCGTCCTGGGCCCTCCCCCTCCCTCCTCCATCCCCGCTCCCCCTCCCTCCCGTACTCCCTTCTGGGCCCGCCCCTCCCTCCCGTACTCCCTTCTGGGCCCTCCCTTCCCCTCCCGTACTCCCTTCTGGGCCCTCCCTTCCCCACCCCTCCCTCCCGTACTCCCTTCTGGGCCCTCCCTTCCCTCCCTCCCTTCCCTTGGCCCTCCTTTCAGGTATTAAAGAGAGGTAGCATTTCAACAGCAAAATTTTAGGTAATTTGCTCTTTTAGCATTCCGCTCCCCTATCCCTAGAGTCAAATGAACTTCTTTTATTAAGAAATAATTGCATTCCTTCAGTAAAGTTTCAGACCAAAATTGGTTGAAATACACTCAATAGCAATATAGAGGAAAATTTAGGCTGATTTACTGTCCCCATTTATTTTAGAAATGACTGCTTTCATCAATGATATTTCAGAATGCATTGGAGGAGTAGCATTTTAAAACTAGTTAATGTCCTGCAAATTGTTATGCAAGAAAAGCTACATGACACAAAATTTAAACAAAGGGCAATAACTCTGTATTGAGGGGGTAATAGGCTCTGACTTTGCACACTGCACCTTGGATGGCTGATGTATACATCATGTTTCAATATCCTAGTTTAAATGCAGCCAAAGTAATGATTTGGATGAATAGTCATTCCTTTTAAGGCTTAACATCTGTTTTGTAAACATTCAATTGAAAATGATGTTATTAGAATGGTGGTGGTGGTGGTAGGGGGGGGGGGGGGTAGGTGGGGGTTACATCTTAAGTCTGTGCATAAAAGTATATCTATCTACATAGAAGTATCTGGATACCTTTTAAGCAGGAGGTACATTTTATACATTACAAGAATGAACTGTTTATACGCATTTGATTACCCTTCATCGAAGAATTCTCACCAATAAATTTGGGCAATATCTAATCGTTCCTACTGGAGGGTAAAATTTTAAAGAATTTCCCCTAAAAAGGGAGCTGAAATCCATCATTTACACAAAATTGATTCCCTTTCACCCATGAATGTTTCAGACTAAATTTGGACAAAATCAATTATTCTTACAGGAGGAGTAGGATTTTAAAGAATTATATATTAGGCCAATCCCACCCTGCCCCAAGGGGTCAAGACCTAATGATATTACAACATTGATTCCCTTTCATCCGTTGGGAATTTGTAGCCTACATGGGAATACTTGGAGATAAAGCTGTGACTAGATAATTTACCTGTAGATAGTACATGATGACAGATGTAAAGGGAATACCATTACATTGTATTTGCATATTGATAACAATAGACTTAAGCTATTTGTTCTTGTTTCACTAAAACAAACAAATAGACCCATACATATTTGGAAAGGCTGAACTGCCAGGTGAACAAACATTTTGTGTATATATATACATGTGGGTGTACAGGTAATTCAGTTTGACACTTTAACCAAGAAAATGTTCATACACATGTAACATTACCAATGTCAGATACAATTCACTTTGATTTCTTTCTTGATTAATTCTCTATATCATTTGACCTGATACTGTTTATCACGGTTTGTCAACACAATCAACTGTTTTACCATGATAAATCCATTTTCATCCTGCCTTCACAAAACACCACATGTTTTGTTTTATCAATAAAACACTTGATTTCCACCTCATAATAAATAGCGAGATTATCCAGTATTCCAAAGGTGTTAACATACATGGGAAAAAATATGGCAATCTAAATAGTTATCCTTAGGAAAATAAAAACCACCCACCTTCCCCCTCCCACTTTCCAAGTGCAAATATTTCATACATCAATTGTTAAAGTTTCAGACTTAATGAATTTACATTTTATGTATGATCTGGAATTTCCCTAAATATGTACTGTTCCCTTAAAATATGAGGACATATCATCTAAAGAACACAGTATTTGTATTTTATCGACATATTTCATTAAAATTATCCAGTAGTATAATTATTTTCCAATTATTAATTACATAACACCCCTAATCTCTTCACTGTTCAACTTTGATGAAGTAGATGTAATAAAAAAAATAGTCAAGTGCATGAAGCTCGACATAAATTCCACAAGGAGTGAGGCCAAGGATTTACTAAAATTGGTTGTGGTCACCTTGGCCTTACAACCATGATATCAAACTCATTCGAGATATTACGGGTCTTAAGAAGAAGTTTTATTAAGCTTCCTCAAAGAATAAAGCTACAAGAGGGTTGAAAAGAAATTTCCAAAATTATTAGCAATGACCTTGACTCTTCAACCTGAAGCTTGATCCAAGATATCATAATGATTTTATTCTTTATAAGTGTATGATATTTAGTGAAAATTCTCCAGGAATTAGACTTCTCCCCTATGACATAGAACTAATGCACATTTCTTATTAAGATATAGATCTCAATAATTTAGTGTTTACTGCCAGTGAAAAGAAATAGTAAATTTTTCATGGAAAACCATTCGAGAATGTTTTAAGAAAGTGATCAGTGTATTAAAGTTAAAATATCTAGAGTTATTTCCCTTCAGAAAAGCAAGGATTCTCATTGGTTGATTATTTGTGATGTCAATTCTGCCACTAGACATTTTTCAGATTTTGTTTTTCAAAATAAAAATCATTCTGATCTTAACATAAAGTGTTTGTTAAATGCAATATTCATTACGTGATGCATCTTCCAAAATGCCGTGGGCTACCTATAATGTAAGTACACCGATCCTTTGCCAGGAAACGGATGATTGGAGGGGATTAGTGGTTGTGACAGGACATTAATTAGTTAAATGGACTGTGAATTCACCTGAATACAGCAGCAAGATGGCCAGTTTTACCTGTATTACATATGGGAATGAACTCGCAGCTCACATTATAAGATGTATCAAACAACTACAGTGTAGTGGTGTTTTTTGTCACCACTCATTATTGTATTGCTATTTTATTATGCGTTTCATTTTTCTTATTCTTGCTAGTAAATACTATATTAGATACATATATTGCTCTATTTCAGCTTACGCTTTGCTTTCATCACACATTCTGTGATTTTTTATTTTTTTTTGTGCTTGTCAGCATATACATAATGTATAACTCTTTTGCTTTGTAATTTCACGATGTTTTGATTTTTTTGTTTTTAACTTGATATACATGTTTGCTTGGAAATTGCTTGTAAATTAAATCTTATATATTGTAATCCCTGTGCCTACTACTGTTCCATTCTGTGCAGTGAATACAGAACGAAAGTCATAGAGAAAAGACACAGAGCAGGACATTGTCTTCCAGAGAAGTATGCGAACAGTAACACATGCACATATATTGTGCAACATACTTCAACAACTAGCTTCCACATTAAGGAAATTAATGTGCTAATATAAGTATCATATCGCGGACAATCTCTTCATAAACATGATCATAACGTTGAGGAGATGATAATCAATGGTGTAATATTAAAGACAAAAACAACAGATTTGTTGTACATATATGTGTTCATTAATAGCTTAGGATACTTTATAAGTACACCCAATGAGCAGGGATCAATGTATACAAAAGATATATTATCTGTCTCTGCAATAAGTTCCCTTTTTAGGATTATTTTGGAACATTTTCTTCAGGTTATGTCCATAGAATAGAAGTAGCACAACCAGTAGAAAATTCAAGTGTGATGTTTCAATGACTACACGGTCACCTTCGTCAGACAAATGACCAGTGTGGAGTGTAGTGTACTAGATGGTAAGGAACATTTTTGACTGTACTTTTATCCTATGTACACTATGGTTGTATATAGTGTGACAAGAAGGCTGACAGATTATAGACCAGTAAATGCTCAAGATGGTAACAATGCACTATAGTCAATTTGTCACAGCCCAGTGTCTCTGTTTGTAGCCACCATATTCATAGAGCACTTGTAGCCACGGCCCCGTAGAATGCGAGCCCAGTCTGTGGAAACTGTATGATGATTACATATTGGAAATAGTAAAAAAAACAAGGATTTTGCTGAGCATATCAATACCGTAGATACCAAAAACAGAATCAAATTCATCTTAGCAAATGCACCTGTGAAGAAGAAATCAATTGCGCTCTGCCATTCCTTGACACTCTCCTAGTAAAGAAAGATGACAGCACTATCAAAGCATTGGTCTTTAGGAACAAAAGACGCACACAGACCAATCCATCAACTTCCAATCACACCACCTCTTACACCAGAAGTTTGACATTGTACAAACCTTACGCAATTCTGTCTGAATTAGGAGATGAAATTATTGATACATTCTAAAAGACATAATAGTTAACATTAGGGCTTATAATAATGGTACAATACCCACTCTCAAATTCTACTTTGCCTGTAAGAAAACATACAGGTATATAACATGTCTCCTGACCAGGTGTTGACTCTGGACACACAGTTTCCAGGTGTGTCGAGGTCAATTCAAATCAAGGTATTTACCCAGGTATGACATGAAAAGGACGTCAGCACCTGCTGAAATTGATATGTGACTTCCAATTAACATGTTGGGCAGATATTGAAGAGATCACTAGATTAAATCATTACTTTTTGTTCATTTCATCTGTTTTAGGTTTCCCATTTTTCCCCATATATTTCCCATGTATGATTTTCAGTAGTCTTATAATACCCCTACACAACACAGTACACCATCAATGCTGAACTCAGACAGATTATAAAAACACCATATTATAGAAGACTTTGACATCATTTACTCAATTCATTCCTGTCTGGTAGAACTGACATCGAGATTTTGGTGCCAAAGAACCCTCAATGTCATCGAAAAAGCTGAAGCTCGTACAGGTAATCAAACTCACCTGTAGCTGATTGTACTCAGTGACAATCATGTCAAGAAGTGAGATCAATTTTAGGTACTACCCTGGAGATTTCTACGTTAAAACATTGAGACATGCGAGATATTGTTGTCAGTGACCTTTAAGTTCTCAACATTCCATTGACCTATAAGCAAGTAACATTGCTTTATTATTCAAACATTTGACATAAAAAATAACCTTATTAAGTAACAAATTTAGTCTTGTATGAATGGAAACCTTCACTTAGTGTAAATCAAATTTCACATACCTCCTCAATAAAATACACAGTGATTTCTACATTTAAAACTACAGATTTCTACAAATGGTAACTGAATTGATTTTAAATGTATAAGTAACATATTTCAATTTAAAAGTCACCACTTCAAAGTTTCAATGTCATATCATGAAATGTTTACATACTTTAGAAAAATCACCAGGCGCGTTTAACAACATATGTAACAAAACTGCTAAGGTCTTATACACATCGTTTGGACAAATAAATAATAAAATCTTAAAAATGCGATCCGCCTTTACAAGCATTTAACTCCTGGATGATGACAGTAGTTACGTAAAAGTTTGTCTTCCTTGTTCGGTAAATACTCCGCTACCACAATGACAGGACATTCCATGCTATGTATGTATTAAATTTAAAGCTGGAACAAGACGCCATCTGGTGTTCAAAGACGGCCAACAACTTTTTTTGACTCTAACAAAGTTCATTATAGTAAAATTACATAAAAAAAATTTCTAGGTTATAAACAATATCACATTGAAATTCACCAAAAATTGCAGCTGATTTTGGATTTTTAAATGAATTTTTTCAAAAGTCATGAAGATTTTATGCTGATATTAAAATAAGTACAATCTTCATTATAACTTTTTTAACAACATGCAGATTACTGAATATGTCTTTGACATTCTAAATATAATTTTTTCCTGGAGGAGACCTCCCAGATCCCCACCAATGGAAGGGAGAACACCAACTTCAATACATGCCCCTCATTCCCACTATATTCTTCTGGAAGTGTCTTCAGCAGTATATGAAATATGGGCTTACACTTTTATATACCATATCTTATGCATACAGACATATATCCATTATATATATAGACATAACATACTTATCTATAGTAAGAAAAAGATACATCTTTTCGAATTCTTGTTTGATAACTTTGTGACTGATAAAATTACAGGAATTTGAGACATAGCTGAAACAAGCCTTGAAACTATACTGTTCAAGTTAACCTCCGAGACCTATTCTTTACCAAAAGATTAAATTTTAAATGGATATAACTTTCACTTTGGCATAAAGCTCAGCACAATATCAATACTTTTGAGGTTCATGAAATGAAATTGATTCCTAAATGGATATAGATATAGACCGTCTTTCACACTAAAACATCTAATTCCTTAGTATAGCTACAAATGTCTTATTAATAGTCATCTTCCATGAGTACAGAACCAGCATAAAGTCTCTCAGCACACTTTCATATCAACCCAAAATGTACCAATCTGATTAATATGCTGACATAGTCATAAGGTCCCAGTAAAATGAGAATTGTTTGTATTGTGCAAAGTTCACAATGTTATAATTTCAAACAGATTGTTCATTAAAATTCTTTGAAGAAAATTAAATCCATGTACAGTAGCAGGGACGTATATTACAGAGATGTCCCGGACAGTACACATCACACGCCTCTAAACAATTATAATGTGATATGACATGTTATGTTACGTAATTGTGTTACATAATGTTGTATATAACTTACTGTCATGTTTATTACAACATGTTACTTAATAGATTCGTTATATATCCAAACAATCAAGTCATTAAATGGATGTAAAGGTAATTTTGGATTGTTTTAATAGTTCTTCAAATACAACAAAACATATCACAGTGACCTCTTGTAGTTTCTGAATACAGGAAGTATATTAAAGGTCTGTCCTACTTCGGCATTATCTCGTGTGCAAGAGTGCAAGCATGTAACTCTCAGGAGACATTGGTTTTAAGATCTAAGTAAACAATATACTATATGTATCCGACCAGGTAATTTTTAAAAATTCCACATAACATTATAGTTAAGATGGCATCGATCTGTTTACCTGCGTCTCTGATCTGACTGAAAAAAAACCCGCATACCACCAGTTTAGTACGACTTACCTGTATTCCTTTCAGTCTTTAAAATGGAGAAAATCGAAGTGCCTTCTGACTAACTAAAAGTTTGTGTTCCTTCGGACAATAAATATATATTTATAGCTTGAGGTGTGACGATGAAGGGTGGTGGAAGGCGTGGTAAAACACGCACCGGAATTACTTCACAAAAATTTTACGGGAATTCCCCGTAGGCAGGTCACGCGTGACAAAGGTAGTAAATTGACGTCATTTTCGGCTATTCATAGTACCGATGGTAGTTCAAACAAATTAGATATCTAAAGGCTACCTTTGCGAGACTAACAATAGACCACGCCCATTAAACGGGTAGGTTGGACACTCTAACAGGCTTGTAAAATTCTTTATCTAATTCAGTCTCGCGTGTAATGTTACGTTCATTATTTCCGAACATAACATTTAAATACACCTACACGCTATGCTTTGTGTACATTAGAATTCATATATAAATGTATCTTATATTACTTTGTACGGAAACGTATTCCGGCTACGTTGTATTTTATTTTAACTCGAAATCCGAAATTTCGAGTTAGTAATCCGAAATTTTTAGATATTAGCCAGAAATTTCGAGTAAGAAAGTCGAAATTTCGAGTTGTTATTTCGAAATTTCGGGTTCGACTTACTAACTCAAAATTTCGGATTACCAGCTCGAATTTTCGAGTTGCTATCTCAAAGTTCGCGTTGGTGTCTCGAAATTTCGGGTTAATACCTCAAAATTTCGGATTACTAACTCGAAATTTCGAGTAACTAACTTAAAATTCTCGAAATTTCGAGATAAAATGAAACACAACGTGGCAGGAATACGCTTCCGTAACTTTGCAGATAGTCTGTATTTGATATATAATCTTTATCACACGTCCCAGGTTTATTTGGATGTCCTTGATTATAGACGATAACATAACTATAACAGGTATACTTGCACAGCTACTAACGGCACATATTTTTGACACAGGCGTCACATGCTATACATATCCCCAGGTATACAAGTCCAGGGGAAAATATGTATCCTAGTTCTCATTTCTTCTCAATTTTAGTGGATGATGAAGAAATACTTCTTTTAAACGGAGACACTTTTTACAGTGTAAAATACTGTTTTATAATCATGACACGGGTTTTTGATATTCCACGAGTCTGTAGATTTTATAAATCTCCGTAATGATGCTTTGATGTCGCCGCGGACTTCCCTGGTCAAACCCTAACAACATACATATCTTTATATCTGCCACGGACAAACGAAGCACATACTGATGAAGACATATCATGTACAAAACATTTTTTTTTTCAATTAAAACTTCAGTGGGTATATCAGCATGTGCTTATGAAAGCATTTGAAAATATTTTCGCATTTTGCAAAACAACTTTGGTTCTGAATATGGCGTAATGGATAAATCTATATAAATATTTGTCTCCATTTTTCCCCGTTCCCTCATGAGCACAGGACAAGCTAGCACAGACCGGTCCGTTTTTCACAGTTCTCCGAGAAAACAAAACAAAACAAAAAACAAGTCTAAATGTGTACGTGTAGGGAGTGTCGAACCAAGTGCACACCTCGGGTCTCCTATAACCGACTGGGGTCTAACAAAGTTACATGTTGCTGCTGACGATGATGAATGTTAATCGTCTCAATGACACTGGGCGTGGTCCAATCGAACGAAGTATATTCTCTTGCGACGTGACTGGGGTGTCGTCTGAGGGTGGCAGAGTCTATAATTTGAAGACGACTCAATAGCCTAACTGTTCCTATCTTCGCTTCTGGTGTTGAGCGCAGTGTCTTGGCTTCCGGTGATGAAGGGGTCCTTATTTATGTTGCACTGTCCAAACATCCAGGCTGCCCTAATGTCGGGTTCTAACTTTAAGATTGGGAAATTTGGGAAATCCATGCCTAGTAGAGGTTGCAATAATGTTAATAAGGCCGAATAAGGTTATGGATTAATTAGGCTTCTAAACAAAGTTAAGTGCCTACTCTTATTATCGATAGGTGCGGGAGGATCTTTTACGTCCGAGATTGGACAGTACTTACACGGACTACCATTTAAAGTCCCATCCGCCGGACTATAGTTAGTAGTTAGTGGTTAAATTTGTGTACTTGCAATTTTAACTAAGCCTTTTGCTGTCCCATCTGGAAACATTTCCGATCTTACTGCCTCAGTTACCTTGTCACTTTGCAAATGTCTATTGCTCTCTGACAAGCCATCCCCGGCTGCATATGTTCACTATTCCGAATTTTAATAATTTATATGTGATTTGTGTGCACGTGCTGGTTAAGAAGTGTTATAAGGGGGGTGCGGTCAGATGAGTAGAAGTAGAGATTATTATACTAGGTTTGGGTTATATAAGATAGATTTAAATTTTTGGAAAGAGCGAGAGTCTCTACGCGGGAAGGTTGGTTAGGTTATGTTTAAGGTTATGTGTTTACAAGGAAATATGTGTTAATTCTAAAGGTTATATTGTGAGTACAGATAGAAACAACCTAGTTTGGTCATTCTACAGAGTTTTGGTAAAAACGATATTTCTAGAAGGTTGGGAGGGGGGCTTTGTAAGATGTATATTGGGTCTATGTTAGTATCTGTAGGCGTATATTTGTTTGTTGAACTTGTTTGGGATGTTATTTTTAAAATGGAAGGATCATACGACGCATGTTTGTGTGTGATCTTTAATTTGCTGTACAGTTTCAGTAGCGTGCATTCCGCTCGGAAACCCTCGGGGGACACAACTTAAACGAGTTTGAGCTCGGGGGTTGGGCACAGAGGAGGACAACACATGCATGTCAGTAAAAGTTACATGTTTTCAGGTCCCTATATATATGAGTCATTGATTGTCTCAACATTAAATCAAAGCCATTTTGTAAGGTCCTTGTGTACCTGTTCATTTGACAATTTCTTGTGAAATTTCCTGTAACTTGTATTAAAAGTTTTCTATACATTTTACTAGCTCTGTCGAGGTTAGTTTTATCCATTTAATTATTCACTTTACGGAATCTGGTCTTGGCTTTATCAAGTTTTTTTTAGCTAGGTCTAGATTCTACCATTAAATTACTACTGTTTCTATCTCTAGGTTTATACTCGTTATATTTACTGTTGTCGTCTATCTCCTGACTACACCACGTTGTAACTGTTATGATAAGCTTTATGCCCAAGCTTATGTAACGCTCAGATAATGCAATTTTGTCTTTGTCTTCTGTCGTCCGACTTCAGTTTCTTAGATCCATTATATTAATATATTGTATTCTCAGCATCCCATCTTCCATTAATTTGTATATCTTGTACATCAATATTAATTAACTGTATTTAAACTAAATGCGTATATGCTGTACAAGAATGTTATATATGTACTCTGTATACTTATGAGCCGTAAGGCTTAAAGTGAATAAACAATACAATACAATCAAATTCTACTCTAAGTGAGTGACATCTTGTAAAGTATGATCACACCTGGAACTCCTCTTTTCAGTAAGTGTTTTGTCTCCCGTGTTTGACGTTTTTACCTAATTACCCGTGAAGTCTGTAACTCAAACCATTGGCCATCTCGTTACGTAATCTAATGAGCGACATGGTCGACATGGTCTACCTGGTCAGACATGTAGATACGGGGTGTTCCCCGTTTGCCAACACCAATTATCTGGTATGTTATTTTAAGGGATTAAAGTCAGGTTCTAAATTACGGGTTACCTGTTAAATGTCTGTTTACCTGTGGAAGATACTTAGTGGGCAAACATTTTGACTATAGACTTACACAGTGGTTATTGTAGGCTAATATAGTTGGTTAATTTTAGAAGTTGTACAATTCTAATTCTATTTAGTATTTTATAAAAATGATATATTTGTTTATTGTATTTACTAAAATCTTGTTTATTTACAATAATTGTATTTAGTATTTCATATGATAGATATAGATAGGGTTTTGTATTGAACAAATGTGTTATTATATCATTATTACATCTACTGTGACGGAACATTCTACACCTGCCCAAAACTCTTCTACCAGATTTACTCAATACACGCACAGATAGACGGACACATGTGTCCTTTGGTCTACGCTCTACTACCAGGAAAGACACAGGAGATCTACACCACATTTTTCACTTTGTTGAAAACGACCATGGCCAACGTTAACCTCCCACTAAACCCGACGACTGCATTCCTGGACTTCGAGATAGCTGCCCACAACGCCCTTCGACGAGTCTTCCCTTCAGTCAACATCCGCGGATGTTTTTTCCACCACACCCAGTGTATTCGGAAGAACGCCCAGACCAACGGCCTAAAGATATCCTACCAAGAAAACGACTACATCAACCGCCTTGTGAGATTAGCAGCAACACAACCCCTTGTACCACTGGACCGCGTTGAGGATGTTTGGTTCAACGCCCTGGAGGAACTGGAGGATGCAGATGTACCCTGCGACACAACCCGCTTCACTGATTACGTCGTCACTCATTGGATAGAAGGAAACAAACGCATGTGGAACCATCACGACACAGAAGGACCCAGAACCACCAACCACCTGGAAGCCTGGCACGGGAAGCTGGAGAAGAACCAACACTCCCACCCGAACATCTACACACTGATCCGGATATTTCAGGAGATACAGGCAGTCAACGAGATTACCAGGATATAGCGCAGCACATGAGGATTTTACAGATCATGGGCCAAGAAATACCGGACCACTGAACACAGACTCGCACAGCTGAAGGAATGTCTTCACAACAACGGCTCGAACCACAACAACACAATGGACCTGATATCTAGGCGACGAATAAGTGTTACAACACAATGATAATTTAATAACTTTGAATGCTATTTTGTGTTACATGATAACATTAATGATATAGGCTATTTGTATTCATCGTTCGCAATATTAGTATTTTTTTATGTTAATTAATATTGGTAGTGCTACTTAATTCACTTGTATATATGTTTATTTAAAATGTAAGTATATATTATGAATGTATAATATTTTGATGAAATCAAAAATACTTTTTTTAACTATATTAATTTTTTTATTTTTATTTTAAGAAACTAAAGTTCTATATACATATGTGTATCATCTTTTTACTTCATAGTAATTTGAAAATATAGAAATGTTATATACAGGTATATTTATCTGTACAGGTAAATTTTTACAGGTAACAGGTGGCACTTTTATAGAGCAGACTATAATTGTTTTTCCTTTGTTCTCCATTTTCTTTCATCTAACTGGTGTTGGCAAACTGGCACACAACCGTAGATACTGGCCGCAGGTCAATTTACCACATAACCCAGTGACTTTACTAAAGCTATTGATCAGGTATGGCGATCCGGACTATGGCTTAAGCTTATAAAATCTGGTATCAGGAAAATGTTTTAATATTATTGTCAAAGTTTATCAAAATATCAAAGCACAATGGTAATGTATCCCAATAGTTTTACTGTCATTCTGGTGTACGACAAGGGGAAAATCTGCCCCTTTTTCTCTTTGCCATTTTTCTGTGAGACCTTGGAAAAATATATATATATTCATAATTGTAACGGTGTCGCCATAAGTGATATTTTTTAACAGAATATACAAAAGTCTTAGTTCTGTTATATACAGATAATACTGTCATTTCTACAGAAAATGCCACAGAAATGCAGAAATCCCTGGCAGTTTTTTTTTGTTCAAGTGTAATTTATCCAGTGAAAGTTGTTGACTAACATTGTTATCTTTGTTGCTCAAGGTGTCTTAGATTACCGACGTTTTATTCATTTGATAACACTCTTGAAATTTCCTATTCCTATAAATAAGTTGGTTTTACTTTTTCTAAAAATTGTTCCTTTTCATGTTGTCCTATGTCACCATCATACCGCCTCATGTTGTCCCATGTCCCCACAATGCCGACACATGTTGTCCCATGTCACCATCAAACTGCCTTATGTTGTCCCATCGCCCATGTCACCATCATACCGCCTCATGTTGTCCCATGTCACCATCATACCGCCTCATGTTGTCCCATCGCCCATGTCACCATCATACCGCCTCATGTTGTCCCATGTCACCATCATACCGCCTCATGTTGTCCCATGTCATCACAATGCCGCCACATGTTGTCCCATGTCACCATCAAACTGCCTCATGTTGTCCCATCGCCCATGTCACCATCATACCGCCACATGTTGTCCCATGTCACCATCAAACTGCCTCATGTTGTCCCATCGCCCATGTCACCATCAAACTGCCTCATGTTGTCCCATCGCCCATGTCACCATCATACCGCCTCATGTTGTCCCATGTCACCATCATACCGCCACATGTTGTCCCATGTCACCACCATACCGCCACATGTTATCCCATGTCACCACCATACAGCCCCATGTTGTCTCGTTTTCTCTTGTCACCATAATACCGCCGCATATTGTCCCATGTCACCATTATGACACTGTATGTAGTTTCATGTCACCAAAGTTTTAATTACCCATTCATCAATTGTGATTTTTTTTCAAATTTACTAGAGATATGTATGGTCTTACTTGATAAGGAGTAACCCAGCTGTCCGCTCTCGGTCTTAAGAACTCATTGGATCTCTATATGGAAAATATTGAGAAACTATTTCCATCAAGTTCGGTCAGTATCAGACATTGAAAATGGGGCCTGAATTAGGTCTACAACATTATGAATCTTTATTTCCTTACAATAATTGAAGATGTTAATCCCTGTCATATTTTGTAATGGTTCAGGGTTTCATTTCTGACTCCATTGCATAAAACATAACCAAGAATATCAATGGTCACGTGGGATCTACATAAGCTGTCGTTTGTGTTGTTGAATCATACATCATAGAAATAATCTTGTTAATAAAGTAACTCGAACTACATTGTACATATAATACCATCTTGTATAATTCTTAACAAGTTGGAAATATGTGAAAATTAAACAAATCTTGCTAAAAACTGTAGGTTTCCGATACAAACTATGATAAAATTTACCTCCTTTTACCCCAGGTGGTAACACGAGATCCTGGGCTAATGAAATTCATAGTTTTAGTCAAATACGTCCCCTTCCATTTATAGAGTATTCCGTTCTATATATAGGTCTTGTGAAAACAATAATTTTGAAAGTTGCGTCAATTTGATTCCTTTTGACACGCCTCGCAGGCCTCTTGATGGTTGAGATCATAAAATTCACAATTTTAGTTCACAATTGTCCATGCAACCTTTGGTTTCTGCAAAATTTAATCAACATTTGTTCGGAGGTTTTGAAAAGTAAAAAACGACAGACATCGTGGAACAACGCACAGCGACAAAAAGCGATTGCAATAGGTCAGTCTCACATGACCTTAAACATGTTTCCTTGTTAAATTACTTAAATGAAATCACAATAAATGTTTAAAACGGGCTCAACAATCTTATAAATACCATTTATAAATGAGTTATTCTATAACATGACAAATTTTACTCTTGATTGACTGATTTATAGACAACAGTTCGACATCTTACGTTGAAATTAGACCCCAATTTACCATGACATATTTCGCTCTTAAATATTCAGATTATTTGCTTAATTTGTTATTTAACATGTGAAACGACTCGGGCCCACGTTCAACGTTGAAAAGGGCCCCAAAATATAAGTTAAGTTACATCGTTGAAATGAATTAGGACATTCCTAGTTTTCTTTTTTTAATAAGCAAATTTTACTTAATTAAATGCAGACATAATAGTTTATCTTGTGATCAATTAGAAAAACACGTATTTGTATCAAATTTTTTTATCAGTGTAAGTAATGACACCTCGCGCTCGTTTTGTTTGTTTGTTTTTTTTGTTTTTGTTTTTTTTTTTTTACTGTTTTTTTTTTTTTTTCGGGGGTTCTCGGAAAAATGATATGGTTTTACAGTAAGTAAGTATATATTGTTCTACTACGAATTAGAACAAGTAGTGCCCTTGTCACAGTAAATATTACATTTATCAAAAACAGGTCTCAATTTGTGTACGACGAGTTATCCCCCTTCAACTAGATTTTTTTTCTTATAGTTTTACATATTCAGTAAGATTTGTATAAGATGCCGATTTATACAACTCCATCCATTATTTTCCGATATCGTGTACTACGTATAAAAGCATGCACAGAAAATGATTGCATAGGCATTTAAAAATTTTATTAAAATATACGTTGCATAATTCGTTTGATATCGCGAGTTGAAATAGCATGTTCATTGTGTACAGTTTGCATGCAATAGACATTGTTGAGCCTTTTTGGTTAATTTGTATTAGCATAATTCATTAAATATAAAGGTTTTTGTCAACATAACAAAAGATAATTATAGCATTCAAAAGTACATTGCTTGTGGTAAGGACGACAAAGGTAAGCATAAATTAGGATGCGATTTGGGGGAAATGGGATAGGCCAATTAAATTATAGGACACATCTTAAAAAATGATGATGATGATGATGATGATGATGATGATGATGATGATGATGATGATGATGATGATGATGGTGATAAATTTTCAATTAATTATGAAATGGGAAAATCTTTGAAGAATATTAAATAGATATAATATTTTTTTTACATTGTTTTGTCACGCTTTCTATATTCTCCTTCCATATTAGTCCAATGCACAATGATGATAATTTGTATCATTAAACGGCGAAAAAAAATATACATATTTATATATATATCAAAGATTGATTTTGGTAGATTACTTAGAAAAAAACACACCTATTTGCCAAGTCCCAGTTGATTGAACTATATCAACTCAATATTCTGAGGTCGAAGAGAGATAACTCGAACAGATTTAGCGATCAATCCATCTACTGCCGGAAATGTCCGAAGATTTCCGATGAGTTTTCGACCAAGTCACAATCTTATCATGTGACTGTTTTCCTTCTTAAAATGATCATGTGACTTGACCGGAAGAAGTTATTCAATATGTCTGTGAGGAAGGAAGTTTAAACTAACCTGTTGTCCGATAATGATTTCCCGATATAAGTTGAAATCGAGAGTTGTTTTCATTCGTCAGGAAGTCAGTCATTGAACATAACTGATTCGGTGTATGCATTTCAACAGATAGAAACGATGTGAAAATGGCTTCTAACAACGATGGTAAGTTATTTTTTGGGGAGGAGCTGTCAGTTTACTTTATTTATGTTGTTTTCTGATTTCCATGAGTGTTAACTATGAACGGTTATGCCTATTTGGAAAGTTTGGTAAATTTAGAAATATTTTCTGTTTTGGTTATTATTTTGTCATCTTCGCCGGACCGATCGTAGAGATGACAATTTCATTTGTTTATTATTGTAATAGGAAGGAGTAATGGGAAACAGTCTGCCGCTGGTGGGGTTCGAACTAGCGACACTGTAGTCTCTAACCAGACACTCTATCGCTCGACTTACGAGAAATTCCCTCCAGCAGAGGGTAGTAAGGCGACTTGTACTCTCAAATTCACTACTCCCTCCGTCAAAGTCTCTGTCACTGAATACAACAAAAATTCAGGTTCAATATAATTAATTTAATTAGGGTTTTGCTCACTATCACTTTCAACACCTATGTCATGACAAATGTATTTTGATTGGTCTAGGAGGAGGTTGCAGGAGAAAAAACTGATCTATCACAGGTTGATAAGCTTCTTTGAAGTTTACAAAGACTTCAAAGTCATTAAAACATACTGTTATGCGATATAGAGATTCGTCTGGTGTGCATCAAAGGATAAAACTAGTCTTAAGTTTGTCCACAAGGTGTCACAAATGAAACCTTCAATTTTGTCATGACATGTTCCAGGGGTGCAGAGGGTGATAGTGAGCGTAACCCCTGGAATATTGAACATGGACGGGGTCCAGACTATAGCGACCCTTTAGTCTCTAGCTGCTCAATTAAAGTATATATTTTCTCGATTCTGGAAGGGCTTTCCTGATTTTCACTTCCCAGTCCCGTTTCCTGATAGTATTAATAAAAAATTGTTGTAATGTCCAGACATCCCATGAGATAAGTCATGACTAACCTTGCTCTACTTGTTGAATATGAAGAATAAGAGGTAAAACTGACCACCTGGCCACATGATCAAGGCCTAGGTGAGTACACTGCCAAATTATCCAATCAATGTCATATCATCCTCCCTGACTGCTCCACCTTGGTACACCATATGGCCCAGCATTCCTTAATTAATGGTAGACCATTGGTCAAGACTCAGGAGCGGGCCCTTGCAAAAAGTCAATTAAGATGAGGTCATGTATCTCCAAATCTTGTTTGCTGAATGAAACATCAATTATATCAGTTAAAAGTTCCTCAAACAAGGATAAAACTTAAAAAAAATTGAAATATCTACATCAGTTTCTATTTCAAGTCTGATTTGGCATGGACACCAAGCCATTCTTAGGTATCCATAGTCTAGAGGAGGTGTATTCACACATGCTAACATATCTGTTTTGTACATTAATATGAGACAAGATGAATGGTTTAAGATGCACACAATAAACACAATTTAGTGTCTTCATCACATCTTTCCATTCTGCAATAGATTTATTGTTTGATGATGAAGTTTGCACTTTGAACTTTGCATGACATTACATTTTAAAAATTTCATGGTGTATGACAGGTGTTTGTCTGATGAACTATGTCTGGGAGGTAACATGGACTCGGATTGTGAACTGGATGTAATGCAGGACACCATTATTGCAACTGGTGAATAAAATCATAATAAAGAGATATAATTCTTTAAACATTTTATTTATTTATTCAATTGCAATATAGATATATTGTGCCTGTCTCTATTATTACTTCAAAAACCTTGTTGATTGCAAAATTGGTGTCCTGTTACATCCGTTAAGTTTTCATTAATTTGACAATAAAATGTACTTGAGAAGGAAATATATTCTCAAATTAACAGCCATTGGTGTCCTGTTACATCTAGAACTCTACATAAACAGTTGTATCTTGTCGTCATTCAAAGCAGAACTATCTTCTCCTTTATTGCTCACAATGCAACATCATTTTACGATATGAAATCTACTACATTATGGTGTTTCTCTTTGTTTTAAATTTTCAAAAATGGTTGTCCCAGATGTAATAAATATTTTATGATGCTGAATTCTGCCTCATATACAAATAATAAGGTAGTTATTACCATGTTCATGCTACCTGCTCTTCCCAAGAACAAGGTTAACAAGAAAATTATGATGTAACATTGCATAGTTCCACCAACGAATGCCAATCTTTCAACCATATCAATCTAAAATATCTACGGAATTAGAATGTAGGTTTACCCTTCCAAAAATTTGATAATAGGAAAACAGGAAGTAGCTACTTGGTTACAGATCTGTCTGAAAATATTTTATGAGAATTGATTTCACAATGAAAATATTACTGGACTATCGGATCTAGATTACATCATCGTATATTTCCTGAACTTCTTGGATTTATGTTTTTTTACCTTTTTTTCTGTTTGTACTATGATGATAGCTTTATATTTGTATGAGATAATCAATATTTCCTTTTTTCACCTTTATATTTAATCAACTCTCTCTCTTAATTTACGAATAGACTATATTTGGAAATAAATATCATTACCAACAACCAAACAGCTCAACATTAATCTTAATATCTGTTGTATTGTATGAGTTCAGTGAACATAGAAAATTAAATTATTTTTATTTTAGAGAGATACATGAATATCTCAAATTGATCCTGACTTGCAAAAAAAACACATGAATAATTCAAACTTATTAAAAAATATTAATTAATTGTGAGAAATTTTGTGATTAGGAAATGCAAGGTATCATGTCGATTGAGTCAAAATGTCGTTCACACATTTTCCTTCCCCATGGTAATTTGGAAATTTCCACAAGCTGACGCAAGTAAGGTGACCTATACTCTCAGTTTTAACCTGATTATGTATAGACAGTGCATCTATTTCCTATAACATGGTATCATCAAAATGTTTGTGTTGCATGGAGTAATCATGAGTTCTTGGAATTTGTAAACAGGACATATAACACTTAAGTAGAGAAAGTCAAACATTTGTGTGTCAATTTATATAAGTGACTCTAAGGTAAAACTGATACAGCTGTAATATAGTTAGATGAGGTCACATATTTATGATACACTTATTTTAATGATGGGTTTACAAGAGGCTTGTTAATATGTATCAATATTGCTGTCTGACTTTTTTTTAGACGCTGTGCGTCTATAGCCATCAACTGGATCAGCTAACTAGCTAGGATATTTTTAGCCTGGACTAAATTTTACACCACAAAAAAGATCCAACAATGCACATATACCTCTGCAGAAAGGATATAAATATGTTTATATCCCCTGCAACAAAGTTGGGGGAGGGGGTAAATAGGAATCACCCTGTCTGACGTCCAAGCGACCAACCGTCCATTTGTCTGGAATTGTGTGTCAACTGTATCTAAAAATTAGATCATAATTTGACATACAAGGGGTTCCAAATCAGTACCATGGAAACACTTTGAAGACATCTGATTGGTTGAAATTAAGATATTATCTGATTAAGTTAAAAATTGGTATAAAAAGGTTAAGGGGTGTGACAAACACAGTGATGCTATTTTTCAAAAATATGAAAAAATATTTCCATTTGGTTGCCATGGTGACCAGATGAAGACCTCTTGGAGGAATCTTGTTGGAATCACACCTCCAAAATTATGGTTGATTGGGGAGTGGGGGTATTAGTCCACCATCCTGACGACAGTTCTAGTTTGAAATTAGGGTTCATTAAATAGATAATGCTGTTATTTTATAAATGCTTGTATATGATATCTATAAGAGAAGAAGAGTTGTAAGATGTTGTTTATTATGCTTCTTCTCTGTTTGGAAGAAAACTGATATTGTCTACACTGTTAGATTGACCTCCTTCCAGCCATACATTTGAAGTTTCTTACGCACTTGATATTTACGATAAGGTCTTAATTCCATGACTTACTGAAAAGATGTTTGAATATTGTTGATTTTTCTTTAGAAGTTATCAGTGTTGCATAGATGATCATATATATTTTCAAATTTATAAAAATTAAATATGAAAAAAAAAATCTTAAATATGAAAAAGCACTGACTAGTATAGAGTTAGCTTTTTATGATATATTCTGGTTAAAGCTTAAACTTTGTTACCAAACATGGATGAGAAAATGGTCATGAGTGTGAGAGATAGATATGTTGCTGGGAGAAATAAATGCTGTCAGCAAACTACATGCGAACAAAGATATCTTTAGATTACGTCATCAAATTCATGTGCTGATAAAGGTTGGTAATTATTTCAATATCACTGACGGTTCTGATTACATGTTCATATATTGTCATAAGCTTGTGAATTTACAGCGTCTGACTTGTCTATATATGTCTTGAATATTCATTATATATCAGCATGACCAATCACTCAAGATCATATACCAATCTACACTAATACACTACCTCCTTTATTTCAATACACGTAATACACAATATCTATGTGTCCTTGATGCTTTGATTTGTTATTTACTCTCAAATTGCACGTCTAACCGAGCCAGAAAACGTCCTTATCCCAGACAACTCCAGAACAAGACATGTTTTCCCACTTACATTTTAACTCAAAATGGTGACAAAAGACAATTCCATACAGATGTTACTTTATTCCTCAGAACACCACTACAATGGAACATACAAAGCTGTATGTAATGCCTTCTAACATAGCCATTAAAAATACCACGGTATTTATTGGCGTACCCTTGGGTAACTTTTGTAATAAAAGGAAAATCCATCTCAAGTATAACCTCTCCATATGTCTCTGTACCCTACACCCCGCACTGCATAGTTGTCATTTTTCACAGAGCAGGAACATCTGAAGAAGAATAAGAAGACTACAAAATAAAATGACTTAATTTTTGTATATATACAATTTATCCCAACAGTGAAACCCTGAGGGTAGAATGATAAATCCAATATTGTTATGTATTGGTCCTTATCATGTTTACGATGTTTAGTCCTGATCATTTTGGGATGAATATGATGATCAACATTTACAAAGTGTTCGGCTGTGAACTTGCTGATAGAGATTAAGTTTATTGGTGATTCTGTGGTGATATAATGTAGTCCTGTTCTCAGATGATTACTTATAACATATAGGTTATCTCAATGGAGTAGCTGTGATCAGATTTAACACCTGAAGTAGAGACACGAACACCAAATGAGATGGGACACCTTGTAGTAGCTGATGGCTTCCTCACAGAACAAAATATGGAAGGCCCGTCACATCTGATTCAGAGCCATTTGGATAAAGTGTCTTGCCCAGGGACACAACCATATCAACACAAATCAGTTTATTTTCTCAGCTTCCTGAAAATAAATTGCCATGAGAAGGGAGCGTTACACGTGACCTCTGATCTTCATCTGAAGTTATGTTAAATGCTCTACACTCTGAGCTATCCTGACCCCTTCATATCTTTACACTACTTTACACATGCATTAGTGAATCGTTTGACCACCTCATAACACATTTATCTATAGGTGATCTATCCATACAAAGTCTATGAGCAAACATGTTTGGTGATGTAAATGGTCAGTCTATTACTGTGGAATGGATCTGGGGTAGAAAAGTTCTACTGACTTGGTTAAAGATAAAACTCGCAACCTTAAGAGAGGACAGGGACATGGGGGAAAAACAGAGAAGATATCAGCCTTCAAGTCTCATCATGATGATACTCGAGTAGGATTTCAATAAGTTTTCTATATACAAAACTGATTACTTAACAAAGTAAAGTTTGAATGTAAAGTATAGAGATCTACAGTTGTATGACTTTGTTCTGTAATGAATTAGGAGCTTTCAAGTGTTAAACACTTTAAACAAATTGATGATTTGGGGTGAGATTGAGGATCAATGTTCCAAATGTGACTCTATTGAGGCTGGGCTATTATAGGATATACATACTGGTACACATTTGTGTGACAGATCAGAAGGGTCGTGTAAAAAGACAAAAACAAAACAAAAAAATAATAAATGTTTTCCTTGTAAATACACTGTTGTGAACTTTACATTCTAACACATGAATGAGCAAAGTTGTAAACCTGTCCCATAGTTAGCTATTGGAGTACAGAATCTATCAGTTAAGGTTCTTAAACATAAGGGCTGACTATTAAGGCCAAAATAGCAATCACATTGGTATTGTGATAGTCAAATTATTACAGTATTATTGCGATAGTCAAGTGACTATTTGGATTCTAACATGATAGATTTTTTACCTTTAAACTATAAATTTTTCAAACCCAGAAATAAAGTGAAGCCAGGAACCATTTAAATATATTAGAATGTTAAAGTTACCAAATGTTACAGCTGAAATTATTTACACTTTGTTTACAATCAAGTATAGCAAGTGTAGTTATCAACTTGAAACTATGCTATCATCCTATTGCTATTGACAACAAAACTATTGCAATACATTGGTAAGTCAGCCTATTATTACACCCCTTGTAACCATGCACCTTGTTGATCAACTTTAATTCGCTCAACCAGAATAACATACAGGCTACCAAGTGACTGATGGTAACCGATCTTATAGTAAGCACTGATTTTTCCCGATTGCTTTGAATCTACAGTTAATCTTGTCGCTTTCCTGATTGTGATGAACCTACAGGAAAACTTGTCATTCCCAAATTATTATTAAACTAGTTAATCTTGTCACTTTCCTGATTGTGATGAACCTATAATCAATTAGCCCTGACTTTCCCTGATTGTTATGAACTTACAATCATTGTCGACTTTCCCTGATTGTTATGAACTTACAATCATTGTCGACTTTCCCTGATTGTTATGAACTTACAATCATTGTCGACTTTCCCTGATTGTTGTGAACTTACAATCATTGTCGACTTTCCCTGATTGTTGTGAACTTACAATCATTGTCGACTTTCCCTGATTGTTATGAACTTACAATCATTGTCGACTTTCCCTGATTGTTATGAACTTACAATCATTCTCGACTTTCCCTGATTGTTGTGAACTTACAATCATTGTCGACTTTCCCTGATTGTTGTGAACTTACAATCATTGTCGACTTTCCCTGATTGTTGTGAACTTACAATCATTCTCGACTTTCCCTGATTGTTGTGAACTTACAATCATTCTCGACTTTCCCTGATTGTTGTGAACTTACAATCATTGTCGACTTTCCCTGATTGTTGTGAACTTACAATCATTGTCTTTCCCTGATTGTTGTTCGACTTTTGATTGTTGTGAACTTACAATCATTGTCGACTTTCCCTGATTGTTGTGAACTTACAATCATTGTCGACTTTCCCTGATTGTTGTGAACTTACAATCATTCTTGACTTTCCCTGATTGTTATGAACTTACAATCATTGTCGACTTTCCCTGATTGTTGTGAACTTACAATCATTCTGATGCGGGACATACATGTTACTCATGCATGCCTGTTGTAATCCCTCATAGGTTTATTAGAATCCTTGTCATAATTTGAAAATTTCTCAACATGACATGGCATCAAACTCTACACTTTATTTTGCATGCATGTAGGTGGTCATTGGTTAAGGATTAGGGTCAAAGGTCATATTTGACAACTTCTATTTATATTCTTTGAAGCAGGTCATTCATGTTGTAACATTTTCTAGTCTTAATGTTGATAAATCTACAATTAGCCCAGACTTCTCCTGATGTTGATAGGAAACAGATTTTCTGATTGATGGCATGTATGTATACATTGGTATTGATTGTTTACCATAGACACCTGGTTAGTATTCTTCTCAAAGGGCATGCCTTAAAATACAGGTTATTGCTGTTTTACATATATCCATAGAGAGGTAACGTTCTGTCCTCGTAAAGGGATGACTGAGCTATAAGCATACCCATAGAGAGGTAACGTTCTGTCCTCGTAAAGGGATGACCGAGCTATAAGCATACCCATAGAGAGGTAACATTCTGTCCTTTTAAAGGGATGACAGATCTAAAGTCATGCCCATAGAGACTGTGGTAACGTTGTGTCCTTGGAAAGGGATGACAGATCTAAAATCATGCCCATAGAGACTGTGGTAACATTGTGTCCTTGGAAAGGGATGACAGATCTAAAATCATGCCCATAGAGACTGTGTTCTTTGTATATACATATATATTGTATACATTAGTTTCAATGGGGTTTGTTGTTAACATATAAAAATGTCAACAGGACTTGTCGTTTCTATATATTCCACTTGAAGATTAAACACATGTTTCTCTTTTTCAAACTGTTGTTGAGAAGAGTTTATCAAATTGTTATATTTTACAGCATGCCTTGGCACCACTTACAGATGCTATGGGTTATTTTCACAGGCCTATCACTTCTATACAAAGTTACTGTCCTTGTCTGACTTTGGGAGAACTCATGGTGTTTGGTGATGAGAAGATGATCAGACAGGAATCAGTTTTGTGACTTTGTCTTAACATGTGTTGGCATGTCCCAGTGGATATCTGTTACAGGGGTTTTTATGTAGACTGGAGAGAATGCCTCTATAGACGATCGTTTCCACCTAATCACATCCCTACAGCTATCCTATAGATGATTGTTTCCATATTATCACAATCCTACATTTGTCCTGTAGACAATTGTGTCCACCTTATCACAATCCTACAGCTATCTTGTAGACAATAGTTTCCACCCTATCACAATCCTACAGCTATCCTGTAGATGGCTGTCTCCACCTTATCACAATCCTACAGCTGTCCTGTAGACAATTGTGTCCACCATATCACAATCCTACAGCTGTCCTGTAGACAATTGTGTCCACCATATCACAATCCTACAGCTGTCCTGTAGACAATAGTTTCCACCCTATTACAATCCTACAGCTGTCCTGTAGATGGCTGTCTCCACCTTATCACAATCTTACAGCTGTCCTGTAGACAATTG
The DNA here is from genome assembly GCF_031769215.1 of Ylistrum balloti. Classification (NCBI taxonomy): domain Eukaryota; kingdom Metazoa; phylum Mollusca; class Bivalvia; order Pectinida; family Pectinidae; genus Ylistrum; species Ylistrum balloti. The sequence goes on from NW_026782205.1 coordinate 370,295, forward strand.
TGTCCACCATATCACAATCCTACAGCTATCCTGTAGACAATAGTTTCCACCCTATCACAATCCTACAGCTATTTTGTAGATGGCTGTCCACCTTCTCACAATCCTACAGCTGTCCTATAGACAAATGTTTCCACCTTCTCACAATCCTACAGCTGTCCTGTAGACAATAGTTTCCACCTTATCAGCTGTTCTGTAGATGTTTCATTCACCCCAAATTGTCTCCCTTTTGTCCTGATTATCTTGTGTTTTTATTGGCTCCACTGATGTATTTGTCTGTCTATCTAAAAGCATATCTCAGTATCACAAACATTTTTGTCCTCCAGTGATTGTATTTAAAGAGCATTCTCCTTTACTCTGTTTTTGTATATTTTGGCACCGGCACAACCACATCTGACATTGGAGTGCAGGTATTTCACTGGTACTGTTGTGATGATCTGTCTGAAAAGTAAATATATTGACAGAACACTGAGTTATGGTATGTAGTACTACTGGCCTGCATAGAAGTCCTAATCAACTCGTGTCTGGACAAAAAACATTTTCTGCAATCAAATAAATTGTAGGTTTCCTTTGTGACAAATTATCTGCAAATGCCTCAAAGTGATGAATATTACGTGAAATATTTCTGCTAGAAGTACACTGGTCATTAAAAAAAAAGAAATATGGCCAAAAATTGCATTTACAACAAAATTAAGTGCTAATTAAACAAACAGATAAAGATACCAGGGTACTTTACGTGACAGAATAGAATTTTTATACATACTGACTTTGCGAAATTTGCTAATTTCTTATTTCTGCACTAAAGGACTTTTCCCTTTGTTTTTTTTTTCCTGTAAATATCATAAATATCTACAAACTCCCTATTGATTGAACACTTTTTGCTCTCCATGTTAAAGAGTTCTTGTCAGGAAAAGTATTAGTCTTCATAAAGCATAATACATTTAAATGTTTCCTGGATGTGATTCAGATAAACGATAACAAGAGGTTCTTAGACAAATTGTAAGGACCACATTATTTTCTTCAGATTTAAACATTTATTGATTTCCAAAGTGTGGCTTGGGTTGGGCATGTCTCCATTGCATCTGGTGGATATTTGGGCATAAATTAAACATAGAACTGAGCTAACTGTTACTTACTTCAGAAAAAGTGTAAATGATGGCAGTTGAAGTACATGTGGGTGTTTCATCTGGTGTTGCTATTTTGATCAGTTAGTTCCAGACTTATTTATGATTATCCAACAAGGATCTCCAACATGAAGCTTGGTGTGCTTTTCTAATAAGCTTTTCTAATAAGCTTCTCTAATAAGCCTTTATCTTGTGTGCTTTTATTGTAATTATTGTCCTTACCACACAGCTTTCGTGTGTAGTAAGTACAATGGGTTGTGCTTTAATGTGTTTTATACATTTATCTGTATAGTGACTACTTTGTTCTACATAGTTTTTTAGGCTAAATGTGTGTTTAAGTCTGTTGTCAAAGCCTCTTAAACTAGATGCGGCTTTATATCCTAGATTTCTGATTTGTTGAAAAATTCCACTGAGTTTATCATGCTACCTAGTGCCAATTGTATGCTATAAATATTCTGCCATCTTTCAATACAATGTTATGCAGCATTATGACACAATTCAGATTGAGATTTGTATCATGGAACTAATATTACACTGGTTTGAATTTAATTCTCAGAGACAGGACAATATGGCGGAATGCACAGGATTATGGGATCACTTAACCCCGGTAACATGTATATAATTACTGATCTATATAAAGTGACAGTCAGCAAGCAGTAAGTGTAGTAAAGAAAAATTTGTTAAAAAATCATCAGTGTAGTTAGCGACATAAAAGATGTGATCATAATACATCTTTGTTGCAGCTTTCATTGTTAATATTTGTAAAATTTATTGAGTTATAGAGTGTGAAATTTTCCTCTTTATCAAATGTTGGCAGCACACGTGTACCTGGAATTGTGTATCTCACTTGAGGGATCTTCAAACCATCAATCTCAAAATACTTAATAATGTTTGTGACAACAAAAGATATATATATATATATTATTATGATACACTAATATATGGTGTTTCAGTTTCAAATGTGAAAAAATGACTGACTTAAGACGATTTTATTCTGGTGTGATTGATAGCTATGCACACCTGTGTACATATTATGCAAATAGCGGGAGTTATCCTGAAATGTCTAGAGACATGTACATTATTGTCTAAAATACTCAAAGTCGGAAACATAAAAAAATATATTGTCAGTACAATCATAATACATCCATGTACTAAGTTTCATGTTGATATTTGTAAAATTGAACTTGGTTGACGCTACACGTGTGTATTGTGTATCACACTTAAGAGCAGTTCCGTTTTAGTCATCAAGTTGGAGACAGAAAAACATTATGTTGTTGATAGTTCTTAAATGTTGATTGAATGGAAAATAAAATCTTATTTCAAGGAAGAATTTATCTGGTTGTGGTTTTATCAGAAATATCTATACAGACCCAGGACCTTATAAAAAGCCACAATGTATACATCATTGGGTTAATTTAGGAGATTCTGAGAACACATCTACATGGTATGATAAGATCAGATAAGATTAAAACATACTTAAGCTCCGTTGTCAAGGAACACTTTGTTAGGAAATTAATAAAAGTGGGTCCCACTAAAGACACAAACCAATGTTACAATGAGTACAGAGGAGTGAGTCTAACATGGTTGTTCTTCCATATACTCAATGTTTATTGCGGAAAGATCACTGGGATTTCCACCGAATTACACACTAGGGAGGTTGTGCCTCAACCCCCCCAGAACAATGTTATAATGCTCAGGCAGGTTGTCGTAAAAAGAGCGTGAGTCATCTGCATACTCAAATTACATTTAAAGTGTGATGTTGTGCATGCTGTGCTCTTTTTGTGATGTCATAGGTAGAATGCAGGTGTGTAGTTATTAAAGGGCATACTATGTGGTCTGAATAGGGTGTAGATGTGTTAACAGTTAATACACATCTCTCACAGAAATGTCTGAAAGATTTTCCAACTTCGGTTTGGCAATGATGGTCACCAAGATCCCTCTGGGATCTCTTGTTAGTGAAAGCTGTGCACATTGGGGCCAGAACGTTCCAACTCAATCGCAAATGCCAAATGAAAAGACAAGTACAAATGCAAGTGTTTATAGAGACAACTCAAAGTGGTTGACAAAAACAGAAGATGCAAATGTTTAACAATCAGTGATAAATGCAATGAGAAACAGAAAATGAAATCACAAAACAAAGTATAAAAGACCAGGAATATACTAACAAATTATGTATATGATAAGGACCAGTAGTCTGGACACAGCAAAATCATATCATTGACTGGGAAAATTCCAAAATAGTCATCAGGGAAAAGCAACCATTTCAGAACGTTGGTTAAGGCAGTTGGTTGTGGACCAATTTCAATGAAACTTCAAACGAATATTTGTGATCATGTGTTGATGTGAATGCATGTTTTTTTCAACAGAAATTTGGGTTGCATTGGTAACCAGGTCACGATACACATTTATATTAAATGACCATTGTTCATGAATTCTATAATCAATTTTATTGAAACTTGGTCAAATGGTGTAACATATCATGATCAATCCTTTAATTTGTCACATCAGGTGCTTCAAGAACCAGTAATATGGATACCTGATGGAAGCTTCTGATTGGTCAAAATTGATATATTGTCTGATTGTGCTGAAAAATGATATATAAGGGTTTTGAAGGAAGGCAATTACAATGGTATCATTTTCAAACATTTCAGTTGTCATTTGGTTGCTATGGTAACCATATAAGACCTGTGATTAGACAGATCCTTTCTAGAGTTCCCCTTATGTTGTGGATCAGTTTCAATGAAACTACACAGGAAAGTTAGTGGCTATGTGCAAATGCGCATCCAGTTCTTTTTTTTTAAGCAGAAATTTGGGTTGCCATAGTAACCAGGTCACTATACACAGATTATTATATAAAATGCCTTAGCTCTTAAATCCTTTCATTGATTATATGTAAACTTGATGAAATGCTTTAGCTAATTAGAATCTGTAATTCAACATATTAGGTGTTCCAAAGTCATTACTATGGAAACATATTTCAGGCTTGTGATTGGTGGAAATTAAGGTATCTGATTAAGTTGAAAAATGGTATGAATAGATTCAGGGGGATGACAAATGCAATGGAGCCATTTGAAGAAAAAGGTTGTGTTGCCTTTTGATTGTTATGGTGACCAAATGAAGGCCTCTTGCAGGAATCTTGTTTGGACAACCCTCCTATGCTATTATTGGTTAGGGAGACAGGGGTATTAGTTCTAGTTAAGACAACAAAGGTAGTAGGATTCACCTTACACATTACACATGTTTTTTTGCTTAACTGGCCTGACAGATGTACTGTGAGCCAACCTTGCATAAAGCTTGACATAGTATTCAAAAAGGAATTACCTTGGAGAAGTTTTATAGTCATCATAGAGATATGGTTTCTTCGTGTGATATGAAACTGGACATGTTTGATGCTCGTTTTTGGTTCTGTCAATGTATACTTTGTATTTTTTGAGGAAGTGACATTACTTAGATTGACCAAGGTTTGCATTACATTTGGGTTTTGTTCTCATGTTGGTATTTTCTTGTTGTTCTAGACCCTAAGTCAATTTCAAAGGGTTAAGTTTGTAGTTCAAAAGCCTCTGATTTACCAAAAGGCCGAAGAGTCATGATATTAGTTAGGAGGTGAGATGAAACCTGAAAAAGGTCGCAAAAAGAAATAATCTTGAAATATTTATACTCAAAATACAAAAAGCTTAGGCTTCGAATCATTGTATTTGACTGATGCTTTTCTGTTTCTGGGACAAAGACCAAGAAATTTCTGAAAAAATATGACCTCAAGCCATATCTAAGGTTGCATGTGTCTAATTCTGTTAAACCTTCAAGCTATGTTTTTTGCTAGAGCATTAAAGGATACTGACTGTCAATGATGTGAAACATAAAAATTGTGAAAAGCATTGACTACTGTGTCAGTGATGCAGGCACATTGGACCTCTTGCATTCTTATTCATATAGAAGTGATCTGCTTCAAACAGTTCTCTTTCTATGGAAAATTGAAGAGCTTAGAGATAACTAGATTTATTCCAAGTTTTTTTCATTCTGCTTTTAGATGAACTGTACAAGGTATATATACACATCACATTTCAGTCTTATCCTGGTGTGTGTTATATATACAGTCATACAGGAATGTTAATATGTTTTGATGCTGTCTGATTAGAGGTGTTACGTTTCATTTCAGATTCGGTCATGACTTATAATGCATTGTCTGCCTGTACATTCTATTGTTTGATAAAAAGTATCAGGTTTCATTGTGTTTGGACTTGATTAACAATAATATGACCCACCTAATATCTTCTATCCATTAAGGATTTGTTAGCTTACCTCACTTTACAAACTCTGTCTCGTTTAGACACATGTATCTTGTTCTGTTGACACACCTTTAAACATATATCATTTAATTCATTTTCATCAATACAGTGTTTTACTTTTATTAAGGTTTTATGTATCAGTAAATATACAATATATATTAGAGTGTTCCATGTCAAAGGTCTTGATAAGTATAAAGCTATATTGGTACAGTGTCGTTATCAGGGTCCAGAATATTATAACAATCTGCCTTTGTTGTAATCAGTCAGCTGCTGATTAAACTACACATGTATAAGTTAGAGTCTTTGATAAAAAAAAGATAGTTATTTATCATTTATCATGAGTACATTATGTTATTGGAATGAATAAGGAACAAGTTGACCCACTTAACAAGCCTCATTAATTGGCTTCCTGTAATAAAACTGTTCTATATCACCAGAAGATGTATGTTGGAGGAACAATATAGTTAGCTACTGTACATATATATAAGGGTTTTTGTTCTAGGCCATCCTACCCTAGATTTTTGTGCCTAGTGATACAGCCTGAACGTTAGTGTTAATGTTGAATGCAAACTTGTGTCAATAGAAAACACCTGTATTAATGTAGCCAGCTGGTATAAATAACACAAATTTTTGTTTTACAGACCGTTCTTATCCTGACAAGGATTTTCTAATTTACCAAGTGGTGTGATATCTCACTCTGAAGTTCAAATCAATGACTTACAAACAATACCTCTCAGTGTTTTTACCCATAAACCTAGATCTTCAATGTTCAACAACATACCAAATTAAGGATCTACCATAAATGAATCAGATTTCAGATCCAGATGACCACAGGTTTGAAATCCATTTTTGCCTGTAACAATCTAAGCTGGTTTTTCTGGTGATTAATTCTTATGAACATATGGATCTATAGTATCGAGATGATTTTAGAAGTTTTACTCTTCATCAACAAAAAACAAGGGAACTGAAATTCTGTAAGGTACAATATACATATTTTTAAGATCCTTATCATACGTATTGGTGAGTATGTAAGGCTCTGATTAATAGGCCTGTTATTGAGGTCATCCTTAAGAAGGAAGTAATGTGACCAGGAAGTTGAGTTCATTTCTGTAGTCTGACCCATTTACATTACATAAGTAATTCTTTTTAAAAGGATTTCAGTGTACTGGGTTTTAAAGATTGATTTCAATTCAGCTAATCTTATGAATAATTCACTGTTAACTGCTCAGGTTTTGAGGAATTTTTAACTTTTTTTATATCTACACTTTCCCTTCATTCCAACATTTTATGGGAGGTCTAGAGCATACAGGCTATACATGCCTATTGTTTAATCATATTAATTATTTTTTAATCAGCAAAATATGTCTGAAATGAAAATTGGACCTAGACACTGAGACACCGAGTTTGCAGGTTCTTGGCTGCTGAGGCAGGGTCCAATAGGGGAAGCATAGCAAATCCTTTTAAATCCTTCTTTTATTTAAATTTGATCTGAAGCAGTTTTGGGTAGAAGGGGCTCAATTTTGTATAAATGAAGGATCTGACCCCCTGGTGCCACTGGCATGGTTAAGTAGGTATAATAGAGCTGAGGAGTAGCTGGGGAGTCTATCCTCTTCTGTTGTTAGGAAGGTTAATTTAGACCTATTTTTGTCTGAAGCATCATTGGATTCAGGAGATTTAATTTTGTATCAATTGAAGGTCTGACTGAAAATATTTGAAATCCTTCCCCTTCTGTTTGGATCAAGCAATTTTGACCAAACTATTGAGTGATACAGGCCCTATGATCCTATTGTTGAGACTTGTAACCTAAGGGTCAAGATCATCGACCTATAGTCATTGTACATGTGTTTTGTCTGTGGTTTTGTACTGCCTGCTGTGTGTAAGACTTTTCATGTTTTAACCTCAATTTTTACCACTGGGAATTTTAGCTAAAATCTAACTTGCCTTGTGAAGTGATCATGAGACAATGAGGACCAAATTCTTTGGATCAGTCTGAAATCCAGACACTATCATCGTGAAAAACACATTTTGAATTTTACTTTCGCAGTTCAAGTAGTGCCATGAAATTGGAATGAGGCGGAAATGCTTAAAAACTGGATTGAAACAGGTGTTGTTTTTTTTTGGGTTTTTTGACCTTAGTACTGCTGAATTTCAGAGTTTTCATCATTTAGTAGTATTTATTTCCACTACTACTAATGCTGTTATACAGTTATTGTCATATGACAATTTACAGTAGGCCATTGGCCTTTATCTTTTGTTCGTAGTCGGATGACCAGTTAGGCCATTGACATTTAAACTTGTGGTTGTAGTCAGGGCTCTAAAGGGGAAACTTTACTAGTTCTTGAAAATACTCCTCCTAAAGGAATGAATGGATATTGCCAAAATTTGTTGTGAAGCATTCTTGGGTGAAGAGGAATTGATTTTGTATAGCCAGTAGTTCTTGGCCCTCTTGGGAGTGAGGGGCATTGCTCAACAGGGGATATAGAGCAAATTCTTTGAAATTCTACTCCTCTTGAAGGAATGATCGGATTTTGATCAAATTTGGTCTGAAGCCCTGGGTAAAGGAGAATCAGTTCTATATAAATGGTGCATCTTGGACCCCAAGGGCAGAAGGAGTTGGGGCCAACTGGGGAAATGTAAGTTCTTAAAAATCCTTCAATACAAGGATGTTGTCCAGGTTTTGTCTGAAGGAATTTTTATCTTTGATCATGAGACCATGACCCAATAGAGAAATATATCAGAAAAGACTTGTCACATTTGAAATTCTTTGTTAAATTGCTGAATAATTCAATCAGTCAGGTGAGCACTGCAGGTCCTTGTGGCTATATCATGAGAAGTACTTGATGTATCTTTCTCTAATTTAAGTTGTTGGTTCCCCTTGGTCTCTATTTGTGCCTGTTAGATTATGGATCTGATAAGAAGCCATCTTGTAATTTTTAAATGAACCTTGTTATTACTACTTCTTGACAGGTAAGGGATGGATTTGTCAAATTTGATTTTATGTAGGTTCCTCTTTGTCACTAGAAGTGCTTGTTTGATTTTGGAACCGATCATAAAAGCAAGATAGCCAACAGGTGGAGGTATCTTTGGTTTTGAAAAAGAAAGTTTGTTATAGCTGTGTTTTGAGAAATACAGATTAGATCTCATAAATTTCATTTGGTTCCTGTTGGTCCCAGTATGATTTTAGGACTGATCAGATATTCAAAATGGTTGAACGGTGGCCATCTTGGATTTTGACAAAAATAAATTGTTATCCCTATCTCATAAGAAGTATTGGATGGATCATTCTCAAATTTCATGTGTTTGCTCACCTTGTTTACTCATTTAGGCCTTTTGATTTAGGTACTGATCATAAAACAAAATGGCTGACAGGAGGCCATTTTAGATTTTGACAAAGAAAGTATTTGTCGCTATTTTATGAGAAGTACTTGGTGAGTCTTTTTCAAATTTCATATTTAAGTTTCCCTTGGTTCCAAGCTGTGCCCAGTTGATTTTAGAACTGATCAGAAAAGCAAAATGACTGACAGATGACATCTTGGATTTGGCAGTTGAATATTATTATTGCTATTTCGGCAAAGGAATGTTCAAATTCTGTATCATTAAGAGCAAAAACAGAGGCGGAAAGAAGGGAAAAGATCCAACTTTCAAAGACCAAATAAAGATCAAACAATGGTGGGCATAAGATCTGTCTGTGATCTCTTGTTTTTTTTTTATTCTAATCAATAATTTTGGTTAAAGATTGATCAATGGAGATGCAGCATTTTATTAGGTACAAAATGACCTGCCATTTTTGACGTTGTAACATCACCAATAAACTTAAGGGATGGCACATACCGGTAGTTAAATGATATGTGATTTATTGAGCACCTGAAACATGTGATATGTTTCAATTGATATGTTCACATAGTTCTATAACACACACAAGGTCTTAATATACACAAGGTCTATAACACACACAAGGTCTATAATACACGATATCTATAACACACACAAGGTCTATAACACACACAAGGTCTATAATACACAATATCTATAAAGCACAAGATATTTAATTTAAGGTTGTTTTCTAGTCTCCAGACAACAGATTAACATGTAGACAGTTTGAGAGTATAGCAATTATGCTCAGTTGATGTACCAATGGTACTGCTCTGTTCAAACAAAAATAAAAAATACACATACTCACATTCAGAAATTTACTAATTTTTTTTGTCTTTTTTTATTTCTTGAAGACAGAAGTTAAGGATATACAGGATCAAGTAAACATTGATATTGGAATAGTCATTGTTCTTGTCCAAAATCATTATCAACTTTTGATATTGTTCTCATAACTGAAGTCAATCACTCTTACAAACCTTTTTGTTTATATTGTCAATCAGTGATTATCAATTATATAATGAAAAATCTGTACAATCCTATAATTTGAACAATGTGATACAATTGTTGGGCCTAGTGGGTGTGTAAACAATGTGATACAATTGTTGGGCCTAGTGGGTGTGTAAACAATGTGATACAATTGTTTGGCCTAGTGGGTGTGTAAACAATGTGATACAATTGTTTGCTGGGCCTAGTGGGTGTGTAAACAATGTGATACAATTGTTTGGCCTAGTGGGTGTGTAAACAATGTGATACAATTGTTTGGCCTAGTGGGTGTGTAAACAATGTGATACAATTGTTGTTGGGCCTAGTGGGTGTGTAAACAATGTGATACAATTGTTTGGCCTAGTGGGTGTGTAAACAATGTGATACAATTGTTGTTGGGCCTAGTGGGTGTGTAAACAATGTGATACAATTGTTTGGCCTAGTGGGTGTGTAAACAATGTGATACAATTGTGTTGGGTCTAGTGGGTGTGTAAACAATGTGATACAATTGTTTGGCCTAGTGGGTGTGTAAACAATGTGATACAATTGTTGTTGGGCCTAGTGGGTGTGTAAACAATGTGATACAATTGTTTGGCCTAGTGGGTGTGTAAACAATGTGATACAATTGTTGTTGGGCCTAGTGGGTGTGTAAACAATGTGATACAATTGTTTGGCCTAGTGGGTGTGTAAACAATGTGATACAATTGTTGTTGGGCCTAGTGGGTGTGTAAACAATGTGCCTAGTGGGTGTGTAAACAATGTGATACAATTGTTGTTGGGCCTAGTGGGTGTGTAAACAATGTGATACAATTGTTGTTGGGCCTAGTGGGTGTGTAAACAATGTGATACAATTGTTTGGCCTAGTGGGTGTGTAAACAATGTGATACAATTGTTGTTTGGCCTAGTGGGTGTGTAAACAATGTGATACAATTGTTGTTGGGCCTAGTGGGTGTGTAAACAATGTGATACAATTGTTTGGCCTAGTGGGTGTGTAAACAATGTGATACAATTGTTGTTGGGCCTAGTGGGTGTGTAAACAATGTGATACAATTGTTTGGCCTAGTGGGTGTGTAAACAATGTGATACAATTGTTGTTGGGCCTAGTGGGTGTGTAAACAATGTGATACAATTGTTTGCTGGGCCTAGTGGGTGTGTAAACAATGTGATACAATTGTTTGCTGGGCCTAGTGGGTGTGTAAACAATGTGATACAATTGTTTGTTGGGCCTAGTTGGTGTGTAAACAATGTGATACAATTGTTGTTGGGCCTAGTGGGTGTGTAAACAATGTGATACAATTGTTTGCTGGGCCTAGTGGGTGTGTAAACAATGTGATACAATTGTTTGTTGGGCCTAGTTGGTGTGTAAACAATGTGATACAATTGTTGTTGGGCCTAGTGGGTGTGTAAACAATGTGATACAATTGTTTGCTGGGCCTAGTGGGTGTGTAAACAATGTGATACAATTGTTTGCTGGGCCTAGTGGGTGTGTAAACAATGTGATACAATTGTTGTTGGGCCTAGTGGGTGTGTAAACAATGTGATACAATTGTTTGTTGGGCCTAGTTGGTGTGTAAACAATGTGATACAATTGTTGTTGGGCCTAGTGGGTGTGTAAACAATGTGATACAATTGTTTGCTGGGCCTAGTGGGTGTGTAAACAATGTGATACAATTGTTTGCTGGGCCTAGTGGGTGTGTAAACAATGTGATACAATTGTTGTTGGGCCTAGTGGGTGTGTAAACAATGTGATACAATTGTTTGCTGGGCCTAGTGGGTGTGTAAACAATGTGATACAATTGTTTGTTTGGCCTTGTGGGTGTGTAAACAATGTGATACAATTGTTTGCTGGGCCTAGTGGGTGTGTAAACAATGTGATACAATTGTTTGGCCTAGTGGGTGTGTAAACAATGTGATACAATTGTTTGCTGGGCCTAGTGGGTGTGTAAACAATGTGATACAATTGTTTGCTGGGCCTAGTGGGTGTGTAAACAATGTGATACAATTGTTTGCTGGGCCTAGTGGGTGTGTAAACAATGTGATACAATTGTTTGCTGGGCCTAGTGGGTGTGTAAACAATGTGATACAATTGTTTGTTTGGCCTAGTGGGTGTGTAAACAATGTGATACAATTGTTTGCTGGGCCTAGTGGGTGTGTAAACAATGTGATACAATTGTTTGCTGGGCCTAGTGGGTGTGTAAACAATGTGATACAATTGTTTGCTGGGCCTAGTGGGTGTGTAAACAATGTGATACAATTGTTGTTGGGCGTAGTGGGTGTGTAAACAATGTGATACAATTGTTTGCTGGGCCTAGTGGGTGTGTAAACAATGTGATACAATTGTTTGCTGGGCCTAGTGGGTGTGTAAACAATGTGATACAATTGTTGTTGGGCCTAGTGGGTGTGTAAACAATGTGATACAATTGTTGTTGGGCCTAGTGGGTGTGTAAACAATGTGATACAATTGTTGTTGGGCCTAGTTGGTGTGTAAACAATGTGATACAATTGTTGTTGGGCCTAGTTGGTGTGTAAACAATGTGATACAATTGTTGTTGGGCCTAGTTGGTGTGTAAACAATGTGATACAATTGTTGTTGGGCCTAGTGGGTGTGTAAACAATGTGATACAATTGTTTGCTGGGCCTAGTGGGTGTGTAAACAATGTGATACAATTGTTGTTGGGCCTAGTGGGTGTGTAAACAATGTGATACAATTGTTTGCTGGGCCTAGTGGGTGTGTAAACAATGTGATACAATTGTTTGTTGGGCCTAGTTGGTGTGTAAACAATGTGATACAATTGTTGTTGGGCCTAGTGGGTGTGTAAACAATGTGATACAATTGTTTGCTGGGCCTAGTGGGTGTGTAAACAATGTGATACAATTGTTTGCTGGGCCTAGTGGGTGTGTAAACAATGTGATACAATTGTTGTTGGGCCTAGTGGGTGTGTAAACAATGTGATACAATTGTTTGTTGGGCCTAGTTGGTGTGTAAACAATGTGATACAATTGTTGTTGGGCCTAGTGGGTGTGTAAACAATGTGATACAATTGTTTGCTGGGCCTAGTGGGTGTGTAAACAATGTGATACAATTGTTTGCTGGGCCTAGTGGGTGTGTAAACAATGTGATACAATTGTTGTTGGGCCTAGTGGGTGTGTAAACAATGTGATACAATTGTTTGCTGGGCCTAGTGGGTGTGTAAACAATGTGATACAATTGTTGTTGGGCCTAGTTGGTGTGTAAACAATGTGATACAATTGTTTGCTGGGCCTAGTGGGTGTGTAAACAATGTGATACAATTGTTTGGCCTAGTGGGTGTGTAAACAATGTGATACAATTGTTTGCTGGGCCTAGTGGGTGTGTAAACAATGTGATACAATTGTTTGCTGGGCCTAGTGGGTGTGTAAACAATGTGATACAATTGTTTGCTGGGCCTAGTGGGTGTGTAAACAATGTGATACAATTGTTTGCTGGGCCTAGTGGGTGTGTAAACAATGTGATACAATTGTTGTTGGGCGTAGTGGGTGTGTAAACAATGTGATACAATTGTTTGCTGGGCCTAGTGGGTGTGTAAACAATGTGATACAATTGTTTGCTGGGCCTAGTGGGTGTGTAAACAATGTGATACAATTGTTGTTGGGCCTAGTGGGTGTGTAAACAATGTGATACAATTGTTGTTGGGCCTAGTGGGTGTGTAAACAATGTGATACAATTGTTTGTTTGGCCTAGTGGGTGTGTAAACAATGTGATACAATTGTTGTTGGGCCTAGTGGGTGTGTAAACAATGTGATACAATTGTTTGCTGGGCCTAGTGGGTGTGTAAACAATGTGATACAATTGTTTGCTGGGCCTAGTGGGTGTGTAAACAATGTGATACAATTGTTTGCTGGGCCTAGTGGGTGTGTAAACAATGTGATACAATTGTTGCTGGGCCTAGTGGGTGTGTAAACAATGTGATACAATTGTTGCTGGGCCTAGTGGGTGTGTAAACAATGTGATACAATTGTTTGCTGGGCCTAGTGGGTGTGTAAACAATGTGATACAATTGTTTGCTGGGCCTAGTGGGTGTGTAAACAATGTGATACAATTGTTTGCTGGGCCTAGTGGGTGTGTAAACAATGTGATACAATTGTTTGCTGGGCCTAGTGGGTGTGTAAACAATGTGATACAATTGTTTGCTGGGCCTAGTTGGTGTGAAAACAATGTGATACAATTGTTTGCTGGGCCTAGTGGGTGTGTAAACAATGTGATACAATTGTTTGCTGGGCCTAGTGGGTGTGTAAACAATGTGATACAATTGTTTGCTGGGCCTAGTTGGTGTGAAAACAATGTGATACAATTGTTGTTGGGCCTAGTGGGTGTGTAAACAATATGATAGAATTGTTTGGCCTAGTGGGTGTGTAAACAATGTGATGCAATTGTTGCTGGGCCTAGTGGGTGTGTAAACAATGTGATACAATTGTTGTTTGGCCTAGTGGGTGTGTAAACAATGTGATACATTTGTTGTTGGGCCTAGTGGGTGTGTAAACAATGTGATACAATTGTTTGCTGGGCCTAGTGGGTGTGTAAACAATGTGATACAATTGTTGTCGGGCGTAGTGGGTGTGTAAAGAATGTGATACAATTGTTGCTGGGCCTAGTGGGTGTGTAAACAATGTGTAAATGATGTGCGATATTCCACAGCTTGATAAGACTGGGCTAAAAAATAAAATGGGGGGAAAAAGTAAACATGCCTTCACTTCTGCTTGTTTCTCCTATTACCTGACACTGAGGAATTTCCAACAAACTTACACATGAGATAAAAGTATTAAAAATATTTTACAACAACTGAAAACTTAAGTAAATATTTTAGAGCCTACAATATACAAGGTTATGAACTTGAGGCTTCACTGGTATACCAAGATCCATGTACTGTTATGAGTAATTTTCATTTTCAGTATACTGAATTACAAGGTCACAGAAAAACTGTCTGATGTGACTGTAAAGCTTGGGAGAGGTCAGTTTTAGGGTCCAGCATGTGGAGTTTGTAGCCAACAGAGGTGGATGATTCATACATGTATATAACACAGATATAAACTCCATGTTAAATCCATCACTCAACACCTCCAACTACAAACAGGAAACCTTGGTTTATATATAAACACAGAAGAACAGTAAAATCAGACATTTTTAAAATTTTTTGCCCCACCACCTATCACTGTATCATGGTGATTTGGCACACACACCTCTTTCCTCTGTCGCCATTTTTTCAGGAACACCATTTATGCAAGTGATAGTCGATTAAGAAACTTAGATCTAGGTGGAGTATAGGAGTGGATGGACTGCCTGTTGGTAAACTACACTGTAGTGTTAAACAAATCAAACAACTACTGATATATCAAAAACAGACTGCCAGATCGGTAATTCTAATCTGGTAAATATTCTTCACTTTCGATCATTTCTTCCATAAAGTTTCTTTACATAATTTTTGTATATTATCCTTTGCACATTAGTTTTGGAACCCTTAATAATGATATCTCGGTACCAAAGCTATGTCTGTGAGTTGCCACTAAACAAATACAGAAGTTTATTTAAATGTGTTCATACTAGGAAATTTATTTAATAAAGTGATTGATGAAACATCAGTATTTTTAGGAAAGATATCCACATATCTAATTCACTCACTTGAAATGGACAGACTTCTGTTTCTGGTGAGATCACAGACACTTTAGTTAGCCTAACAGTGGCCCAGACGCTTCAGTTAGCTTAACAGTGACCCGGACGCTTTAGTTAGCCTAACAGTGGCCCGGACGCTTTAGTTGGCCTAACAGTGGCCCGGACGCTTTAGTTGGCCTAACAGTGGCCCGGACGCTTTAGTTAGCCTAAGAGTGGCCCGGACGCTTTAGTTAGCCTAACAGTGGCCCGGACGCTTTAGTTAGCCTAACAGTGGCCCGGACGCTTTAGTTAGCCTAACAGTGGCCGGGACGCTTTAGTTAGCCTAACAGTGGCCCGGACGCTTTAGTTAGCCTAACAGTGGCCCGGACTCTATAGTTAGCCTAACAGTGGCCCGGACGCTTTAGTTAGCCTAACAGTGGCCCGGACGCTTTAGTTAGCCTAACAGTGGCCCGGACGCTTTAGTTAGCCTAACAGTGGCCGGGACGCTTTAGTTAGCCTAACAGTGGCCCGGACGCTTTAGTTAGCCTAACAGTGGCCCGGACTCTATAGTTAGCCTAACAGTGGCCCGGACGCTTTAGTTAGCCTAACAGTGGCCGGGACGCTTTAGTTAGCCTAACAGTGGCCCGGACTCTATAGTTAGCCTAACAGTGGCCCGGACGCTTTAGTTAGCCTAACAGTGGCCCAGACGCTTTAGTTAGCCTAACAGTGGCCCGGACGCTTTAGTTAGCCTAACAGTGGCCCGGACGCTTTAGTTAGCCTAACAGTGGCCCGGACGCTTTAGTTAGCCTAACAGTGGCCCGGACGCTTTAGTTAGCCTAACAGTGGCCCGGACGCTTTAGTTAGCCTAACAGTGGCCCGGACGCTATAGTTAGCCTAACAGTGGCCCGGACGCTATAGTTAGCCTAACAGTGGCCCGGACGCTTTAGTTAGCCTAACAGTGGCCCAGACGCTTTAGTTAGCCTAACAGTGGCCCGGACTCTATAGTTAGCCTAACAGTGGCCCGGACGCTTTAGTTAGCCTAACAGTGGCCCGGACGCTTTAGTTAGCCTAACAGTGGCCCGGACTCTATAGTTAGCCTAACAGTGGCCCGGACGCTTTAGTTAGCCTAACAGTGGCCCAGACGCTTTAGTTAGCCTAACAGTGGCCCGGACGCTTTAGTTGGCCTATCCTAACAGTGGCCCAGACGCTTTAGTTAGCCTAACAGTGGCCCGGACTCTATAGTTAGCCTAACAGTGGCCCGGACGCTTTAGTTAGCCTAACAGTGGCCCAGACATTCACAAATCTAATATAAAATAATCATTTAGAACAAGAATGACATTTTGGTGAGAAAAAAAGTCTAAATTAAATCATGTTAAGAAAATGGAGGATGTCTGGGTCTATTTTTTTTTTGTTTTATTTTTTTTTTTTCTCAAACAAACCAGATTTCTTACTTAACTTATTTTCATACCACAAACTTAGTCATTTCTCATGTACCAGTCTACAACTCACTTGTTAATTCTGATCAGAAAGCAGTCATCAAAAGTGGTTATTTTAAATTCATTTCTCCAATGTAAGTTATGCATGTGTGGACTTCCGTAACTAAACAGTGTAATGCGGCATGTCCTATTATTCATAGCCTATTTTTATTCACTTGAAAGAGGGCAACAAAACACTAAGAATGGATTGATGGGCTATTTTATGTTATCTAGAAGGATGTTTGACATGTAAAAATGTGTATTAAGAAGAAGTACCCAAGTCTGACAATTTTAACAAATACTCGTATTAGTTTTGGGGAGAGTCCCATGTTACAGTCACCAAAATCCCCTTTGTTCTTGATCACGTAGTTCAATAGATCTCATTGCAAAGTTCAACAAAATGGCCGTGCCAAAGTGTATAGCAGACAGAACTGATGACGAGACGATTTGAACAAAAATGCAAAGTTTTTTTATTTTGCTGCTTTTTTCACACAAAGTTCAATATGAAATCATTTATTAAAGAAACTCCAAAAATTTAAGTGTGAACTTAATGTGTACATCAAGCAAGGCTAACATGAAGCTGACAGCTGATAATCTTGTGTTGGCAAATGTGATGAGGCAATTGCTAATCAGCCCTGGACCTCTTCATGTCCAACCTTGGAAAGTCAAATGCATTACCATAATTCATTCATAATATCAATATATGATTTTTGGTTGATTGCAATCTCTGGTATTTACAAACTGATAACTAATGTGTGTATGGAAATCATCAACTTTCTATTCAGCTTCATCCTTAATGATTGACGTAAAACACATTATTAAATATATACATTTTGAATCAGACATCAAGATTGCTGAATAGTGCTGGTAATGCATTCTCATGGCCTGCTCACCAGGTATATTATGGTGCAGTTGTCTATTTCTGGGGAAGCTCTGAAATATTTCAAGCATTTACACTACCATTGCACTGATAAGATAGAGATGTAGCTAGCAGTGAAAAACCTGTGAAAATTATATCTTTTCTGCTATCCAAAGCATCAACAGCTTAAGTTAATATTAACAAGCAAGGAAAAAGTGCATGTATATTGATCATTTGAAGCCTATATTTTATTGACTATATCCTTTCAGCTTTTATTCCACAAATCCTGGTTGGATCAGTTTACCTGGAATGTTGGTCTGTTTTATCAGGCTAAAAGCTATTTCAAATTTTGGCCATGTTATTGTAATTAGATGTTAGTTATTGCTTAGAAAGATTTTAAAAACAAATTATGAAGGCTGATGTAGGTAGTCATTTATATAGGAAATTTTATACGACTTTAACCTGTACTATATACATGTACCTGTACTATATACATATACCTGTTATAGATGTGTACCTATACTATATACATGTACCTATACTATATACATGTACCTGTTATAGATGTGTACCTGTTATAGATGTGTACCTGTACTATATACATGTACCTGTTATAGATGTGTACCTGTACTATATACATGTACCTGTTATAGATGTGTACCTATACTATATACATGTACCTATACTATATACATGTACCTATACTATATACATGTACCTATACTATATACATGTACCTGTTATAGATGTGTACCTGTACTATATACATGTACCTGTTATAGATGTGTACCTGTACTCTATACATGTACCTGTTATAGATGTGTATCTGTTATAGATGTGTACCTGTACTATATACATGTACCTGTTATAGATGTGTACCTGTACTCTATACATGTACCTGTTATAGATGTGTACCTGTACTCTATACATGTACCTGTTATAGATGTGTACCTGTTATAGATGTGTACCTGTACTATATACATGTACCTGTTATAGATGTGTACCTGTACTATATACATGTACCTGTTATAGATGTGTACCTGTACTCTATACATGTACCTGTTATAGATGTGTACCTGTACTATATACATGTACCTTTTATAGATGTGTACCTGTACTGTATACATGTACCTGTAATATATTTGCACCTGTACTTACATAAATATATACCTATCTGTATTGATCAAGTATATTTGTTTCTGTGTCTATCTGCAATTAATTTTAACGCCATCACTTCCTTCTTAAAAAATACCTTTTAAGCTTACATCTCCATTTCCACTGGTGTTATCCAGTGGTGAGATTTTGTGGAATGATTTAAGGAATGAAATGAAGATAGTGTTGTGTATTGTTTGCTTACTCTACTGCTGAAATTTAGTGTTGTTTTTGTAATTTTTGTAATTTAACAATTGTTCACACTACCTGTGATGCTATTGATAGATGGCCATTGACAAAGGCCTCTTGTGTGATAGGGGATTTTGGATTGGAAACTCCATATCTGTCTTGTTATCAATACTTTTGTACTTCCTGGTATGTTAGATTGTCAAAAATGTCATTGTCATTTTTTTTTACCTGGTTATAGAATTTCAGAATTCCATGGTTACATGGAAACAATGCTTGATGTTTGCCACAGAATGTTTAATTGAGGATGAATGTTTACTTACAAAACTTTTCTGTTGAATACAAAATCTCCATCTTAAGAATGCTTCCATCACATTAATTTATTAGGTCACCTGGGACAAAGTCTCATGGTGACCCATTGTGATCACTTTTGTAAGGCATCGTGCATCCATAAACAATTTAACATTTTCAATTTCTTCTCAAAAAACCCCTGAACCAATGTCAATGAAATTTTGCAAATCCTTCCCTGACTTTAGATGAACCAATCTGGTGAATTACCTGGGTATATGGTTCCCACACCACAGGGGTCTGAGGGGTGAGGCCAAAAGTGTAAAAATTTCAAAAATCTTCTTCTCAACACTCAGATGAAGTAGAATCAAATGCTCTTAATGGATGGAAGTATCTTATGGTGCTTTACCAAAGTTTTGAATTTCATGACCCCAGGTCCTCATATTTCCCCATGGGGAAGGGGTAAAGTTTACTCTATCTTATATAATGGAAAAATAGATTTTTGAGCATAATATGTTTAATTTCCATTGGAAATATTTCAAACTTGATAAGAATTATGAGCAAGGATGATGGCTTGATGGTATGCACATATTGATCTCAGCTGACCACCAGGGACTGATGGACAGGGCAAAAAAAAGTGGGTCAAATTGATTTGAATTTAAAAATCTTCTCAACACTCAGATATGGTAGAATCAGATGTTCTTTATAGATGAAAACATCTTAAGGTGCTTTACTAAGGCTCCTACATTTCTCCCTGTGGAGGAGGTTAACTTTACTCTAATTTTTATAGAAATATTGCATTTTTCAGCATAAGGTTGTTTATCATCCATTGGAAATATCGTTGTAAGAATTATCAGTATAGGATGAGTTTTGATGGTATGCATGTATTGACATGTTTACTATCATCATTGTCACAATTTCTTTTATAAGACACTTGAAAGCTACTTACCCTTAACCTTTATATTCAATACCGCTTATCTCAGGTGACGGTCAAGGCTGCTACTCCTCTTGCTGATGAAAAGTATTATCAGTGTTCTATAATATTGCTGAAATAGATGTGATGTTATTGTGGAAAACTGTTTGAAAAATCCTTTATATATTCTAACTGTTACCTACAAAGATAATTCTATGTCATTGATTTATAGATTCCATTGCATCTTCTGTCTTTCTTCACCCTCGCCAAAATACAGCTTATATTTTAAGACACTGACCATGTATTCTATATGTATTTGTCTGGAAATTATAGCTGTGTCCTGAGCCAAAATACAACTTATATTTTAAGAAACTGACTGTATTCTATTTATCCTGCAACATTGATTGAAAATTAGACCATCAAAACGTCAACAGTTTTATTGTTGTCTTTGTTTACCTGACGTTGACATTATGCTGAGTTTTGTTGTTCAGTCTTTGTTTACCTGACGTTGACATTATGCTGAGTTTTGTTGTTCAGTCTTTGTTTACCTGATGTTGACGTTATGCTGAGTTTTGTTGTTCAGTCTTTGTTTACCTGACGTTGACGTTATGCTGAGTTTTGTTGTTCAGTCTTTGTTTACCTGACGTTGACGTTATGCTGAGTTTTGTTGTTCAGTCTTTGTTTACCTGACGTTGACGATATGCTGAGTTTTGCCTGACGTATGCCAAAATAATTGTTTTGCACAGAAATAAATTCCAAACTTAAACAGATATGACAGGTTTTTAAAAAAATTTTTGTAGATAAACTTGCATATTATAACATATAAAATCACTTATTTCAGCAGTATTTATATTGGTAAATGTAATTTCTAAGCAGATTCAGAAATTAATTCTGTTGAATTTATGTTAAAACATAGCTGTTTTCTATCACTGCCGAATACAGCAAAAATATGTGTCAGGCATATTCCGACAATAGCAATGCCAGTTGCAGGACAAATTAAAATATGGGCTAGCACAAAATGGTTGGTTAATCAGCTTGCAAATCCTTTGTCATTCAATGCCTGAAATGTTTATTTAACAACCTTTTTCAAAACAACATACCTTATAGGCATTGTAATAGATGTAGTTTTTATATCTTTGTAGACCAAGAATTGGAAAAAAACAATATACAAAGAAATGAAGGCAGTGTGAAACGGCCAGTTCCTGCTGGTGGAAAACCCAAACCAAAGATTGCCAAGAAACCATCAGTTTCAAGTAAACCACCTAAACTGCCATCACAGAACAGTGTTGATTTAGTAAGGGGAAGTAACTCCCCAGGTATGTACTATATTGTAAATAGCTGTCAATACATTTTGTGAGAACACTTACTTTGGAATATGTAACTGAACATTTTACACAAAGAGGTGAAGACAATATCAGTTTTGACACCAGTAAAGGTTATTGAATATACCTGATATGTTGTTATATGAAAGTTACTGGTGTCTTATTTAAATATTATCCTGATTTTATGCTCAAAATTATAAGTGAATTTTCTTGTCTGTGTTATCTTGTGACTTTGATATTTGACTTTTATAGATAATGTATTCAGTCCTCAATTGCACAAGTGCACACAAGCAGCAAGTCAGCTTCCCAAAGAGCACACCTCCTATGACCCTTCCTTACGGAATCTTACTATCCCAGCAGAGTCTGAGACCACATCCTCTCCTTCTGCACAACACAGCACCTCAGGTTTCAATGATGTCAGTGATTGTGCAGATCAATTGCTTTCGAAGAAAGTAGATCCAGTCTTGCAAGGAAATTCAAAGGAATCATCAACTAATGGGGTGTGTTTAACAACACCACAAGTCCAAGGTTGTGACCTAAGTTTACAATATAAGGTGAACAATCCCAATCAAGAAACATGTTTAAGTCCAGCTGGTAGCAATTACGTGTTGGAAAATGGAGAACCAGTTGATGTACAAAAGTCAGCAAGAAGTTCAAGAAAACCTCCTTCAGTTTCACCGAAACCGAGGAAAACTTCACTTACACCTGAGAGTAAACAATCCCCTTGTAGTACTGAGCACAATGGGATGGACATCTCTCCGAAGTCTGAGAATGAGCAATATGCCAATTCTCAACAGGAACAGCACAAGAGCTTGTCTAATAGTGTTTTATCTAAAGTGTCCATTTTTTCAGAACAGATTAATCAGCAGCGGTCATCACAGGTTCCACCTGTCCATTGCTGGTCAGGTCAAGTGGATAAGACCAACTCTTTCAGTGAAAAACAGTTGAAAAACAAGACGGGTGTTTCAAGAAGTTTAACAGTCAGTTCATTGGAGAAAAGAACAGTGATCACACAATCCAACACAACAGATGGTGAGTTGTTACCTAGAGAGGTGGAATCACCTGTTAAAGACGATAAATCAAACATACAACGATCCCAATCAACAGTTACCATGAGGCCGAAACCTACGCCAAGGGTCTCACCAAAGGGAGGTAAGCCGGTTCCTGTTCCGAGAAAAAGGTTGTCTTTGGGGAGAAAAATGGCAGAGGAAGGAATAACCAAAGATAGTGATTCTTGTAATACATTATCAGTGTCATCATCTATGACATCGGTGACACCATTAACGTCGTCTATGACATCGGTGACATCATTAACGTCATCTATGACATCAGTGACATCATTAACGTCGTCTATGACGTCACAAGTGACATCATCAAATCAAAACGAAGAATCCAGTAATGACACCAATGACCTCCCACTTGAGATAGAATCTGATCAATCCGATGCGAACAGTAAAGATGGAAGTATAATATCTATGGACACCACAACCCCACCCCAACCCCCACTTATTCCCCCAAAACAAAATACAGAAGAAGTAAAAAATAGGTATGTAAATCTCAACAAATCTGACGATGATACATCATCGTTGTTGAATGACATTGAAAAAATTATAAATGAAGCATTTGATGTATCTCCAAAACCTAGGGCAGTGTCTTTGGATACCTCCCCATCGCGACCACCTCGCAGAAAAAGACAGTGCTGCAATCCTGACGCCACGGAGTACAACAGTGATTCTGAGTTTACTGTGTTAAGGAAAGACTCTCACAAAGGATCCACACAGTCACTGAATGCCTTAGAGATCAGCTCTTCAAACAGAAAACCCTGTCCACCAAAACCAGTTCGCAAGAAGCTGATTAACGGTAAAAACAATCGAAGTCAGTCTGACCTCGGTGATATTCACCAGTTTGTTCTGATGAAGGAGACTGGAATGAAATTGAACCATGAAGTTAAAGTGGATACTGTGCGTGATCGTAGTACTGTCCCGCAAATGAGAGATAAATCTAATATTCAGATTGTATCAAATCGTGGTAACAGTTGTATTCTAACACCAGATACAAGAGTTCCTCCTAATCAGGAAGCCATTATTCGTGAAAAGCTTAAGGAGAGGTCAAAAAGTCTTCCTTCTTCGCGTAAAAAGTCTCGCCCTAAACGTCCTGCTCCCCCACCACCTCTGCCAGGGACTAATCTACTGCCTAGTGCTGATATGAATCTCGCATCAGTGAATTCACCTGATGAAGATCAGGAGAATCCATATTTTGAAATAAAAGACCTACCTAAAACTGATAAAGTAAAGACATATTTACCTCCAGAACTTCCTCCTAGAAATGAAACATACCCAAGAAAGTTGTCAGCCCCACAGGTTTCTCCTGTGTCTTCTACATGTCTGGAGCGCCCTATGAGTATCATCAGTAATCAGTCTGACAGTGGATCCATTAGCCAAGGTAGTCCAGCCCAAGGCAGCAGCTCTTCAGATGAGGAAAACCTTGATCAGGATACAAGGGTAAATCATTTTAAGTACTTATTTGTTAAAATGAAATCAATTATTTTCTGGAGGTGTTTTTATCTCACCTAGCAGAATGGCCAAATGAGCTAATGGCATGTCATGGTGTCTGTTGTCCATCTGTCAAGTCACTACAGGTGTCTACGCTACTAATCATGAACAACTGAATAGATTTTTAATAAATTTGGTCTGAACTAGGGAAAGAGGAACAAATTTTGTATAAATGTTGGACTTTGCCCCGTCAGGTGGGAGAAATAGAGCAAATTCTTTAATATCTCCTGTAGAAATGATTAGATTTTGCCCAGATTTGGTTTGAAACATCCTTGGGTGAAGGGTACTGAAAGTTGTATAAATATTGTGACTTGACCTCCAGTAGCAGGGTAGGGCTGGTCAGGGTGGAGCTAGATAGGGAAATAGAGCAAATTCTTTGAAATACTTCTTTTCCTGTAGGATTTCTCACTTTTGTCCCAATTTGGCCTTTAGCATCCTTAGGTGAAGAGAAATCAATTTGTATACACAGTGGGGCTGCACCCCTGAGAAGGGAAGGGTAGAACCAATATCAGAAAAAATTGAGGAGATTCTTTAAAATCCTCATTTCTGTAGAAATGAGAGGATTCTGTCCAAATTTGGTCTGAAACATGATAAGTTTGGCTGACCCCTTAGGGACAGGAGAGTAGGGACCAATGAGGAAATAGATAATATGTTGTGTGCTTGGATATTTAGAATTTCTTTTCCTTTATTTTGGATGAAGCAATATCAGCTTAACAAGACCAGGTAAACAATGCAGACCCTATTGGCCTCTTGTTTTCAAAACAAACAGACGAGATTTTAGTGTTTGTTTAGTGAACAATTTCAGAGATGTTATTGAGAATTGTATTGAAGATTCCTGATTGTAATGAAGTTTAGTTTCAAAGTTTGTTCAATAAAAAAATATGAGTGTGAATTTTATATGTTGACAAATAATCCAAAGTACAGTACAACATCCCAGGCTAGAGAACTGGAGTTTATTTATTCTTGTACAATAGACTACCATGTTTAGTTGACTTCCAGTTTCATATGTTCTGATCAGTCAAAGCTGTCTCTACATATGAAAATGACTGTGGTTTTTTTTTATACAGAAAGAACAGAAGAGATTAAAAAAGATACGATTCATTGCAAGTGAAATTGCTTCGTCAGAAAGAGTTTTTGTGGATGTACTGAAGCTACTGAACATTGTAAGTATATCAGGCGAGAAGTATATTATAGATTTTTCTCACAATGCATATGTTGATTTCCTTTGGTCCCTAATTGTGCATGAGTAATTTTGAAACTGAACTGATAAAACCAAATGGCCAACAGAATTTTGACTGTCTGATATCAGAGATGACTTATGCATGAATTTCATATATTGGTTCCTCATTTTCTGAAGTTATGCATATTGAATTAAGAAAAACAAAATGGCCATCCGGTGGCCATCTTGGATTTTGACAGAATTTTTGGGCCCCAAAAAAAAAATGGCCAAGATGTGATCATTTTGGATTTTGCTATTAAAGTTTGTCATCGCTATTTCTCTAGAAGTGCTCAATGGATCATTTTCAAATTTCATATGTAGGGACCCCTTGGTCCCTAGTTGTGTATTATTTTGGGACACATTGGGAAAGTGAATGGCTGACAAATGGTAAGAGGCAAGATCCAGCTTACATATATAGAAGCAATAAAAGATTACAAGGTGGCTGGTGCCAAGATCCTTCTTGGATCTCCTGTTGTGTTGAATATACTGAACATTATAAATACATCAAAGAGAGTTTTTAATAGAGGTACTGCAAAAGAAGAAATGATATGTTTTGGTCACTTTTTTTAATTTGAATTTCTTTCATTATTTTTTTTTTTTTTTTCAGGATTTCCGACTTCATATTTCAAAGGCAGAAGAAGAGGCAGGGAAAACCATTGTACCAAAAGAATACATAGACAAGATCCTCAGTCACCTTCCACAGCTACAGAACTTCAACGAGGACCTGTTGAAGGATATGGAATCTCGTATTGAAAAATGGTATATATGAACTTGAGTATCCAGGACATCAGATTGAATTCATAAAACAAATACATAATGTAGTAATTTGTGTTTTGTTGAATGAAAACTAAGTCAGGGAATCACCCTGTCCATCCGTTTGTCCGTCCATCCGCAAATATTGTAAACCAGTTCATTTGAAACTTCATAGTAATATACAGAACCATATGTAGATGTGCATGTACCTTTTTTCCCATAAATTTTGGTTATTATAGTAACAGATAACTGTAAACATGGTTTACTATAAATGGCCACTATTCCCTGGTCATTTAACAGATTTCGTTATCTGACAAGTGGTATGACTAATTAAAAACATGGTTTACTATAAATGGCCACTATTCCCTGGTCATTTAACAGATTTCGTTATCTGACAAGTGGTATGACTAATTAAAAACATGGTTTACTATAAATGGCCACTATTCCCTGGTCATTTAACAGATTTCGTTATCTGACAAGTGGTATGACTAATTAAAAACATGGTTTACTATAAATGGCCACTATTCCCTGGTCATTTAACAGATTCATTTAACGTTATCTGACAAGTGGTATGACTAATTAAAAACATGGTTTACTATAAATGGCCACTATTCCCTGGTCATTTAACAGATTTCGTTATCTGACAAGTGGTATGACTAATTAAAAACATGGTTTACTATAAATGGCCACTATTCCCTGGTCATTTAACAGATTTCGTTATCTGACAAGTGGTATGACTAATTAAAAACATGGTTTACTATAAATGGCCACTATTCCCTGGTCATTTAACAGATTTCGTTATCTGACAAGTGGTATGACTAATTAAAAACATGGTTTACTATAAATGGCCACTATTCCCTGGTCATTTAACAGATTTCGTTATCTGACAAGTGGTATGACTAATTAAAAACATGGTTTACTATAAATGGCCACTATTCCCTGGTCATTTAACAGATTTCGTTATCTGACAAGTGGTATGACTAATTAAAAACATGGTTTACTATAAATGGCCACTATTCCCTGGTCATTTAACAGATTTCGTTATCTGACAAGTGGTATGACTAATTAAAAACATGGTTTACTATAAATGGCCACTATTCCCTGGTCATTTAACAGATTTCGTTATCTGACAAGTGGTATGACTAATTAAAAACATGGTTTACTATAAATGGCCACTATTCCCTGGTCATTTAACAGATTTCGTTATCTGACAAGTGGTATGACTAATTAAAAACATGGTTTACTATAAATGGCCACTATTCCCTGGTCATTTAACAGATTTCGTTATCTGACAAGTGGTATGACTAATTAAAAACATGGTTTACTATAAATGGCCACTATTCCCTGGTCATTTAACAGATTTCGTTATCTGACAAGTGGTATGACTAATTAAAAACATGGTTTACTATAAATGGCCACTATTCCCTGGTCATTTAACAGATTTCGTTATCTGACAAGTGGTATGACTAATTAAAAACATGGTTTACTATAAATGGCCACTATTCCCTGGTCATTTAACAGATTTCGTTATCTGACAAGTGGTATGACTAATTAAAAACATGGTTTACTATAAATGGCCACTATTCCCTGGTCATTTAACAGATTTCGTTATCTGACAAGTGGTATGACTAATTAAAAACATGGTTTACTATAAATGGCCACTATTCCCTGGTCATTTAACAGATTTCGTTATCTGACAAGTGGTATGACTAATTAAAAACATGGTTTACTATAAATGGCCACTATTCCCTGGTCATTTAACAGATTTCGTTATCTGACAAGTGGTATGACTAATTAAAAACATGGTTTACTATAAATGGCCACTATTCCCTGGTCATTTAACAGATTTCGTTATCTGACAAGTGGTATGACTAATTAAAAACATGGTTTACTATAAATGGCCACTATTCCCTGGTCATTTAACAGATTTCGTTATCTGACAAGTGGTATGACTAATTAAAAACATGGTTTACTATAAATGGCCACTATTCCCTGGTCATTTAACAGATCGTTATCTGACAAGTGGTATGACTAATTAAAAACATGGTTTACTATAAATGGCCACTATTCCCTGGTCATTTAACAGTGGTATCTGACAAGTGGTATGACTAATTAAAAACATGGTTTACTATAAATGGCCACTATTCCCTGGTCATTTAACAGATTTCGTTATCTGACAAGTGGTATGACTAATTAAAAACATGGTTTACTATAAATGGCCACTATTCCCTGGTCATTTAACAGATTTCGTTATCTGACAAGTGGTATGACTAATTAAAAACATGGTTTACTATAAATGGCCACTATTCCCTGGTCATTTAACAGATTTCGTTATCTGACAAGTGGTATGACTAATTAAAAACATGGTTTACTATAAATGGCCACTATTCCCTGGTCATTTAACAGATTTCGTTATCTGACAAGTGGTATGACTAATTAAAAACATGGTTTACTATAAATGGCCACTATTCCCTGGTCATTTAACAGATTTCGTTATGACAAGTGGTATGACTAATTAAAAACATGGTATGACTAATTAAAAACATGACAAGTGGTATGACTAATTAAAAACATGGTTTACTATAAATGGCCACTATTCCCTGGTCATTTAACAGATTTCGTTATCTGACAAGTGGTATGACTAATTAAAAACATGGTTTACTATAAATGGCCACTATTCCCTGGTCATTTAACAGATTTCGTTATCTGACAAGTGGTATGACTAATTAAAAACATGGTTTACTATAAATGGCCACTATTCCCTGGTCATTTAACAGATTTCGTTATCTGACAAGTGGTATGACTAATTAAAAACATGGTTTACTATAAATGGCCACTATTCCCTGGTCATTTAACAGATTTCGTTATCTGACAAGTGGTAAAAACATGACTATCTGACAAGTGGTATGACTAATTAAAAACATGGTTTACTATAAATGGCCACTATTCCCTGGTCATTTAACAGATTTCGTTATCTGACAAGTGGTATGACTAATTAAAAACATGGTTTACTATAAATGGCCACTATTCCCTGGTCATTTAACAGATTTCGTTATCTGACAAGTGGTATGACTAATTAAAAACATGGTTTACTATAAATGGCCACTATTCCCTGGTCATTTAACAGATTTCGTTATCTGACAAGTGGTATGACTAATTAAAAACATGGTTTACTATAAATGGCCACTATTCCCTGGTCATTTAACAGATTTCGTTATCTGACAAGTGGTATGACTAATTAAAAACATGGTTTACTATAAATGGCCACTATTCCCTGGTCATTTAACAGATTTCGTTATCTGACAAGTGGTATGACTAATTAAAAACATGGTTTACTATAAATGGCCACTATTCCCTGGTCATTTAACAGATTTCGTTATCTGACAAGTGGTATGACTAATTAAAAACATGGTTTACTATAAATGGCCACTATTCCCTGGTCATTTAACAGATTTCGTTATCTGACAAGTGGTATGACTAATTAAAAACATGGTTTACTATAAATGGCCACTATTCCCTGGTCATTTAACAGATTTCGTTATCTGACAAGTGGTATGACTAATTAAAAACATGGTTTACTATAAATGGCCACTATTCCCTGGTCATTTAACAGATTTCGTTATCTGACAAGTGGTATGACTAATTAAAAACATGGTTTACTATAAATGGCCACTATTCCCTGGTCATTTAACAGATTTCGTTATCTGACAAGTGGTATGACTAATTAAAAACATGGTTTACTATAAATGGCCACTATTCCCTGGTCATTTAACAGATTTCGTTATCTGACAAGTGGTATGACTAATTAAAAACATGGTTTACTATAAATGGCCACTATTCCCTGGTCATTTAACAGATTTCGTTATCTGACAAGTGGTATGACTAATTAAAAACATGGTTTACTATAAATGGCCACTATTCCCTGGTCATTTAACAGATTTCGTTATCTGACAAGTGGTATGACTAATTAAAAACATGGTTTACTATAAATGGCCACTATTCCCTGGTCATTTAACAGATTTCGTTATCTGACAAGTGGTATGACTAATTAAAAACATGGTTTACTATAAATGGCCACTATTCCCTGGTCATTTAACAGATTTCGTTATCTGACAAGTGGTATGACTAATTAAAAACATGGTTTACTATAAATGGCCACTATTCCCTGGTCATTTAACAGATTTCGTTATCTGACAAGTGGTATGACTAATTAAAAACATGGTTTACTATAAATGGCCACTATTCCCTGGTCATTTAACAGATTTCGTTATCTGACAAGTGGTATGACTAATTAAAAACATGGTTTACTATAAATGGCCACTATTCCCTGGTCATTTAACAGATTCCGTTATCTGACAAGTGGTATGACTAATTAAAAACATGGTTTACTATAAATGGCCACTATTCCCTGGTCATTTAACAGATTTCGTTATCTGACAAGTGGTATGACTAATTAAAAACATGGTTTACTATAAATGGCCACTATTCCCTGGTCATTTAACAGATTTCGTTATCTGACAAGTGGTATGACTAATTAAAAACATGGTTTACTATAAATGGCCACTATTCCCTGGTCATTTAACAGATTTCGTTATCTGACAAGTGGTATGACTAATTAAAAACATGGTTTACTATAAATGGCCACTATTCCCTGGTCATTTAACAGATTCCGTTATCTGACAAGTGGTATGACTAATTAAAAACATGATATATTGTATTTCTTCTTCGTTTCTTTTATTTTACAATTTGATGGAATGGTCATAATTGAGAGCAATTATTTATTGATCATTTGTTTTATTTTTGGTTTATAGGGACGAGTCCCCACAAATCTCCGACATCTTCATTAAAAAAGGACCTTTTTTGAAATTGTACACATCCTACATACAAGATTTCAGTGATATGACTGCCATTCTGGATGAGGCTCTCAAGAAGTTACCACAGTTTAAGAGTGTGGTCAAAGAATTTGAGGTCAGTTAGCGTGCTGGTTTGATTTAGATCCTCCGAGAGAGTTTTGAAGCTTTTCCTCTGACGTTGCTCAAGTTTGAAATTTTCTTTACTTTCAAAGTATGACATATTGTTAATTAAAACTATTTTTTGTTTATAGACAAGTCCGAGGTGTGCTTGTCTTTCCATACGACAACATATGTTAAAGCCTATCCAGAGAATACCACAGTACAAACTCCTATTACAAGGTCAGTACAGCAGTACAAACTCCTATTACAAGGTCAGTACAGCAGTACAAACTCCTATTACAAGGTCAGTACAGCAGTACAAACTCCTATTACAAGGTCAGTACAGCAGTACAAACTCCTATTACAAGGTCAGTACAGTACAAACTCCTATTACAAGGTCAGTACAGTACAAACTGTTATTACAAGGTCAGTACAGCAGTACAAACTCCTATTACAAGGTCAGTACAGCAGTACAAACTCCTATTACAAGGTCAGTACAGCAGTACAAACTCCTATTACAAGGTCAGTACAGCAGTACAAACTCCTATTACAAGGTCAGTACATCAGTACAAACTCCTATTACAAGGTCAGTACAGTACAAACTCCTATTACAAGGTCAGTACAACAGTACAAACTCCTATTACAAGGTCAGTACAGTACAAACTCCTATTACAAGGTCAGTACAGTACAAACTGTTATTACAAGGTCAGTACAGCAGTACAAACTCCTATTACAAGGTCAGTACAGTTTAAACTCCTTTAACAGTACTGATAGTTTGAATAATAAACTCCTATTACAAGGTCAGTACAGCAGTACAAACTCCTATTACTGGGAACAAGGTACTGGGAATTTGGTTCTGTACTGGGAATGTGATTCTATACTGGGAATGTGATTCTATACTGGGAATGTGGTTCTGTACTTGGTATGTGATTCTGTGGTTCTTTACTGGAAAAGTGATGCTGTACAAACTCCTATCACAAGGTCAGTACAGCAGTACAAAGTCCTATTATAAGGTCATTACAATAGTTTAAACTCCTTTAACAAAGTCAGTATGATAAAAAACTGAATTTTTCTGATAGTTTGAATAATAATCTTTACTCAGAAAACAATGTGATTCTATACTGGGAATGTAGTTCTGTACTGGGAATGTGATTCTGTACTGGGAATGTAATTCTATACTGGAAATGTGGTTCTATGGTTCTGTACTGGGAATTTGGTTCTGTACTGGGAATGTGATTCTGTACTGGGAATGTGATTCTATACTGGGAATGTGATTCTATACTGGGAATGTGATTCTGTACTGGGAATGTGGTTCTGTACTGGGAATGTGATTCTATACTGGGAATGTGATTCTGTACTTGGTATGTGATTCTGTGGTTCTTTACTGGAAATGTGATGCTGTACTGGGAATGTGATTCTGTGGTTCTGTACTGGGAATTTGGTTCTGTACTGGGAATGTGATTCTGTACTGGGAATGTGATTCTGTACTGGGAATGTGGTTCTGTACTGGGAATGTGATTCTGTACTGGGAATGTGGTTCTATACTGGGAATGTGGTTCTGTACTGGGAATGTGGTTCTGTACTGGGAATGTGATTCTGTACTGGGAATGTGATTCTGTACTGGGTACTGGGAATGTGATTCTGTACTGGGAATGTGATTCTATACTGGGAATGTGATTCTGTACTGGGTATGTGATTCTGTACTGGGAATGTGATGCTGTACTGGGAATGTGATTCTATACTGGGAATGTGATTCTATACTGGGAATGTGATTCTGTACTGGGAATGTGATTCTATACTGGGAATGTGATTCTGTACTGGGAATGTGATTCTATACTGGTAATGTGATTCTTTACTGGGAATGTGATTCTGTAGTTCTGTACTGGGAATGTGGTTCTGTACTGGGAATGTGGTTCTATACTGGGAATGTGATTCTGTACTGGGTATGTGATTCTGTACTGGGAATGTGATTCTGTACTGGGTAAGTCCACTGCCATCTACTGAAAGGAAAGCTATGAAATGTACATTGCTTTGCTTAGAGATTGATTTAGTTATTACAGGGATGTGAAAATATATTACATTATATTGGGAACATTTCAAGGTCATTATTGTTTGTCGTTTGATCCTGAAAACTTGAAAGTTCCTATTTGGTAATATTAGAGATGAGTTTTGTTGACCAGTTTTGGTTTTTTAATTCAATGTCTTATAATGAGTAATTTGCAGATAGATCCTTTATACTGAATAAATATGTTGTTGATATTTTCAAAATATTGTCTAAGTATTCTTGCTTGTTAAAAGGAAAGTTTGTAGATGTTGTCCGTGACTTTTCCAGTGGGAGTACATGCTGTCTGAGTTATATGTGTTGCATGAATTGAGTTTGTGAAATTAAACCATTATCTGATATCTCTGTTGTATTCCATTGACTAGTGGATCCTTGACTGATTGTTAGAAAGGCACTAGGCGTTCAGGGGAGATTATGATTGGTGGCCAAACAATAAACAGCATGTTACTTATGGACTGAAAAGGCTGTGAATGCACTAGATAAAATGGCCAGATTTTACGTAAATCAGGGTTAGATATAATTTGGATTTTATTATAGATATTTATGTAGTCACTACCGGAAATTAAGATTTTAACACAAAACCATCTGATGCTCTCTCAGGTTATCCATTGTCAATAAAAATCACCGAATTGAAATGATGCTAAAATTTCTCACTACACAGGATGGTATATATTAAATATTCTTATTTTTTCAGATTATTTGAAACATCTCACAACAGATTCTCCAGATTATGAAAACACAAAAAGTAAGTTTTATGTTGTCAGAATACTACAGTACTTACAGGTGACTTACATCAAGTGAACAGGTGAGAATAATGTGTGCATCTCTGTACAGATAAAGACATTTCAATGTGATAGGAATATAATCCAGGTCTTAGGCAGAGGTAAATAATCAATGGACACTGAATTGTTACAGATCTTTAGTAATTAAAATGTACAAACATAATCAAGTCCTAGCTTTGCATCGTAGTATAACATTACTGTGTAATATACTGCCACCTTCTGTCCAGTGATGTATTGGTGGTGGTTACAGTGTAATATACTGCCACCTTCTGTCCAGTGATATATTGGTGGTGGTTACAGTGTAATATACTGCCACCTTCTGTCCAGTGATATATTGGTGGTAGTTACAGTGTAATATACTGCCACCTTCTGTCCAGTGATATATTGGTGGTGGTTACAGTGTAATATACTGCCACCCTCTGTCCAGTGATATATTGGTGGTGGTTACAGTGTAATATACCGCCACCTTCTGTCCAGTTATATATTGGTGGTAGTTACAGTGTAATATACTGCCACCTTCTGTCCAGTTATATATTGGTGGTGGTTACAGTGTAATATACTGCCACCTTCTGTCCAGTTATATATTGGTGGTAGTTACAGTGTAATATACTGCCACCTTCTGTCCAGTGATATATTGGTGGTGGTTACAGTGTAATATACTGCCACCTTCTGTCCAGTGATATATTGGTGGTGGTTACAGTGTAATATATTGGTGGTGGTTACAGTGTAATATACTGCCACCTTCTGTCTAGTGATATATTGGTGGTGGTTACAGTTTAATATACTGCCACCTTCTGTCCAGTGATATATTGGTGGTAGTTACAGTGTAATATACTGCCAACTTCTGTCCAGTGATGTATTAGTGGTGGTTACAGTATAATATACTGCCACCTTCTGTCCAGTGATGTATTGGTGGTAGTTACAGTGTAATATACTGCCACCTTCTGTCCAGTGATGTATTGGTGGTAGTTACAGTGTAATATACTGCCACCTTCTATCCAGTGATATATTGGTGGTGGTTACAGTGTAATATACTGCCACCTTCTGTCCAGTGATATATTGGTGGTGGTTACAGTGTAATATATTGGTGGTGGTTACAGTGTAATATACTGCCACCTTCTGTCTAGTGATATATTGGTGGTGGTTACAGTTTAATATACTGCCACCTTCTGTCCAGTGATATATTGGTGGTGGTTACAGTGTAATATACTGCCACCTTCTGTCCAGTGATGTATTGGTGGTGGTTACAGTGTAATATACTGCCACCTTCTGTCCAGTTATATATTGGTGGTAGTTACAGTGTAATATACTGCCACCTTCTGTCCAGTGATATATTGGTGGTGGTTACAGTGTAATATACTGCCACCTTCTGTCCAGTGATGTATTGGTGGTAGTTACAGTGTAATATACTGCCACCTTCTGTCCAGTGATGTGTTGGTGGTAGTTACAGTGTAATATACTGCCACCTTCTGTCCAGTGATATATTGGTGGTAGTTACAGTGTAATATACTGCCACCTTCTGTCCAGTGATATATTGGTGGTAGTTACAGTGTAATATACTGCCACCTTCTGTCCAGTGATGTATTGGTGGTAGTTACAGTGTAATATACCGCCACCTTCTGTCCAGTTATATATTGGTGGTAGTTACAGTGTAATATACCGCCACCTTCTGTCCAGTGATATATTGGTGGTGGTTACAGTGTAATATACTGCCACCTTCTGTCCAGTGATATATTGGTGGTGGTTACAGTGTAATATACTGCCACCTTCTGTCCAGTGATATATTGGTGGTGGTTACAGTGTAATATACTGCCACCTTCTGTCCAGTGATATATTGGTGGTAGTTACAGTGTAATATACTGCCACCTTCTGTCCAGTGATATATTGGTGGTGGTTACAGTGTAATATACTGCCACCTTCTGTCCAGTTATATATTGGTGGTGGTTACAGTATAATATACTGCCACCTTCTGTCCAGTGATATATTGGTGGTGGTTACAGTGTAATATACTGCCACCTTCTGTCCAGTTATATATTGGTGGTAGTTACAGTGTAATATACTGCCACCTTCTGTCCAGTGATATATTGGTGGTGGTTACAGTGTAATATACTGCCACCTTCTGTCCAGGGATGCATTTTATGGTAGCTACAACTTTGACATAATTACTAGTGTAGCTTTTGATAGAGAGGAACTAACTCTCAATGTTTTTTATTTATATTTAGGTGCCATTGTCATTGTGAGTACAGTAGCTGATCATGCAAATGACAGTATGAAGCAAGGAGACCATGTTCAGAGAATGTTGGAGATTCAGAAATCCTTGGATGGCAACTTCGAAGTGATAAAACCAGGCCGAGTAAGACTTATCTGTTTTAAGTTCAAAATAGTATTAGCAAACGTTATTTTGATTTGAAAACAATACATTGTCAATTATTTCTGTATTGAGTAATATTCACACCAGTGGGAATGTACTTCTAAATTATATGACACAAACTGTGCAGAACAACAAAATACACTAAGCATTTAATGTTTTTTTCATCATATTTCTGATAAATTTAGTAATATACTTCATGTTTCTTTCTTACAGTTGTTTATCAAGGCTGGAGAACTGATGAAGTTGTCAAGGAAAGAAATGCAGGCGAGGATGTTTTTCCTTGTAAGTGTCATGTCAACTCAATTGTAGAAATTATGAACCTTAGTTTCAGGCCAAACTAATATATCTTTGTTTTCTGTGTGTTGCGATCTCTTAATCAGTTCTAATTCGTACTAGCTTTACAGATGGATTGGTTTTCTGTGTGGCAATGTCCTGGTCAGTTCTAATTCAGGCCAGCATTAAATATCTATTTGTTTTCTGTGTGGCTATGTTAAAGTCAGCTCTAATTCAGGCCAGCCTTACATATCTATTTGTTTTCTATGTGGCTATGTTAAAGTCAGTTCTAATTCAGGCCAGCCTTACATTACTTAACATGTGGCTGCAAGATTGATTGAAACATTTTGGTAATAATGAAAAATATGAAAATAATGAAAATTTGGAAAATTTGGATTGCAAAATAAGTTTACTGTTTTCTTTAAACTTGTCATGATTAGTAAATATGCCATGTGGTTTTATTGCTGTATAGATATGGTGTATATAGAAGATACTAGTAATTTACTTTCTATACTTACATACTTCAGTACCCATACAATATATTTATAATGTAAATCATATACTAGTTACTTTCTCCTGGATATCTAGATTTCTTGTAAATAGTTACAGTGGTGATCCTGAAAGTGAAAGCCAATTAAACACTAGTAATAAGTATTATATTTGGATCACATCCTAATATCAAGTTTGTTTGTTTGTTTGTTTAACAGTTCAATGATGTATTGTTGATTACCACACCAACAGCTACTGGAGGGTACAGACTTAACCAGGTGCTCACTCTCACTGGTATGAAGGTAAGATTTAAGAGGTGGCTCAAGGCTGAAAATGTCGGCCTCCAGCAAGAATAGGCTAGAAGGTTCAAAGTATTGGAAAGTATGACCATTTTATTAGTCTCACGACAAAAACTTGAAATATTCATTACCTTACTCCTGCTTGTTGTATTTTAGGAGGTGGTATAGAGCATGTCCTTAGAAAACCATTTTTGGACAAAGGCAGGTTCTAGAAGTTACGAATTACACAGCTTATACATGGCTGCCTTAGTATATGTTTATCATGGAGGGTTATAATAACATTTTGTTTCTGCGACAAACATTTAAATCCAATAAAGTTCCATGTTGAAAAAAGCTGGATAAGTATAAGGTTACTGTGGGTTCCTGGTTTATGATAGTGTTTTGGATCACATATGAATTGAGTGTATGTAGATAGCACTTATGTGGTAAATGTGACAGGACACCATCATCTACTACTGATGTTCAGTAACCTCTGGCATCAGGAAAGGAAAACTGTAGAAATAAATTAAGCTGGATTTACTATACTACAGTTTTACATGAGCAGGTGAGATGAGCTTTATTTTGTGTTTTGACAGGTGTACATGTCTACCCATGATGAATTCAGTAACGAGTTTAATATCATTAGCACCCAGAAGTCTTTCACAGTTGAGGCAAAGTAAGTACAGGCACAGATCAGTATAGTGAAAAAAGACCTTTGTATTAAGCAGTTTAAACATAGTGTAGTTAACAAATGGATAATAGAATACTGTATCCAACTCCTACATATGTAGTACACTTTAGTCATTGATGGTCAAAATCTGTATCTGATTGTTGGATAGGAACAGATTTTTATGAGTGATGTTTTAGATTTGTATACAATTCTTAAGTATCAACAGAATTATGTGATTAGTTTGCAAATTAAATTTCTGAAGCAAAGTGGCATGAAATCAGTCAAAATATCAGACCAACAGGCATAGGAGTCATAGAATTTAGGCTGGAATTTGGTTTTTACTTCATCAATTCAATTGTTGGATTTCTTAAGAAAACTGTCATAAATAAAAATGTTACAGGTCTTGGTGAAAGTCATATTATCTATATGGTAGTATTAATATTATATTACATTCTCAGGTCTTATTAAGACATAGATCCGATGTCAGTGCCGTCAGGTATTTCTTGATTTCTTAATATTTCCCTAAACATAAATACATTAACATATTAGAAATTACCCCATGACCAACATGAATACCTGTATTTAACTGTAACAGGACAAAAGCAGACAAAAATGCATGGATAGACACGCTCAATCAAGCAGTGAAAGAAAACACAGAGAAGCGAAACACCTTTGAGAAAATGCAGGTAAATATGTACAGCCTGTGATGTATTGATTACGGTGTAAATGTGTGGGCAAGTCATAAGTTGTATTACTGGTACATATAATGTATTACAATGTATTACTGATACATATAAATGTATTACAATGTATTACTGATACATATAATGTATTACAATGTATTACTGATACATATAAATGTATTACAATGTATTACTGATACATATAAATGTATTACAATGTATTACTGATACATATAAATGTATTACAATGTATTACTGATACATATAAATGTAATACATTGTATAATTGAAATGTAAGATGTTTAACAGTGTTCCTCATACTTATTACAGGTGCCCGATTGTGACTTTAAAAAGGGTGAGAAGGCCCCAGTGTGGATTCCTGACTCTCGTGTTACCATGTGTATGATGTGTACGTCGGAATTCTCTGTGATTCACAGGCGACATCACTGTCGGGCGTGTGGCAAGGTATACTGCTGTTAAACACATTTTTATTAATGTTGTTCATAACATATTCACATGTCAAACACTGGATATTGGATTATAATCTATGACAGGTGGATACGTAATAATTATAGGACTAACATTCTTTATTTTTTTAGATATCAATAAAAATAGTTGCAGTGACTTTTAATTTTAGTAATTAACAGAAAGTCTTAGTTTTGTAACATACTATTGGAAAATAGAACGTTTTATATCCTTTTCTCGTAGTGTTTTTTAACACTATAGTAACTTTTTAAAAAATCTTCTTCTCATCACCCTGATATGGTAGAATCAAATGCTGTTTAGGGATGGAAGAGTCTTGCCACCTCAAGATCTCACCTTTCCCCTAGAGGAGGGGGTAAATTTAACTATGTAGCATGTGAAAACTACTTTCCCTATAACTTAATATTCATCAGTGATTAGCTCAGATGATCATCAAAACTGCGAGGCCTCTTGTGCACATTTTTTGCCACTGATATTTCATGTGATTTTTACATGTTGTTACTGACATTATGTGTGATTTTTCATGTTGTTACTGACATTATGTGTGATTTTTACATGGTGTTACTGACATTATGTGTGATTTTTACATGATGTTACTGACATTATGTGTGATTTTTACATGTTGTTACTGACATTATGTGTGATTTTTCATGTTGTTACTGACATTAAGTGTGATTTTTACATGTTGTTACTGACATTATGTGTGATTTTTACATGTTGTTACTGACATTATGTGTGATTTTTACATTACATTATGTGTGATTTTTGTGTGTGATTTTTACATTATGTGTGATTTTTGTTGTTACTGACATTATGTGTGATTTTTACATGGTGTTACTGACATTATGTGTGATTTTTACATGTTGTTACTGACATTATGTGTGATTTTTACATGTTGTTACTGACATTATGTGTGATTTTTACATGATGTTACTGACATTATGTGTGATTTTCACACATGTTGTTACTGACATTATGTGTGATTTTTACATGTTGTTACTGACATTATGTGTGATTTTTACATGATGTTACTGACATTATGTGTGATTTTCACACATGTTGTTACTGACATTATGTGTGATTTTTACATGTTGTTACTGACATTATGTGTGATTTTTCATGTTGTTACTGACATTATGTGTGATTTTTACATGTTGTTACTGACATTATGTGTGATTTTTACATGTTGTTACTGACATTATGTGTGATTTTTACATGTTGTTACTGACATTATGTGTGATTTTTACACATGTTGTTACTGACATTATGTGTGATTTTTACATGTTGTTACTGACATTATGTGTGATTTTTACATGTTGTTACTGACATTATGTGTGATTTTTACACATGTTGTTACTGACATTATGTGTGATTTTTACACATGTTGTTACTGACATTATGTGTGATTTTTACATGTTGTTACTGACATTATGTGTGATTTTTACATGTTGTTACTGACATTATTTGTGATTTTTACATGTTGTTACTGACATTATGTGTGATTTTTACATGTTACTGACATTATGTGTGATTTTTACATGTTGTTACTGACATTATGTGTGATTTTTACATGTTGTTACTGACATTATGTGTGATTTTTACATGTTGTTACTGACATTATGTGTAATTTCTACATGTTACAGGTTTTGTGTTCCTACTGTTCAATGAACAAAGTTCCATTGAAGTACCTTAAGGACAAATTGGGACGCGTGTGTAAAGAATGTTACGATGAACTGAATCCAGGTACACTCTACTGACTTATCTTAATCCAAGCAAATCAAGAAATGTTACATGTACTCAGCTAAAATCCAACAAATATTTTAAATCATACAGTTAACAAAGAATTCTATCTATTTCATTGTGGATAACTTTATTCTATGGATCAAATAACAGACAGGGTTGGTGAAAAAGATGACATCTAGATAATGTATAAGCTGTTTGGTATGAGAGATATGACACTGATAATAATGTGAGTGTTAGCAGTGTTTCTCTTGAGAGATATGACACACAGATAATGTGTTAGCAGTGTTTCACATGAGAGATATGACACTGAGATAATGTGAGTGTTAGCAGTGTTTCACATGAGAGATATGACACTGAGATAATGTGAGTGTTAGCAGTGTTTCACATGAGAGATATGACACTGAGATAATGTGAGTGTTAGCTGTGTTTCACATGAGAGATATGACACACAGATAATGTGAGTGTTAGCTGTGTTTCACATGAGAGATATGACACACAGATTATATGAATGTGTATTAGCTGGCTGAAACTTGATAATTGTTTTTGCTCAAACCTTTGCTCCTGTACATAAACTTAATGTCGTACTGCCAAATCTGATATTGACACAGCCCAAAAATCTGATATTGTAGATGACGTTGATGATGAAGATGTAGAAATACTATATCACCAGAAGTCGCCTTTTGGTTTCATTAAAGGGAAATTGTTTCGGAAAAGCAATAACAAACCATCTCGACCAAAGAGATACCTCGAGGTTAGTATTAAATTCGCTCACTCAAAGGATTATATTCTTTGTTTCATAATGAATAATAGTGATATTTCATTGAGAGGGGTGAAAAATATCAGTTTCCACCCGATGAGATGAAGTTTAACTTTTATTCCTCAAAAACAAGGAATACAGTATTCTGCTTTTTCTTGTCTGTCATTGATAGATTTTATTGCTCTCTCTGTCCTCATTCTGCCAGGTATATAGTTTCACATGGCAGATCTCCAAACCATTTGTTATAAACTAATTACAACATATGAAAAGTCTAATGATAAATCCAGATTGGCTAGGATCAACAACTCTAGAATTTCCTACCATTTCATGGGGCTATACCAGAGTTGTCTTTCTTGTGAAAAATTAATAAATAATTATGTTGGAGCTGTTGCATTAAACACTTAACCTCGTATAACAAATGACTGAATTTCAGAATCAAACTTCTAAATTATATGGAACTCTACCAGATTTAATTATGACAAGACAAACACTTAAATATAGATAGTGTATATCACTATTGATTTTGTCAGGCAACGACGGGTTGTGTTGTATGGTATATACACTGCACTATCTGTCCCTCCATTTACTGTTAAATTCTCCTTATTAGTGCTCTCTTACCTTTTCTGATAGACTGATTTTAATGAAACTTGCTATAAATATTTGTAACATTCGTATTACACAATATTGCAATTATTTGTAGCAGAGTTATGCCCCTTTTATTTGCAAAGATGGGCATTGTGTAGAAAGGCAAGAACCAGAGTAGGCCAGACAGGTGGAGCCCCAAGATGGAAAATAGATCAAATTCTTTAAAATCCTCCTTATCCTGGGCGAAGGCAAATCATTTTTTATTTATAAATGATGGGTCTATGCCCCCTGGGGCCAGAGGGCCAATTTAGTCAGCTTAAGTTTATACAATATAAGTAACACATTAATGACAAATATTTCATTGTTAATAAGTACATTGCAAAAGTTCATTCGGGTTTGACTTTATATATTTCATATCTGCAGGTTCACGCCAATGATCAGGATTCACAGATGTGTGGTTATCTCAGAGTTCTACAGAAGGGAAAGTGGAAAAAGTTCTGGCACCTCCTCAAAGACAAAGTCTTGTACACCTACGGAGCTAGAGAGGTAAACATGTGACACCTGTAAAGCTAGAGAGATAAACATGTGACACCTGTAGAGGTAGAGAGGTAAACATGTGACAACTGTAGAGGTAGATAGGTAAACATGTGACACCTCGAGAGGTAGAGAGGTAAACATTTGACACCTGTAGAGATAGAGAAGTAAACATGTAACACCTGTAGAGCTGGAGAGGTACACATGTGATACCTTTAGAGCTGGAGAGGTAACGTGTGACACCTGTAGAGGTAGAGAGGTAAACATTTGACACCTGTAGAGGTAGAGAGGTAAACATTTGACACCTGTAGAGATAGAGAAGTAAACATGTAACACCTGTAGAGCTGGAGAGGTACACATGTGATACCTTTAGAGCTGGAGAGGTAACGTGTGACACCTGTAGAGGTAGAGAGGTAAACATTTGACACCTGTAGAGGTAGAGAGGTACACATGTGACACCTGTAGAGCTAGAGAGGTAAACATTTGACACCTGTAGAGCTAGAGAAGTAAACATGTGACACCTGTAGAGCTGGAGAGGTAAACATGTGAAACCTGTAGATCTAGAGAGGTAAACATGTGACACCTGTAGAGCTGGAGAGGTACACATGTGACACCTGTAGATCTAGAGAGGTAAACATGTGACACCTGTAGAGCTGGAGAGGTACACATGTGACACCTGTAGATCTAGAGAGGTAAACATGTGACACCTGTAGAGCTGGAGAGGTACACATGTGACACCTGTAAAGCTGGAGAGGTAAACATGTGACACCTGTAGAGCTGGAGAGGTACACATGTGACACCTGTAGAGCTGGAGAGGTACACATCATTGTAATCTAACACCTTGAGGAAGAAATTTTAATCATTTGTTAAAGTCATGTTATAATTCTAATGACATTTTGTTCCTCTGGTATCATTGTCATGTCATCTGGTTTGTTTCCATAATTATGGTTATTCAGTGAATTTCAACAATTTGTAAGTTTATGCTCAATTTTAAGTATGTCAGCCTTGGTTGATCGATACCTGTCATAGACTGAATGAATATACCTCTTCAAAAATCTATAACACGGGAAAAAAAGAGCTCCATCTTTCTGATTGGTAGCTAACATGTCGTGTCACACGGACACACTTAATGACATCTAACTTTTCTGACTGTCAAAAATGTTTGCTGTCAACAATGATTAAAGTTTAAGTTATAAAGAATGTTCCCTTAATATGATCAAATCAAAATTTAGTTGCCTCTAACGAATCATGCAGCAGGGACAACAGGTTTTTGTGTCTTGTCTGCCGGGCTCCTGAATTTGTGCTCCCACATTCATTGCTAAGTTGAGTTTTCCTTTTTTTAGGACACAGCTGCAGTAGAAATAAAGCCAGTTGTTGGATACGAGGTCGCGGGGTTTAATGAGGTAAGTTGTACATCTCGTTATCTTAAGTATTGTCTCTTAAATTCATTTCCTATAAGGATATCAAAAAAGATACATTAATTGACATCAATTATGAACATAAAAAAGTTACAAAATTAACTACAACTAAATCAGTTGAGTATACAGTATTTATTTCACTGTTTTCCTCCACTATTGTTTACAGAAGGTGATATGAAGTTAAGAACTGAAGGATTTTTTCTTTGTAGATATATGATGGTATTCACCAATCAGTGCTTTTCCAGTTAAAACATCAGAACCAGAAACCCATAATCTTCCAAGGAGATAACGCTTCCATCACAGAAAGGTGATTTGAATATCAGCTATGAAATTTTTTTTTTAAATGTTGTGTAAAAAGTTTTAACTGGTCTGTCATCTGGAGGAAACTAATATTAGTTTTGTTGTTTCTTAAGATACACTCAGTGGATTATTTTCAAATTTAATGTTTAGATTACCTTTAGTCTTTAGTTGTGGAACTGAGTGGCCATCTTGAATTTCATTTGTTTAATGGTCTTGAT
The DNA here is from genome assembly GCF_031769215.1 of Ylistrum balloti. Classification (NCBI taxonomy): domain Eukaryota; kingdom Metazoa; phylum Mollusca; class Bivalvia; order Pectinida; family Pectinidae; genus Ylistrum; species Ylistrum balloti. The sequence continues at coordinate 415,001 of NW_026782205.1, forward strand.
TTTTTACTGTTTTAGAATTTCATTTATAGGTTCCATTTAGTCTTTTATTGTTGTGCATGTTTGTGACTGATTTGAAAAATGAGATGTTGACACTTGTAGGTTGTTAATTGTTTCTCTAAAGGCTTTGATGTTACAATAAATCAATACATCCTACAATTAAAAACAAATAGGAGGGAAGAGAGGAAAAGTTTGTCCAATAGTGGGTGTCAAGGTCCCAGAGGAAAAGTTTGTCCAATAGTGGGTGTCAAGGTCCCAGAGGAAAAAGTTGTCCAATAGTGGGTGTCAAGGTCCCAGAGGAAAAGTTTGTCCAATAGTGGGTGTCAAGGTCCCAGAGGAAAAGGTTGTCCAATAGTGGGTGTCAAGGTCCCAGAGGAAAAAGTTGTCCAATAGTGGGTGTCAAGGTCCCAGAGGAAAAGATCTTCCAATAGTGGGTGTCAAGGTCCCAGAGGAAAAGTTTGTCCAATAGTGGGTGTCAAGGTCCCAGAGGAAAAGTTTGTCCAATAGTGGGTGTCAAGGTCCCAGAGGAAAAGGTTGTCCAATAGTGGGTGTCAAGGTCCCAGAGGAAAAGGTCTTCTAATAGTGGGTGTCAAGGTCCCAGAGGAAAAGATCTTCTAATAGTGGGTGTCAAGGTCCCAGAGGAAAAGTTTGTCCAATAGTGGGTGTCAAGGTCCCAGAGGAAAAGGTTGTCCAATAGTGGGTGTCAAGGTCCCAGAGGAAAAAGTTGTCCAATAGTGGGTGTCAAGGTCCCAGAGGAAAAGATCTTCCAATAGTGGGTGTCAAGGTCCCAGAGGAAAAGTTTGTCCAATAGTGGGTGTCAAGGTCCCAGAGGAAAAGAGGTCAGAGGAAAAGGTTGTCCAATAGTGGGTGTCAAGGTCCCAGAGGAAAAGGTTGTCCAATAGTGGGTGTCAAGGTCTAATAGTGGGTGAGGAAAAGATCCTTCCTTCCAATAGTGGGTGTCAATAGTGGGTGTCAAGGTCCCAGAGGAAAAAGTCAAGGTCCCAGAGGAAAAGTTTGTCCAATAGTGGGTGTCAAGGTCCCAGAGGAAAAGGTTGTCCAATAGTGGGTGTCAAGGTCCCAGAGGAAAAGGTCTTCTAATAGTGGGTGTCAAGGTCCCAGAGGAAAAGATCTTCTAATAGTGGGTGTCAAGGTCCCAGAGGAAAAGTTTGTCCAATAGTGGGTGTCAAGGTCCCAGAGGAAAAGGTTGTCCAATAGTGGGTGTCAAGGTCCCAGAGGAAAAAGTTGTCCAATAGTGGGTGTCAAGGTCCCAGAGGAAAAGATCTTCCAATAGTGGGTGTCAAGGTCCCAGAGGAAAAGTTTGTCCAATAGTGGGTGTCAAGGTCCCAGAGGAAAAGTTTGTCCAATAGTGGGTGTCAAGGTCCCAGAGGAAAAGGTTGTCCAATAGTGGGTGTCAAGGTCCCAGAGGAAAAGGTCTTCTAATAGTGGGTGTCAAGGTCCCAGAGGAAAAGATCTTCTAATAGTGGGTGTCAAGGTCCCAGAGGAAAAGGTCCAATAGTGGGTGTCAAGGTCCCAGAGGAAAAGATCTTCCAATAGTGGGTGCCAAGGTCCCAGAGGAAAAGATCTTCTAATAGTGGGTGTCAAGGTCCCAGAGGAAAAGATCTTCCAATAGTGGGTGTCAAGATCCCAGAGGAAAAGGTTGTCCAATAGTGGGTGTCAAGGTTCCTGAGGAAAAGATCTTCCAATAGTGGGTGTCAAGATCCCAGAGGAAAAGTTTGTCCAATAGTGGGTGTCAAGGTCCCAGAGGAAAAGGTTGTCCAATAGTGGGTGTCAAGGTCCCAGAGGAAAAAGTTGTCCAATAGTGGGTGTCAAGGTCCCAGAGGAAAAGATCTTCCAATAGTGGGTGTCAAGGTCCCAGAGGAAAAGTTTGACCAATAGTGGGTGTCAAGGTCCCAGAGGAAAAGTTTGTCCAATAGTGGGTGTCAAGGTCCCAGAGGAAAAGGTTGTCCAATAGTGGGTGTCAAGGTCCCAGAGGAAAAGGTCTTCTAATAGTGGGTGTCAAGGTCCCAGAGGAAAAGATCTTCTAATAGTGGGTGTCAAGGTCCCAGAGGAAAAGGTCTTCTAATAGTGGGTGTCAAGGTCCCAAAAAAAGATCTTCCAATAGTGGGTGCCAAGGTCCCAGAGGAAAAGATCTTCTAATAGTGGGTGTCAAGGTCCCAGAGGAAAAGATCTTCCAATAGTGGGTGTCAAGATCCCAGAGGAAAAGGTTGTCCAATAGTGGGTGTCAAGGTTCCTGAGGAAAAGATCTTCCAATAGTGGGTGTCAAGATCCCAGAGGAAAAGGTTGTCCAATAGTGGGTGTCAAGGTCCCAGAGGAAAAGATCTTCCAATAGTGGGTGCCAAGGTCCCAGAGGAAAAGATCTTCTAATAGTGGGTGTCAAGATCCCAGAGGAAAAGATCTTCCAATAGTGGGTGCCAAGGTCCCAAAGGAAAAGATCTTCCAATAGTGGGTGTCAAGGTCCCAGAGGAAAAGATTTTCCAATAGTAGGTGTCAAGGTCCCAGAGGAAAAGGTTGTCTAATAGTGGGTGTCAAGGTCCCAAAAAAAGATCTTCCAATAGTGGGTGTCAAGGTCCCAGAGGAAAAGATCTTCCAATAGTGGGTGTCAAGATCCCAGAGGAAAAGGCTGTCCAATAGTGGGTGTCACTGTCCAGAGATCTCTTGTTCATATATTTTTAAGGGATTTGATTTTGACTTATCAATAGTTATTAAAGAGGATACATAATTACATCCATGAGAAATATTTTCTCAACACTGAATCAAAATCACAGGAAAATATTTCTATACTTGTTATGCCTGTTTATACTCAGATCCTACTATATAGACAGGGTAGTGAGAAATTGAATCCCTGTTAACCAGGCTATAGATGTAATCAGGACAAACGTAAATCCTCTTCTGATTGAACAATTAATGTGTGTAAGCATTAGAATTAGTTTAAAACCAATGATCAAGTGGAAAAACCAGTAAAAATTTCTCTGCTCATTCCCGGTGAAAACTATTTCAGATATTGAAATAATGAATCTCTTTGACAAAGTCAAGGTGGCCATGATATTTTTGCTGCCAGAGCAGTAGATTTCTACAGTCTGAGGTACTAAAGTGTTTGGTTTTATCCTTACCAGGGCAGTTTGTATTTCTCAGGAAAGTAGAGATCATGGATTGTTCAGAACTGCTGTTGTAGTGTGCAAGGGCACATTATATAGTAACGTAACACAATAAAGTACCAGTATGGAAGTATGAAACCTTTTTTTTATATATTGTTTCTGTTCTTACAAGAAACTTTTATCATTTTTTTTCCTTAGGTGGATTAAAGTGATGAAAGAAGCATCTGTACCCTGAGCATGTGGTCATCAACTGGCAAACTTGTGCAAACTTATCTCAGTAGGCAATGGCCTGATCTGTGTTCCTTGACCCTGACTGTGATTTATAGACTCATTGATCCTTATAAGTGTCCTCAGTAGACCATTCGGTATAAGCCCTGACTGTGATTTACATAAGATATGTACTTGACTCGTGGAACACTATTTCCATAGACCATTGTGTGATGTGGAATTCTGGACGCAGGCTGTGAAGTCATGAGGAAACCATTGTAATCAAGGGAAGTTATCGTCGCTAAAAACCATGAGTGACCATGGAAACAGGTTACTATCAAAACTGTTTGTAACCAAGGCAACAATAAGTAACAAAGGAAAGCTGAAGTAAGCAAGGAAAAACCTAAGGATCAAAGGAGTTATGATGATTTAAGGAATCATGGGACCCACAGTTACCATGGTAATAACGGATACCCATAGAAGGTCAAAGTAACCAAAGAAACTACAAGTAACCAAAGGAACCACAAGTAACCCAGGAAACCTGAGTAACCAAGGCAATGCTGATAGCCAGGGATATGTCTGGTGAAAAATAGACGGGGAATGCTTAACTTTGGTCTCTGAGTAAACCTGTGCAAAATTATTTGGGTCACATAAGTATGTTAAAGGTTTGAATAGTGAAGAGATTCTGAAATGGTGCTTGGGACCATTTGAATGCTTGGAAGATTCAGTGGTGTCCTCAGATCTCTTGCAAAGTAAGGCTACACATTTTGAAAGAAAGGTGCAATATTTTTGAGATTATCATAACTTCTGGAAGCTTTGCACAATTCTATAGTGTCCAAACGACAATCGCCTTAAAGCTGACACAGAAACTGAACCATTTGTCCCTTCGATAACTACAGTCACACTAGCTGCCTTGTAAAATCAAAATGAATATTATTTTGTATGTTAAGATTGCCTATGAGTTTGTAGCGACAGAAGAAGTCTACCAGATGCCTCTGATGATGGACAGTGGTAGTGGGCGGAGCTATTGTTTTTATATTGGTTCAAGATAAGGTTGTGATATGAAATGACAAAAACGCAAACTATGATGTCATCACTTTTTGTGTACTTTCCTTTGTGGCTTATTTTCCATGAATGACTTATAAAATATGATATACAATATGTACTGGTGATATTTCAGAACATTTTCGTCAGGTTGGTAATGTCAGTAGAATGGAAATTCTTATAATAGTCAACCAGTAGAAGATTTAAGTGTGCCAGTCACCTTGTCAACCAGTAGAAGATTTAAGTGTGTCAGTCACCTGGTCAACTAGTAGAAGATTTAAGTGTGTCAGTCACCTGGTCAACTAGTAGAAGATTTAAGTGTGCCAGTCACCTTGTCAACCAGTAGAAGATTTAAGTGTGTCAGTCACCTGGTCAACTAGTAGAAGATTTAAGTGTGTCAGTCACCTGGTCAACTAGTAGAAGATTTAAGTGTGCCAGTCACCTGGTCAACCAGTAGAAGATTTAAGTGTGTCAGTCACCTGGTCAACCAGCAGAAGATTTTAGTGTGTCTAGTCACCTCAATCATACAAATGACCAGTGTTAAGTGTCTTAGCACTGACTTAGGTAGTGCACTTATATGTAGCCAGCTACAGCACATTGTTAACATCATGTGTTCTTTTATAATCTTTTCACCGTCTTGTCACACTATTTCTATCTTGGTGTACTTATGATTTTAATATAAGTGAAAAAGTTGGTAAATTCCTAACCATCTCTTGCACTATGTACATCAGTGTTAGTACGCTCAATACTGGTCATTTGTCTAATGACTTTGACTCTGTAGTCATGGAAACAACGCACTCAAATCTTCTACTGGTTGTGTTATCTGAACTTCTATTTTATATGAAACTGATGAATTTGAATTTGAAAATATCAGCCTCAAAACTTCTGTTATGTAATAAGTAAATAAACTTAGTTATTACAGAAATATGTAATATATGATATAGAATATTTATTCTATATAGTTTACCTAAACAATATGTGCAATAGATTCAGTGGTTATAACTGTATATTTTTGTTGATTATTTTAGTGGTGTGTTAGTAGATTTAATGGTATGCTTAAGGCTTTATTTTTTGTTAAACAAAATGATGCTGGGTTGTTAATGTTACATATATGATCATTATTTCACTCGCTGATTCACACAGTTTATTGTAAAGTGCTTTTCATCAGTGAATTTGATTTAAGTTAATTCTACATACTTTAAATCAATTTGTAAATTCTTTTGTTTACGCATGTTATATAAAATCTATTCTGTAATATATATAATTAAAAACTACATCTAAACCTAAACCACAATTTTAAGTTATTTTCAGTATCAACAAACTGTCAACACAGTAAACAATACAGAAACTGTCAACAAGCTAAACAATACGAAAACTGTCAACAAGCTAAACAATACGAAAACAGTCAACAAACTAAACAATACAAAAACAGTCAACAAGCTAAACAATACGAAAACTGTCAACAAAGTAAACAATACGAAAACAGCTAACAAGCTAAACAATACGAAAACTGTCAACACAGGAAACAATACGAAAACTGTCAACAAACTAAACAATACGAAAACTGTCAACAAACTAAACAATACGAAAATTGTCAACAAGCTAAACAATACGAAAACTGTCAACAAAGTAAACAATACGAAAACTGTCAACAAAGTAAACAATACGAAAACTGTCAACAAGCTAAACAATACGAAAACTGTCAACACAGTAAACAATACGAAAACTGTCAACAAGCTAAACAATACGAAAACTGTCAACAAACAATACAAAAACAGTCAACAAGCTAAACAATACGAAAACTGTCAACAAAGTAAACAATACGAAAACTGTCAACAAGCTAAACAATACGAAAACTGTCAACAAACTAAACAATATAGAAGTATCTATTATCTATAGCTAGTTTTGATATTCACCGGTATGACTCCTTATTGTGCTTTAGATTACATAGATTCTATACGATTAATATACAAATGTTATTTAAATGTTATATTTATGTTAATTATATGTATATGATTTAAAGCTTTGTGTAAATTGTTTTGTAATCAGTTAGATGGTATACTTACTCTGATACTTACACTCATCACTGATTAAATGTTGTTACCATGGTTACGATGACACCTACATTTATCACTGGTTAGATGTTGTTACCATGGCTACGCTGACACCTACATTTATCACTGATAAGATGTTGCTGCCATAGTTACCAGACACCTACACTTGTCACTGATTAGATGTTGTAACCATGGTTACACTGTCACTAACACTAATCACTGATTAGATGTTGTTACCTTGGTTACACTGACACCTACATTTATCACTGATTAGATGTTGTAACCATGGTTACACTGTCACTAACGTTTATCACTGGTTAAATGTTGCAACCATGGTTACACTGTCACTAACACTTATCACTGGTTAGATGTTGTTACCTTGGTTACACTGACACCTACACTAATCACTGGTTAGATGTTGTAACCATGGTTACACTGACACCTACACTTATCAGAGGTTAGATGTTGTAACCATGGTTACCTGACACCTACACTTATCATTGGTTAGATGTTGTTACCATGGTTACAGTTCCACATACCCTTATCACTAATGAGATATAGGTACCATGGTTACTGTGACACCAATATTCATCATTGGTTAGATATAGTTAGGGTCCTACAGATGCCTATACCCTCTAGTTATCAGGTTTTCTGAGCATTGTGATGTTTTATTTCAATTTCTCCTCTCACAGTTTCCAACTGATTTCTTTCAAACTTACACCAAATCACCAGACATGAAGTTGTGTTTTCCTGATTCAGTTACTTTGGAAGAAAAATTGCCCCATGTATATTTTCAGTCTGAAATATCCTCTTGGTAGTCTTATTTTTGTTTCTTTGTCTTGTATCCTCTTCTGCAGTTTACAATAGATATCATGGCCTGAATTTGCTTCCTCAATGGTGTGTTGATAGGACAGTTACCATTTTATTTACATTTCTTTTCATTAATAAAGAAACTATATTTTTTTTGGCTATGGTACTCCTGTTATATCTAACTGGTGATAATGTTGTGTCATATTTTTTTTTGATGAAGAATGTAATTGATTGTGATTTGTATCTAGCAACATAAGGTTGATACCTGAATACACCCTGGTAAGCCCAGGAAAAGATCCCTTTTGTGAATATACAATACTTCAAATGAAATGAAGAAATTTTTGTTATTTTAAAATTTTTGAGAATTATATGCAAAATATGAGAATTGGTTGTTCTCCTTGTTAAAATGCCAAATATATAATCTGTTTATATTGAACTTGTATTTATTATGTAAATATATCATAATTACTGTATTTAACATAGTCATACACCAAGAATGTGCCAAACCTGATGAGGATAGATTGACCTAATGACTGTGGTCATAGTGGTCAGTACATGGTTAGTTAATTATAAAATGTGTCTCCTCATGAATAATAGTGATATGTCAATAACTCATTATTGGTTAGGTACTAGATCTTTTATACTATGTATCAAATTTCTGTTTTCTACCACATTCAGGAATTATCTCAACAGAAGGCCTTAGATTTGTTGTTCCAATCTTACTTTAGATTGAAGAGAAGGTATAAAAAGCTAACAAGAGGTAGAAAGACAGATTCTCTTGTGACTAACAAGAGGTAGAAAGACAGATTCTCTTGTGACTAACATAACCATTGCTAACAAGAGGTGACCTGACTGTGACAAGCCAAGAACAGGTAGCAACTTTCTGATGCTTGACCACCTTGGACAGATTATCTCGTGACTAACAAGAGGTAGAAAGACAGATTCTCTTGTGACTAACTAGAGGTAGAAAGACAGATTCTCTCGTGACTAACAAGAGGTAGAAAGACAGATTCTCTTGTGACTAACAAGAGGTAGAAAGACAGATTCTCTTGTGACTAACAAGAGGTAGAAAGACAGATTCTCTTGTGACTAACAAGAGGTAGAAAGACAGATGCTCATGTGACTAACAAGAGGTAGAAAGACAGATGCTCATGTGACTGACAAGAGGTAGAAAGACCTTGTGACTAACAAGAGGTAGAAAGACAGATTCTCTTGTGACTAACAAGAGGTAGAAAGACAGATGCTCATGTGACTAACAAGAGGTAGAAAGACAGATTATCTTGTGACTAACAAGAGGTAGAAAGACAGATTCTCTTGTGACTAACAAGAGGTAGAAAGACAGATTCTCTTGTGACTAACAAGAGGTAGAAAGACAGATTCTCATGTGACTAACAAGAGGTAGAAAGACAGATTATCTTGTGACTAACAAGAGGTAGAAAGACAGATTCTCATGTGACTAACAAGAGGTAGAAAGACAGATTATCTTGTGACTAACAAGAGGTAGAAAGTCAGATGCTCATGTGACTAACAAGAGGTAGAAAGACAGATTATCTTGTGACTAAAAGAGGTAGAAAGGTTTCAACTCTCCTCCACCTCAGATTCTAGTATAACTATGAAGAGGTAGAAAAAGTTGCAAACAATATTAAATTCATGCTTAGCTAGTTCTTGCACCATTGTTACGAAGTATTGCAGTACTGACTAAAGATGGAGATAAATGGATTCTCTGACTACTTAAAATCGAATAGCCTATATTTAAGCTTGTAAATGTTGCACAATGTCATCATATGATGAGATCATCTAATTGAATGAAAATGTAATAGGATGAGTTGTTGTATAAGTCGTCGTGGTGATCAACATAAAAGTCAGTATATTATATAAATAGTTAATAAATATACATATATAGCTGTATGTTATTTAGATCCTGTGATACATGCAGTGGTCAGGGTGAAACATTTCATGAAAATAGACTTTGGAAAACCTGTGTACCAGGAAATAATTTTTGCTACATAATTTATATATTCACCAGAAAAAAAAATGTTAAGAGAAAAAGGTTGGAACCAGAAAACTTGAATTGCACTTTAGATAACAAATATGTTAAGAAAACTTTTTACAATGTCCCTGAGTAGTCAGCTAGTCTAATTTAGTCACGATGTATTAAGGTCTGTTGTTGTTTAGTCGCTATAGTCAATAACATACAAATGTGGATTATTTCATAAATACTGATTTAATGATAACATGCTAACAGAGTAATAAGTATTAAAACTCTGTGTCTTCCCCCAGAACCTAGATATCCAGCGTTCAATTTTCTGAGCAGGTGTGAAAAGGTAGTAAGGGGTCACCTGCCAAACCAGGTGGGTTTTCTCAGGATACTCTGGTACCCTTCCACAGTAGAACCTTATCTGGGCCAACAATATTGATTAATATAAGCTTGTTTTACAATTGTAAAATGAATAAAGTTTATATTTAGAAGAAAACCGAATTATTACCTTTTTGCTATGTTTAAGCGAAAAGTGATCTTTACCATCATGATACCTCACCGACCACTCCGATTTCAATGTCAATCAGTCCTAAAGACTTTTGTTTTTATCAGAACTAAGGGTACCAGTATATTTGCATAATATACGCAATATAATGGACTACAAAGAAGTACCTTGTAACACATACAGAAATGTCAATATCCAATTTTAAGTGATTTTTGAAAATATTGAATTGGATCAAACTCAATTCATCATTAATAATGTCATAATATTCAACTGAACTACAATTTAGATATGTATATATTTTGACAAGTAAACCTTGTACAATGTCCCCGTGTGGTCAGATCGTCTAACTTGTCATGGTACACTCATCAGCTGTTTCTCGTTACTTGAGTGTGTATGTATGAAAGGCACCGACTTTTACATTTTTTTGATGGTCCTCTCCAGTCAACTACAACTTTTGATTAGTCAAAATTTTGCCGTAATTAAAATATTGTTTGATTTCTATTCAAAAATTGTGTAGACGTTCTTTTATGCCAGAAACAGTGGCATTTATTTTTCTAATTGGACAAGATGGCCACCTCATAGCGACTTCTGATTGGTTGAAATTTAGATGTCTAATTTTCAAGAAAATGTATATGTAGAAGTTGAGAGAATAGGGTGCAGTACTAGCCTCGATGAGTGAGATTTTTCCTTTGGCTGAGCGGTAGATTGACCAGCTAGAGACTGAAGGGTCATTTGTTTGAACCCAAGAGGTGGCAGTGTGTTTTTCTCCTTCCTGTTACATACAGGTATTGTCAGACATCAGTAACGCAGATGGCAGATAGGGGCTTCAGATTGGTTTAAATTTACATATTGTTCTATTTTTTTTAGAAATTGGAACATCAATGTTACTGACCTGACAAACACAACAATGGTGTTCTTTTTCTTATTGAATTGTTGACTGTCCTACACAGATGGCTGATGAGGTGAAATTCACATATTGTTTGATTTGGGTCCTATTTCTTATTAATCATTACACTATGTATGACTGCACGGGTGTTGGGGAGATGTATGTAAAGGTTGCCTTTACAACAAGGACTTCTTTGGTATACTGTTGTATTATGATAAAATGCAGGTCATGTTGTGAATTGTTATGGTCAGTTACTTAAAACTTTTTTTTAGCCATGTCACTTTATTTTCACTTTTTATAGCCAGGTCACCAATAAAGGAGAGTCAAATTCGACTGGAAAAAAAAATATATATATATATATCAAACTTCTATTTTGTTTCAGACTTTTTATCGTTGATGCTGTAGGCAGAACTTTACTGTTATTACTTGAGACAAAGAGTACAAGAAAATAAAACTTAAAAGCTTCCTTGGTTGTTAGCCATTCCTGTCACTTTGACACAGTCTTTTTTTTCTAGATTTTGTTCTTTATAGCCGAGATTTTACTCAACTTATATGTCTTGTGTACATATGTACATGAACTCTACTTCTATGATCAAGCTTAGAGTACAATAGGTTTTGTATTGTCTACTATAGCTTAGTGGTTTTTTATTGTTTATTTTATCTAATACTTTCTTACTTGTAGATGTTAATTTCCTTAAGAGATTATTACCATAACATGCATGTTAATAACATTAATCCGTTTCATTATTTTATAAAGACTAATTACTATTTATCAAACTGTACTCTATCATGAGTCATATTTTTAATTTGAATGAAAGATGAAGAGATGTTTGATGAAAAGACATGCAGCAATCTTTATGATACGAAGTGAGAGTTACTTGTATGGTCTAATCCAATTATTTCTACGGTTTTCATCGTAGAATAAAAGATATACAAGACATCAGAATCAATTACAGACCAGCACTCATTGGATATATCTATCATCAATATGACAACATGATAATTTGGTTGAGGAGTGATTGAATGAGATGATTGAGACTAGAACTTTTCTGCTAAGACACCCTTATATTGTCCCTAAACAGAAACATTTGCATGTCTATTGGAGTAAATCATTACATGTAGTGGAATATGTGCTAAGAATTTATCATGATCCCAATAAAAGTTATCAAATGTACATCATTGTTGTTTTGTTTACAAAGAAACTTCAGTTAACTTTAAAGACAGGCTGAATAGCAGCTTAATCTGTACATAAAGACCATAAGATGATCTCTATAGATAGGTAGTTGTTGTATAGAGATGACCTCTATAGATAGGTAATTGTTGTATAGAGATGACCTCTATAGATAGATAGTTGTTGTATAGAGATGACCTCTATAGATAGGTAGTTGTTGTATAGAGATGACATCTATAGAAAGGTAGTTGTATATAGATGACCTTTATAGAAAGGTAGTTGTTGTATAGATATGACCTCTATAGATAGGTAGTTGTTGTATAGAGATGACATCTATATATAGGTAGTTGTTGTATATAGATGACCTCTATAGAAAGGTAGTAGTATAGAGATGACCTCTATAGATAGGTAGTTGTATAGAGATGACCTCTATAGATAGGTAGTAGTATAGAGATGACCTTTATAGACAGATAGGTGTTGTATAGAGATGACCTCTATAGATAGGTAGTTGTTGTATAGAGATGACCTTTATAGACAGGTAGTTGTTGTTTAGTGATGGCCTCTATAGACAGGTTGTTACAGTATATTACAGTATAATAAACATCAACAATTGTACAACAATGTATATTACAATGTAATAAACATCAACAATGGTACAACAATGTATATTACAGTGTTATAAACATCAACAATGGTACAACAGTGTATATTACAATGTAATAAACATCAACAATGGTACAACAATGTATATTACAGTGTTATAAATATCAACAATGGTACAACAGTGTATATTACAATGTAATAAACATCAACAATGGTACAACAATGTATATTACAATTTGATAAACATCAACAATAGTACAACAATGTATTTTACAATTTGATAAACATCAACAATGGTACAACAGTGTATTTTACAATTTGATAAACATCAACAATGGTACAACAATGTATGTTACAGTGTAATAAACATCAACAATGGTACAACAATGTATGTTACAGTGTTATAAACATCAACAATGGTACAACAGTGTATGTTACAGTGTAATAAACATCAACAATGGTACAACAATGTATATTACAATTTGATAAACATCAACAATGGTACAACAATGTATGTTACAGTGTAATAAACATCAACAATGGTACACCAATGTATGTTACAGTGTAATAAACATCAACAATGGTACAACAATGTATATTACAATTTGATAAACATCAACAATGGCACAACAGTGTATGTTACAGTGTAATAAACATCAACAATGGTACAACAATGTATTTTATAATTTGATAAACATCAACAATGGTACAACAATGTATATTACAATTTGATAAACATCAACAATGGTACAACAAATTCCTTTTGGTTCAGTTTTGTCATGCTGTTTTTCATTTCGTAAGATATTTCGTACTTTTAAATTTTCTTAAAGGCACTGATGAGTTATTGTATTCCTTACCCCTCATCATAACTGTACCCACACATACACATGTAGCATCACACATTTCTCACGTGTCTCCTGTACCATATCCAATATTGAGCCACGTGCTTTATGTTTATAAAAGATTAAGACCTCCTCTTTTATAATCATGAAAAGTATACTTGAATTTTTTTCTCTATTAAAATTCAAAGTCTTGAGAAAAAAAAACAGTAAAGTACTAGAAGATGGTCAAATAAAAGTTTGACGTCGTTTTGGTACATTTTTATTTTCTGGTAGCTATGCTAATTTTATAGCTCATTAAATCAGGAAAAAACAATATGATGTTCAACTTTCAAATAAAGGACGTTCGTCTGTCAATGTTTTGTTTTTCTGACAGTTCCAAGTTCAAAGACAAAACTAGGGACAAAGGGAACACCCACATATGGAATCAGAGTAAGATTCATACAGTATTTCTGAAGTAGTGATAACAAACTTTCATAAGTCATAATCCAAGATGGCCGCCTATCAGCCATTTTATTTTTGTGATCCGTCCAAAAATCACAAGGGTACAAGATACGAAATCAGAGAAATGATCCATCAAGGACAAGGATATAGTGATACACTATTTCTGTTGAAATCCAAGATGGTTGCCTGTCGTCCACATTATCTTTTTCGGATCAATCCAAAAATAGGATAATGCACAACAAGGAACACAGGAAACCTACATATACAATATACAATAAAATATACAAAGATTCGTCGAGGATTTCATTGTCAAAATCCAAAATGGACACCTGTCGGCCAGGTTGTTTATGGGATCTGTCGGAAAATGGGACAATGCAGAACAAGGGACCAATGGCAACCTACATATGATATTTGAGAAAGATTCTCTCAACCCTTTTCCAGAAATAGTGATAAACTATTAATATCAAAATCCACAATGACAGACGGTTGACCATGTTGTTTTTCAGATCAGTCAGAAAATGAGACAATGCACAACTACGGACCACGATCCAAGATGACCACTTGCCGGTCATGTTGTTTCTCTATATCAGTCAGATAACGAGACAATGCATAACTAGGGATCAAGGGAAACTTTAATTTGAAAAATTCATTCTCATGAAATAGCAATAACAAGAATCGATGACGGACAGACAGGACAACAAAGACAGACGAGCGACGGACGGTGGGTGATAATGCTGGGCTAAAAGTACAACTAAGACAGACGGGCGACGGACGCTGGGTGATAATGCTGGGCTAAAAACATAACAACATAACAAAATTATGTATAACTTATAAATAAGCTTCAACAACATTTAATATAGATTAAAATATTTATAAAGGAACATATAGAACCAAACATAATCAGTAATGTTCACGTTGTAATTAACTGTTCTCAGCGTTGACATGTTTCACTCTTTGACAACAGTGGTACAATACATATTTCACAGTGTGTCACTTCTCTATAATTCATTCTGAATTAGAGATTCATTATCAATAAATGTTCGTTGTGTGAAAAATAAAGATTTTTTTTAACATTTATGTTATATTTCCCCTGTCACTACTTCATAATAAGTAGGGGGTGGAATGTCTGGGATTGCCTCTTCAGAACACTGACCCACATAAGGTGGAGGATCCCATTCAGTCGCAGTATGGGGCACAGAAGGGCACGACGATTCTGGAACAGGTGTCTGATCTTGATCTAAAACACAGATATACCGGGGTAAGTCACGGACTGTAATCTTCAGTTTATATAAGACCCAAGTCGCCGTACAAAACAGTGAATAACATAAAGATTTCCCATTATTGTGTTAATGTTCAAAGTAAAAAGAATAAACTACACTGAAGCGGAAATAGATTAGTTGAAATTAATGGGTCTGTGAATATCATATTGGAAATCTCAATGACCTTACACTGTCTCGTTGAGAAATAGTTTTATCTGAGTTATAGGATCCAGAATTAGACACCAATTAAACAATGTAGCTTTATACTTACCATGAGAGACTGGTGTTGTGCCTGTAGTTGGAGTACACGTAGTTTCAGTGGGATACCTGTAAGGTTCTTGTCGCCGAGATCGGGACTGAACGTCGGCGAGAGCCCGTTCTCTCTGTGTTCCAGAATCATTTTGGTAGTAGCACAAATCCTGACAGAAAGGTTTTAAACATTTCTTCAGAAATGTTATCACACTTCCCAAGAGTCCAACAAAAAATAGAACAAAAATGAGGAGGACGACCACTTGACCGATATCAATTTCAGTACCTGCAACTAACCAATTGGAATCAATAAGCTGGCTAGGATAATCAAAATATTTCACAGTCTAGGTGTTACCTGTCCTTAATAATCATCTACACACGCTGGATAGTATTCAATATGACTAAACATTGTCTATTGCTATAGCAACATATAAAGATGTAACATGAGGGTTGATAATATTATCGTCAGGATGTTGTAAATGACCACCAGATCAAAAATGTGTTATTACATTTTACACGTGATATATACAATGCAGCAAAATTCTAATCCATTTAACTTTACCAGTGGTGATCTATCTGTTTGAGTTTTGATAAATTAAAACGCTGTTTTTTGGCTAACGAAGGAGTGGTTCGAGTGGCGTTTTAACAAAATGTTTGCTATGTATTTACATTGTACTAGGTTTTCGTTAAATCTGTATTTTATTTGTAATCCGGCACCAACCTTGAGCGAAGAAAAGTATTAATCAATAGAACGCTGTATGTATTGGCTGATTAAAAAAAGGCGCTGTTTTTATTCTATTTTTTTATTTCCTTGTCCGATATGAAGTGATATGCTACCAATAGCTGTCAATGTGTCTGATAGTTTCATAGTTTTTCCTTGTTTTCATTTTGGGCACATGACATTGCTTACTTGGATTGGCCAACAAGCAGAAAGCACGTGCCCTTCTGAAACATCAGGTCTTATCTCAATGTACTTTTTCAGGAGCCTCCGTGTAAATCTTTCTATAATCTATATTTTGCCCTAGTTTCATCGAATTTGTATTTGACCGAATTAGATTCCAATACTGACGAATTCAGTTTCATTTCGTCAAAGGAAACATACAGCAGAATCAATTTCTAATGTTGTTTCCTTTCTTTTGATTGGCTGATAAGAACGCTCCATTCTACATTATTTTTTAACCTGAATAATGTTTCAGTTATGCCATCACGAACGCAACATCGTATGCTACTTTTTTGCACTAGATACGTAAAATCTTATACCAGAAGTGAACAAATAACTTATATGTTATTTATTCTTTTCAATTCTGATCATTAAAGATTTGTACCTTTCGAATGCACCCTCACATTCATGCTTGCATCCCTGACATATGATACCTGTGATAGGTAAAAGTAAACATTTCTTGGTGTGTATCATTATTGGGATTTAGAGACATATTCTGTCCGAATATCTCATAAATGTATAGCAGATCTTCTAATCATGTGTAGCATGGATATGAAAATAATGACTTATTAAATGGATGCAAAGACCCACAATGCATCAATGAATAGTGATAAACACTCGAGTAGGCAGAGTTAGACTGACATAATATAGGGTTTTAACTTTGTTTTCCCATTCGTCAATACGCCTAGGCTATCTACTGTTTATTAAATAAAATTTGTTTCGCTGTGTTTCTGACTGTTAAATCAAACATACCTTTCATGCTTTGTACTCGGTCATCAATGATAAAGATTCACAACCAGAAAGGTCCTCCATCACAGCCGGTACAGCATGATTATTAAACACGCCAGCAGTGATTCGATTAATTCTGGTAACAGTCCTCATATTTTGTTTTTCAGTATATAAACTGTGTAATCACTTCCGTGCAGTGTCTTTATTACCTCGAAAGACAAAACCTGTTGATTGGAAATCTGTGATACTAATCTACGCCAAAAGGATTATCTAAAGAACTCTTATGAGACGTATATGATATGTGTGATTATGTTTAATAAAAAAATAAGATCGATGTGTTTGATTCTGTTTATTGATACATAAATCTGCCTCAAAACTGTGAATATTTCAAATGCACTTAATTGTAACTTTAACGACGGGAAATGCGTCCGTCATGTTAAAAATACACCGTCGCTAGTCTCTGCCGCGCGTTTAGTGTTCAATGAAACGTTAGTTAGTAATACAAACAAAGGCATACCTGCATAACCAGGTAATAACAATAATTGATCAATATCAAAGGGAGATAACTAAGAAATGTATGTGAACACAATATATATATCATTAATACAGTCTTTTATGACAAGTAACCAAATTAAAACGCAGTGCAATCATATCCTCGTCACAAATACAAAAAGATGTTTACGTCTCTACATGGTTTATAGAAATACTTATGTAATGTACAAATTGACAGAACTAGATGTTTTCTGAAAGAACATTTTCAGACTAATATTTAAAAAAGACAAATAAACAAAATGTCTTGTTTGTTTCTACATCTGTATTTAAGTATTTGAGTCGATAGTTTTAGTTCCAGGAATATGGAATCGATGTTACAGTGTTGAAGACAAAACCCTAATCGTATTTCAGACTTAATATAGTAGGGAAATTCTAGATTTATTAGCCTAATTCTTTTAGCGAGTCATCTATATCATAGTGCCTTGGACACTGGTAATATTATAAAATTCTAGGTTTGTTTATAAAGTGTCAGCTTTCATACTTAACATAAACTAGAGATTTACTTTTGTTTAATTTGAAAAGTAGTTCCCGTTGTTTTTGCCTGACTTGATCTTTTTTTATATTTTTTTAAGACGAATAGCTACTGTTGTTGATTATTATCAATTACAGGATGTGTCATCCTTCAGCAACTTTGCCCTATAGTCTATCTCTTCTGTCCCTGTTACATACAGCAGGAATTATTATGGTCCTAGGGTTGAGGTCTGCAGTACTCCATTTACCAAGGTTCCTAGGTAGGGTAGACTTCTTCATAAATCCCTCCCCCTTTCCTATCTTTAGTATAATTATCATAGTTTTCAAACTATCTTTACAATCTGCTTCTAATTCCATATGCTTACAGTTTATGTACCAATACTTTAGGTGCTATCGAAAGCTTGGCTTACGTCACAAAAACTAACCTCATCTAACTGAAAACAGCTGATATTAATATTTATAGACAGATAATTATAGAAATATTTGACTATGTATTTTCTAATATTTTGATGAATAAATAGGTAATACAATTTGTTCTCAAGGTAGAATGATCGCCGTTTTTACCTTTCCCTTTTATACACTGGGACAATATTAACACCAGATATAAAGGAAATAACTATGGATTTATTGAGGAAACTAAGTAGGGTTTCACCGATAAACCTTTCTTTAACTTGTATATACTGTTTTGTAACCCTTAAGGTAAGCTGGTACATGGTTTTATCTAAATTTGACTGTAAGGTCAGCGGTTTCTACAGGATCAATGATAATATTGCTTTTCACTCCTATACATTATTTCTGATCATTTCTTCTAGGTTTAAGACGCACTTGTCATCTCCACACTTACTATCAAAATACTTATTTTTATCTGGACATGGGTTTACCTCAACATTATCACATCGCATCAAAACTGCATTTATAATTTCTTAATAGTCAATATCTGTCAATATTTATCACGTGATCACTCTAATTAGCGACAAACCGCTCTCATCTATAGAAAAAAATACTTATTTTTCCATTCGGACAGAGCTCGGACTGTCATGAATCTCGTCCTCTTACATAAATTTCTCTGTTATACCCTGAAATTTTCTTGCTGATTCAATAGAATAAAACATCGCATCATCGTGCCATATTCTCTGTTTAGTTGCCATGCTATAATTTAACTATTTGCAAAAAGTTTCGTTGATTGTCAGGCATCTTATTTACAACAGGAAAAAGTCTCAAAAATTATAATTTAGGAAAGATTTTTATTGAATCTTAGTTATCCTGAATTATTCTCTGTTTTTCTAGCACTAACTACGGTTTATCAGCGGTAAGTATGTTTACGGTAAATTAGTTTATCTTCTATCACTTTGTTTATCACACATTGTAATCCTAAATTATTCTCTGTTTATCTTCTATCACTAACTACGGTTTATCAGCGGTAAGTATGTTTACATTGTAATCCTAAATTATTCTCTGTTTATCTTTCTATCACTAACTACGGTTTATCAGCGGTAAGTATGTTTACATTGTAATCCTAAATTATTCTCTGTTTATCTTCTATTATATCGGTAAGTATGTTTACATTGTAATCCTAAATTATTCCCTGTTTTTCTATCACTAACTACGGTTTATCAGCGGTAAGTATGTTTACATTGTAATCCTAAATTATTCTCTGTTTATCTTTCTATCACTAACTACGGTTTATCAGCGGTAAGTATGTTTACATTGTAATCCTGAATTATTCTCTGTTTATCTTCTATCACTAACTACGGTTTATCAGCGGTAAGTATGTTTATATTGTAATCCTAAATTATTCTCTGTTTATCCTCTATCACTAACTACGGTTTATCAGCGGTAAGTATGTTTACATTGTAATCCTAAATTATTCTCTGTTTATCTTCTATCAGTAACTACGGTTATCAGCGGTAAGTATGTTTACATTGTAATCCTAAATTATTCTCTGTTTTTCTATCAGTAACTACGGTTATCAGCGGTAAGTATGTTTACATTGTAATCCTAAATTATTCCCTGTTTTTCTATCACTTACTACGGTTTATCAGCAGTAAGTATGTTTACATTGTAATCCTAAATTATTCTCTGTTTTTCTATCAGTAACTACGGTTATCAGCGGTAAGTATGTTTACATTGTAATCCTAAATTATTCTCTGTTTTTCTATCACTAACTACGGTTTATCAGCGGTAAGTATGTTTACATTGTAATCCTAAATTATTCTCTGTTTATCTTCTATCAGTAACTACGGTTTATCAGCGGTAAGTATGTTTACATTGTAATCCTAAATTATTCTCTGTTTTTCTATCAGTAACTACGGTTATCAGCGGTAAGTATGTTTACATTGTAATCCTAAATTATTCCCTGTTTTTCTATCACTTACTACGGTTTATCAGCAGTAAGTATGTTTACATTGTAATCCTAAATTATTCCCTGTTTTTCTATCACTAACTACGGTTTATCAGCGGTAAGTATGTTTACATTGTAATCCTAAATTATTCTCTGTTTATCTTCTATTACTAACTACGGTTTATCAGCGGTAAGTATGTTTACATTGTAATCCTAAATTATTCTCTGTTTATCTTTCTATCACTAACTACGGTTTATCAGCGGTAAGTATGTTTACATTGTAATCCTAAATTATTCTCTGTTTATCTTTCTATCACTAACTACGGTTTATCAGCGGTAAGTATGTTTACATTGTAATCCTAAATTATTCTCTGTTTATCTTTCTATCACTAACTACGGTTTATCAGCGGTAAGTATGTTTACATCGTAATCCTAAATTATTATCTGTTTATCTTCTATTACTAACTACGGTTTATCAGCGGTAAGTATGTTTACATTGTAATCCTAAATTATTCTCTGTTTATCTTTCTATCACTAACTACGGTTTATCAGCGGTAAGTATGTTTACATTGTAATCCTAAATTATTCTCTGTTTATCTTTCTATCACTAACTACGGTTTATCAGCGGTAAGTATGTTTACATTGTAATCCTAAATTATTCTCTGTTTATCTTTCTATCACTAACTACGGTTTATCAGCGGTAAGTATGTTTACATTGTAATCCTAAATTATTCTCTGTTTATCTTTCTATCACTAACTACGGTTTATCAGCGGTAAGTATGTTTACATTGTAATCCTAAATTATTCTCTGTTTATCTTTCTTTCACTAACTACGGTTTATCAGCGGTAAGTATGTTTACATTGTAATCCTAAATTATTCTCTGTTTATCTTTCTATCACTAACTACGGTTTATCAGCGGTAAGTATGTTTACATTGTAATCCTAAATTATTCTCTGTTTATCTTCTATCAGTAACTACGGTTTATCAGCGGTAAGTATGTTTACATTGTAATCCTAAATTATTCTCTGTTTATCTTTCTATCACTAACTACGGTTTATCAGCGGTAAGTATGTTTACATTGTAATCCTAAATTATTCTCTGTTTATCTTTCTTTCACTAACTACGGTTTATCAGCGGTAAGTATGTTTACATTGTAATCCTAAATTATTCTCTGTTTATCTTTCTTTCACTAACTACGGTTTATCAGCGGTAAGTATGTTTACATTATAATCCTAAATCATTCTCTGTTTATCTTCTATCAGTACTGTGTTGTAAAATTCCTGGGTGTCAATGTGGAATCCTCAGTTTTCCTTGAATGTCAATCGCTTTTTTAGACCGTGTAGTCTTAAGTTGTATTAAAGAATTAAAGTTACATTGTGACCGGTACATTGAAATGAAAAATTAAACAAAAATGTCTGTTAACAGATTACAACAAAACGTGTTACGTAATAGGCTGTCTTTATTGATTGTCTTGTTGTCATGTTATATACCATAATTCATTGATAATTCATTGACCCGTGTTTTGATGATATTAAAGAGATTACATACAAATAACAAACAAAATACATAAAACAGAACTGGAACTATTGACTACGAGGGCGACCATTCTCTATATGTTAGTATCACATCTAGTTAAAACAGTATATTGTCTCTAGAATGTAGGGGGGAAAATCAGGTAAAAAAGTAAAAATGTTGTAAGAAAATATCTTAATAAAATTTTGTATCACATCTAGTTCAAAGAGTATTTCATCTATGAAAATAATATCAGGTTAAAAATATATATATATGCATATCATCTAACTTTATTGGTATCGCATTTACATGAAGTTAGTATATCTAATGAGAGATATATAACTCTGTTCCATCAACTTGATATGTATTTGAAATGTCACTAGATGTAAAGATATAAAAGCTGTTTACATCTCCTTGTAGAGATAAATTAATCATTAGACCTACATACGGGGCTTTGTTTTCCTCCCTTCCACAGATCTGTCAGTTGTTATCGTTTGATGACAGGTACATATTATTTATGATCTAACTTGAAATAGAAGATTAAGTTAAATATGTGCTCAAGAAAAAAGTCTGTGACTACTTCTTCTCTGTTACGACTTCATAATAGGAAGGAGGCGGTGCATCAGGTAATGGTGCATCACGTGTTGGGGCGACATAAGGGGGCGGGTACCATTCAGCTTCCGGAAGGGGCGCAGAAGGAGTCGTCACTTCCTCTGTACGTATATAAAACAAGTGCTGTCCAGTATTACAGACACATTTTTGAAAGGAGAAATTTCCTTTACAGATTGCGAACATATAATTATTTCTGAACACAAATCTAACATATATTTATTTGTAGAACATGTGTAAGATTATAATAATTCTGAACATTCATTGTGGATTCTGGAATGAGATATAACTTTGGTCTTGCAGGTGAGATATATAAAGCTGAATACCTTACCTAGTGATTCTAGTGATTCCAAACTGACGGCAGGTGACAGATCCCCCCCAGTACTGGTCACTGTAGCATCTTCATGTTCCCGACGTTCCTGAGGCTGGGACACAACCAGTGTCAGCTCATTATCAATATCTCCTCTGCTTCTTTCATTTGGCTCTTGTCTGTTATCATTTTCACAGTGCCACAGGTCTGATATAAATTTCCATATACCACACAGCAAAATGGAAGTACATTCACATATAGCTTCCGCCGCAGGTCTCAGTTCTTCACAGCACTTCTTGCAACAATTGCACAGGATAAGACCGACCGCTCCTATAAATATACCTACTACCAGGACCACGAGGACACTTTGAACAAAATTTACTGAAAAAGGAAAGCATTACAAAATAAAAAGCTTGATAACAGGACTTGTTTATTTAAACAAAATTTATTTTGTAAAACATGCGAAAAATATATTCTTTAGTAATCATAACATCAAACAAGATAAGATTTTTTTTTATCTTACGAACAGTCATTTCCGGTAATATATTATAATAATAATATATTGACCATGACGACTTTGTGCTCGTCGAAGCCATCGTGCCGTCGCTTACATAGACAATAATAAATGATGCCTGTTTGAATTTATTTCCACGTCTGTTTGTGTGTATGTGTGTGTGGGGAGGGGGGTATATTTATGGTGGCGCATTGCCACAAACAGCATTGAAATGAAAAATTAAACAAAAAATGTCTGTTCACAGATTACAACAAAACGTGTTACGTAATAGGCTGTCTTTATTGATTGTCTTGTTGTCATGTTATATACCATAATTTATTGATAATTCATTGACCCGTGTTTTGATGACTAATGAAGAGATTACATACAAATAACAAACAAAATACATCGAACAGAACTGGAACTATTGACTACAAGGGCGACCACTATATATATGTCAGTATCACACGTGACTCAGAGAGAGAGAGAGAGAGAGAGAGAGAGAGAGAGAGAGAGAGAGAGAGAGTGAGAGAGAGAGAGAGAGAGAGAGAGAGAGCGAGAGAAGAGAGAGAGAGGGGGGGAGGGAGGGGGACAGAATGAAAGAGAGGGATATATTGAAACCTCTATTGAAATAATGTTCAAAATTGAAATATTATTTCAATAGTGAAAAACATTATTGCAATGGTGGTCGCAGATTTAATTGAAATACGGCTACAATTGAAACATCGTCAACTCTATTGAAGTAATATTTCAATAGTCAACGCGGCATGCGATATCGCCATTTTGGTTCGACAACTGTTGAAGTAATTTTCATTCAAATACACCCGAGGTTGTTATAGTAGCCTACAATTTTTCAGTTTCCTTGGAAAATCCTGAGTATATTCTTGCCAAGTTTTCAGATAGGTATGACCAGGCCGGGAATCGAACCGGCACGAATCTGAGAACGTAAAATTGGGTTTTCTAATTGATTGTTGTTGTAATGTTGCTTAACGTCGCACCAGCAATTTTTCAGCTATTCGCGACGAGGACTATTTTATTAATATCTATGGATTGTTCTTTGAACAAGTTTGAATGCATGAGGTGTGTTTAATGGTCTGCATTGCACATTACACACAACACATATTATGCACCCATGATTCCGTCCGCAAATGACCATAACTGTTGCGTGGAATTTAAGCCCGTTACCGCCACCTCGATCAGTTAACAATGGTACACTCCATTACAACCTCGGGCGTATTTGAATGAAAATTATTTCAACAGTGGTTGAACCAATACAGCGATATTGCATGAAGCGTTCACTATTGAAATAATATTTCAATACAGCTGACATTATTACAATAGTAGCCGTGATTGAACTGACTGTGCGACCACCATTGAAGTATTTTTTTCACCTTTGAAATAATATTTCAATAGTGAACATTATTTCAATAGGGGTATCAACAGGGAGGTATATATGTTAGATTTTATGTTCACAGAGTTTCTTTACCTTAAGTAAGATATCGTATTGTGTGAACATCTATCATTTCACGAACGTTCTATGAATAATTGGTACTGTTATCAGCAATGTCTTTGAACAGAGAACAAGTCAAACACACAATCCAATTTCAAGTTTTATTACAACTTTAGGCCTTAGGCCCATCAGTACATATTACACATATATCACATGATACAATGTAGAGACTGAAGACTAGTGTTAAACATTCTATAAATATTAAGTTATTTACTGGCTTCATGATTAACATTTACCTAACACAGTTCTTCAATATTGTGGATACTCAATAATTCAAAACTGAAAAGGGCTTGAATTGCTTGTAATTTTCTACACACTAGTAAAAAATGGAATTCATCCTCAACTCTAGTAACAGAGTTACACAATATCTTCGTGTCCTTGGAATATTTCTATATCTTCCTGTCTCTATAGCAAGAAAACGACATGACGTACGGATTCTGATCAAACATGTACGGTATTTCATTGGTTTAAATATGCTAATGTAAAACTGCATAGAAAAAGTTTGATCTACGAGATATTTATAAATAAATCATTTCAGTAATTTCCAATGAAGTCGTGATAAATTGCTTTGCCTGAACAAAAATTCTTTGCTTAATCTGCAATAGAAATAAAATTGGACGAATATTTATCTATATAGTACTAAAACGTGAATCATCTAATTTTTCCTTAAAAGACGTGACCCAATCTGAAACATTTCTGTTACACAGGTTTAACAGAAAATTATTTAACTTGGATACAAACAGTTATCAGAAAGTGTAATTTTAAAACCAGATCTTTCTTAATTTCCTAGAAAAATCCAGAAGGAAACCGTTCAGATACAAATATTGATTTCAAATGTTAATGATTGTTGACATTTTTGTTTTGACGCAAACTTTGTTGGTTAAATACAGTTATGGAGATTTAATTATTTTTAAAACGCGTCAAGGAAAAATGTTAAATATTGAAATCACAGCGTCCTCTTACGCTTGGAGGAGGTAAATTGTTAAGGCTTATTACAAAGATCAAAACGAAGAGAAAACATTCTTTGATATGGGGTGAGAAGTCCTCAGCAGGGCCACAGGCCATTTTGTGATCCCTCGAGTAGAATATCTCTATCCTGTATGTATATTAATGAAAGGGTCTTTTAATATTGAATCCAAAACTAGGCAACAACTATTTTTATAGAAAAAACATAATTGTCAATTATTTTGACACAAAATCTTCTGTATTCAGATGAAAATTATATCTCTTTTCTTCGTTCTAGTGAAAGTAATTCTCCTTTAATCAAGAGAGGATTAAGAAAGACAGTAGATACCCGCTGATATTAATTAAACATTTCATTGGTTAATGGCCAGGTTTGTATATGTATACCACTTCCAGTTCCACAAACAGGTTGGATCCTCTATGTTATTTCTATTGATACGATAATTGACGTCATCGTCCAGAATTGTTATTCCTTTGCACCAGGGCACAGTTCGACGACAAACTGATAAAATTATAGACAGACTGATAGATCGACAACTAGACAGACAGACAGACAGACAGACAGACAGACAGATAGACAGAGAGAATAAAAGACAGATAGACGGGAATTACCAGCAGTTGATACGAAATAACGTACTATTCATGTAAAGTTCTCTTTAAAGCATTGTTGACAATAACATGGAAACTGCATCGTTTGAAACACGTTTTGAATCAATTTGATGAAATGAGCGTTTTAGTATTTGTTTATTTATTTATTTATTTATTTCATATTGTTTCTGTCACAACGTCATAATAAGAAGGAGGCGGTATATCAAATAAACCCGTATCGCAGGGCGGAGCGACGTAAGGAGGTGGATCAAATCGGCTGTCGGCAGGAGGCGCAGAAGGGGTCAACTGTTCTGATAAAGTCCGGTCATCTTCTATTTCTGAAAATATATTAGAAAAAATGGATTGTCTTAAAATGTTAACCATATCTCACAAATAAATGAAAACAAATTTAGGAACAAATTGTTGACAAGTGTATCTGGTCTGTAGGTCTGTAGGGATGTTCTCTTCAGTCAACGTAATACATAAAACGTAAAACAAACTAACGCTGAAAATGAAAGTTGCAGTGGTGGGCTTAAAGTCTACCTTTTGAAGCAGTGGTTTTCGTCAGTTGTCTAATTTCGTTTATTTTTCAAACAAAAACCATTTTGCGGATGCTCTGGTGCCCAAGATGTAGGTTATCATTTATTTTGTTTTGTACTCGTCGATAATTTTAGTGCGATCGATCTCAGCGTAAAAAAATCACTTTATAAAACAGAAATAAGTTTATCATTTGTCAATAAAAGCAAATAAACATACCTAATGAGGAAAAACTGTAGTTTCGTGGTGTATTTACATCACTTCCGTTTGTAGATGGTACAAAAGGTTCTTCCGTTGTATTTCTCGGCGAATCATCCGACACATTGACATCCGATGTCTCTCTTCTACAACACAGCCAATCACAGAAAGCTTTCCACAGGGCCTCCAACAATGGACACAAATGATCGCCTAAACACTTAAAACAAGTCACCATACTTGCTCCAATGATACCAATTATCACAATGTTGGGAACGACGAATCTTGCGAATTCTGAAAATTAATTCGAAAAAACACTTACGAAGAAGAAAGTTAACATCGTTATCAGTACTGATGGATTGGACTGCCGTGCTACTAATTATACATTAAATAAAATATGCAATTACTTAAACTTAAGCTTTAAACATGCTGAATATTAAGATTAAGGACTTTGAGTGAGATTTCAGTGCCTTGCCGTGATATACCTGTAATGGTTAGAAACAGATGTGAAACGGCTGTTCCAAATTGTGAATGGTCAGTGACTATGTGATGATAGTCAGCCCTTAGTTGTAATTTACCAGTGATGGTTTCAGAAACGACTGTTTCTATTTGTGATTAAACAAATATGGTTACAGACATAATACGTCCGAGACAAATTTATTCCAAAAGGATAAGACACCAATCACTGTTTAATCCTTAATCACGGATGTCCTTTTTAAGCTCTACTATTCCTTGTCTATTTAAAGGTTTTTACTACGAGACTGGTGTATTTTGGCCAGTTTATGTCCAAAAGGTAGCACTCTAATGAAAAAAAGTAAAGTGACTTTTACAAAATGGCCATAACCTTTTCGCTGAAAGAAAGGGCTAGCACCTAAGGATATCCATACAGATACGGTAACAACACTAGTGAATGACGTCCCTTCATGTGCTGCAGTGAAAAGATGGGTGGCGGAATTTAAACGTGGCAGATAAGCTTTGGGGATGACGCCCGTCCTGGAAAGCCTGTGACTGTTGCAACCCAGAAGTGGTCAATAAAGTCCATGATATTGTTAGGCTGACAGGCGAGTTACAGAGAGAGATATAGCCAGTACAGTTGGGATTTCACAGGAAAGAGTACATTCCATTCTTACGGAGGATCTTGCAATGAGAAAGCTCTCACCTTGTTGGTACCAAAACTTCTGACAGTTGATCAGAAGCATACCAAGCGGACTTTGTCGCGTGCTAATCTGAACCTTTTAGAGGCAGATCCTACTAACTTTCTGGAGATGTTTGTGACTATGGATGAAATGTGGGTCCATTATTTCACCCCAGAGGCCAAACAACAGTCTAAATAATGGGAGCACCCTGTTTCAGCCCCGCCAAACAAGGCAAAGACTGTTCCATCACCTGAGAAGGTTATGACCTCGGTTTTCTGGGGGTGCTAATGGTATTATGAAGGTAGGTTATCATCAAAAGGGACAAATAATCAATAACACATATGCACCACTTCCTATGCAGTCAAGTGCCGCGGAAAACTCAGAAAAGATGTGTTGTTCCACAAGGGCAGTGCCTCTAATGACAAGTATGTAGTTGTCATGGCTACCATTAATGATACTGGCTTTGAATTTATTGAGCATCAGCCTTATTCGCCTAATTTCCAAAATTGGACAAAATAAAAAAAAAAACATTTCTGGTACCCGTTTCCGGTCAGATGATGACATCATACATGCAGTGGAGGACTTTCTGAACAGTCAAGAAAAGGGCTTCTTTAAAAGTGGCATTGAGACCCTTAAATATCACTGGTGAAAGCGTATAGATACTGAAGTGGATTATGTTGAAAAAATAATGTAGTATGTCCGCCAAAAATTCAAACCCTTAGTGATGAGGTTCACAACTTATCAATCCGTCCTCGTCTATTTGAATTAGCTTGTCTGTCTGGCTGTCTGTATGTTTGTCTGTCTATCAAGCCATAGAAAAAAATGTCCGGACAATGTCTTTAATTGTAAATCAATTACAATGAAACAGGAATGTTAGGAACCACGCAGGTTTTTTCTGCAGGGATTTTGAGTGTCATGGTACCCATTTCACTATAAACGGGATCTTGTATAACGAACTATATATCATCAGCTTTTCAATCAATTTTTAAGAAACTTAGTGTAATGGTGTAATTTATCACAATCTTAAAAGGAATTTGAAGAATGGTGATTATCACGGTACTACTTCCCTAAACATTCGATGTCATTTGATTGTATAAAAGACATACATGTGAATAGTACTTTTAATATAGATTTAGATAGTGCATCATACATCAATGATAAAAGGAATCTTGTCCAGGAAAAAAAAACAAAATACCAACATGTAAAGGTAATCAAAATCCAAACATAATATCAATAAAACTAGGGCAAACTATGAACAGAAGAAACATTAACACGGAAACTCCTGGAAAAGTAAAAGGAGAACATGACCAGTAGCTCCGGGAAAGTAAGCGTCTTCTGCTTCATCAGGCATTCCGCCACGTAAATCATGGTCAACCTAGGTAATGTCACGTTCTCAAATGAGAACAAAGGTATACAACAACGGAACCAACACCCAGGCTAACGATATGAAATACGTCAAGCTTAAATTAGCACAAAGAAACAGAAAATTTCTCATTGAGATTACTATGAAGACCGTAAGACTTCTAAACTTTGGGAGAAATTAATAAAACTAAACAGAAATATTGAGATCTGTATGTAGATATTGATGATTTTTGTTGTCAAAGTATTGATTGCCCTGATAACCGGGTCAATATATGTGTTTATATGTGTAATGGGACATGCTGAGGAGAATTCCATGTCATACACATGTACTTGATGCTGTTACGGAAATTACGAAATATATTTAATCATTGGGCTGCTGCACCTTCCATCTACATTTAGACTTTTCTTTCAATCACATTGAATTTTCCTTAGTCTCCTCTTAGACTTGAAATTTAAGCCTCTAGAATCACTGACGAGTTCTAGACGGACGAAACAGCTGTATGATATAGTTTACGTCATAGTTTGGCTCTGAATATCACTCTAAATTATTAAAAGATATTATTCACTTGTGTGTCTTGTACAATCTTTAAGATAGCAGGTGGTAGACACTTTGGTGGACTTTAAGTCCGCGACTTTTGCCGTAACATGCACGTTAAATTTTGATTCATTTTAAATGTTGCCATAAAATTGGGTTTATTATTTTGACTGAAGAAATAATTTTGAAAACTTTCATCTCGGAACACCAGAAAATCCACCTGACATCATTCCTATGTTATTCAAACAGCATGTGGTAGTTTAACCAATAAAAATCGTATCAAAACAACGAAGCCCCATTAAAGATTAAAAGCAGAATAGCACTAGGTGTTCCGGAAGGATAAGAGTCTACAAGTGTCTTTTGATTCATCGACACAATTACCATATAAATATTTGTCAATTCAAGAACCAAGTAAGTAATGTCACTTTCCTAAATGAGAAAAAATATTAGCAACAACTGAATCCCCGGGCACATTAACGAGCACCAAACATGTCCAACTTCTTATCCCACAATAAAAATGAATATCTCACAATGAGACGATTATGAAGACCATAACATTTAACAAAAACTCCATCGACCTGCATCTCTCGAAACTCTGTAGGTAGGGAAAGCAAGACTGTTGTTATTCAGAAATGGAAAATACACAATATTGTATCATAACGCTTGTCATACAGTTTGGTGAAGCTTTTGGTTTTGTTGTATAAAAATATTGAAGTAAACTTGTGATGTTGAAGCGTCAGCCTCGTTCTTCATTTCCAATTCTGGTGAATGCTAATATATGATGGGCATGATCGATATTTTTTGTTCATTGAAGACATCACTAGTTTATTTAAAAACAAAAATGAAGAACATTACAATGTCTTTTAGACCTGTTTTAAATTTTCACTGTGATGAATTCATCCTCGTATGAAAACAATTCAAGAGCAAGGCACACTTTGTTTATTCTGGTAGAATTTCGGTTTCACTGAAAATGATATATTTGATCTAAACAACGATCAAATTTGTTCTCAGCTGACAAAGAAAATATATTCATTTTCTATTTTACAAAATTGTTTTATTTTTTTTATTTCTTTGATTTTGATAAAAAGGACATCCTAACGTAATAAGATGAGTTTCATTTCTAAGTAATTGTAATTTTGTAGAAATTCGTATTAATTGTTAACCTTCACAAATAAAACATCTATTGACAGTCATATGTTCATTTCAAAAACAGATATTTTAATAATCGTTATTAAGTGCGATGTTATTTAGACAGGGTAGTATATGTCGACTTGAGTCTATTTTACCGTATGGCCCTGTAAAACACGCTAAGACGAACACATTGTTACATCTACGTAAATAATAAATAAAATACCGACACGTTAACGCAATCATAATTCCACTTGTACAAAACATGAACGTAAGAAAGATTTACATGGAGATTCCTGAAAAATGACTGGGAAATTATATTGAATAAAGATTTGATCAACACAGTAAGTAGACAAAGCCTAAACAAACAGTGTAGCTGTTGTCAACCACAATTTCTTATTGAACGTTTACTGAACCGTGGCATATATCAAAGCGACAAACTCGATACCGTGAAACCAACGTTGACTGCTCACTTGGTAATCGACAGCTTATTAATACATTGTTCATCTTTGACAAAATTGATACCCATTACCTTACACATTGTCAAGGTCATATCTATTCACAAACTATTTTTGCCTTCATCCCATGAACCTATCACCCAAATATCTTTATTATAGGCCTTCTGGTTAATAATGGGTCAAGGTCAAAGTCATTTTCTTCTAGAAGCACTTTCGGGTTCCTCTCACCAAAACTTACCGCCAAATATCATGATCAGAAAAGAGTTTCAAAAGATTCTAACCATATGATCTTGAACATAATGAGATATAATTTTTTACTTTTTGTTTAATCAGAAGTGTTGGTTTGGTGGTTTTAGGCAATTTGACCCACGTCACCTTAGATATAAGTCGAAGTCATTTGTTATTTTGCGAATTCCGTCGATTCTCATCCAAGGAACATACAAGCTAAATGTCATGTTGTTAGAAAGAAGTCTTTCAAAGGGATAAGCTGACGCTGGACGGATGTCGGACGCCCCACAATGACACATTACTAAAACCTAATATAAAGTCATGTTAGATGAAAAGAAGGTCATATATTTATGATAGAAAATTTCCCATGAAGCTCCCTAACAGTGTACAAAGAGAATAAGACCAGTCGTTCTAGTAGGGTGAGCGTCTTTCACTTCATCGACGGCAACCGCCAGGTAAATCTTGGTCTATCTAAGTAAAAATGAGAACAGGGTTGATATATCAACGCATATTGATTCAATCTACCTACTTATCACACAAGGGAACTGCAAAAGATGACAACCATTTACAGTCTTCGTCAACTTGAATTTCTCCAAATCTTAAGTTTTATGTCAACATTTTTAACGGAAAATAGAGATAAGCTCGACATTAACCTCATTAATTTTATAAAGTAAATAAAACCTTTTTCTGTATTATTTAGTATTGCTTTGTTAATCATTGTCATTATCAAGCGTTTTTATACACGGTATCTTCACGGTGTTTATGGCTATTTGTTTCCATGCTTGAACCAGTTTTGCCATATGTTTTAAGTTCCTCCATTCGGATCCATCTGTTCATCAGATGGAGATGTGCAGACGATGTGGAAGTCTTCTCCGGCATACTGTAGCAGAATGTTTGAAATCGAGTTAGTATTGAAAAATGACGTCATGATCCAACCTATCAATTTGTCCGCTTTTTACACGCATACTAGCACGCGCACATAGACGCACATTCATTAACACTACTACATCCACACATAAATCTGTTCCGAAGTGTTGCTTTGTTAACCAGGATAATCGTATTCCATTTCAATGACAAGGGACCGGAAGGAGAGCGGGAGAGTATTTTCTGGGATCGGAGAGCTCCTGCTTTTATTCCGCGGAGATGTCATCAAATAGTACTCACCTTCAAAGCACCTTTGGAGTCTATTTTTGGGAAGTTTTCGTTTCTAAAAATTTCCAGTTACAGCGTCATAATAGGAAGGTAACATCGTATCAGGGGATGGGGGTCTTTCAGGAGGCGGTAACGGAGCTTCAGGCGGTGGGATTACGTTAGAAGGCAGAACATCCGGGGATGGAGCGACATAAGGAGGCGGTTCCGATTCACTATCCGTTGAGGTAGGGGAGATGTGTAGAGGCGGTGCATTCGCTGGTAGTCTATCAACGGTTTGGACGACGTCATGATAGAGAGGAGGAGGTGAATTCCGTGATATTCTATGGGGGGTTGTTGCGCGGTCATGAAAGGAAGGAGAAGGCGGTAAATTCGGTGACATTCTATGAGGGGTCGTTCTGTCGTCATGCAAGGAAGGAGGCGACCGTGAATTCGGTGACAGTCTATGAGGGGTCGTTCTGCCGTCATGAAAGGAAGGAGGCGACGGTGAATTCGGTGACAGTCTATGAGGGGTCGTTCTGCCGTCATGCAAGGAAGGAGACGGCGGTAAATTCGGTGACATTCTATGAGGGGTCGTTCTGCCGTCATGGTAGAAAGAAAGCGGCGGTGTATCAGACGGCAAGGGGGAGCTATAATGTAAAGGAGGCGGCGCATTCGGTAACCGTGTATCAGAGGGTGGGCTGACGTCAAGATAAGATGGAGGTGGCGCTATCGGTAACTGTGGATCAGAAGTTGGGCTGACGTCATGATAAGATGGAGGTGGCGCGATCGGTAATAGCGCATCAGAAGGTGAGCTGACGTCATTATTTAAAGGAGGCGGCGCGATCGGTAACTGTGTATCAGAAGATGGACTGACGTCATGATAAGATGGAGGTGGAACATCAAATCTGCCAACGGGAGAAGGATGAAAGGGGTAAAACCGTTCTGAAATTCTTTCATCTTCAATTTCTGAAATATCAAAGAAAAGATACTTATTGTTGTACCATAATTACCCTTTTGTAAATAAATGATTTATAAAAGCAAAGCAAAGACAGAATGCTAGATTGGGTAGTGATGATTCTGTCTGTCGACCTCTGGATCAGTAATGAATTGTTAACGTAGTTAATTTATGGGGATTTTTATAGCTTTTATTATCATTATTACAACTAACTGATTGTCGGTATTTATATTTGAATGTAATCAAAATACCACTTTGTCCCCATACTGGCGACCTGTGACGCAGGATGCCGTAGTCTTGGTGATATAAACAATTTAAACCTGTGTGACATGAAACAAGTTCGGTAAACAATAAGTTATTCCTTAGTTTTTATACTATAACATACTCTTCAAAATTAACTAAAAATGAAAAATACATAAAATAAAAAAGCCCCGACTGAACATTCAGCCCTCTAGTCATAATGGAAGGAGTGCTGCTATTTATTGTAAAAAAAAACTATAAAAACTACGTCACGGTAATGATTTTATCAACATGATTCTGGCTGGGGAAAAAGAAAATATATGACTAGTTTGTAACTGTTTTTAATGTATCAATTCAATAGATAAATATGACAATATGAAAATACATCACCAATGTGTAATAATGCGTTAAAATTATTTGTAAGTTTGTAGAATTTGATCCAATCCCGTAAGGAGTGAAGCCTCTGCAGCACTGATAACGCCTTCCTAAAAATAGTAATGGTGACCTTGACCCAAAAAACATGAAACTCAAACTTCTTCAAGGCATATAGTACTTTAACAGTTTGTGGGGTTTTTTTTTATGAAAATCCATGAAGATGTGAAGCCGCTAGAGCGCTGACAATGATTTTCTAAAAATATCAAGGGACTTTGACCCAAGAATCCTTAAACTCAAACTGGTTTAGTTGGACAGCTTGGATTATAACAGTTTGTGAAGTTTGATTAAAATCCTCAAAGAGTGAAGCCGTTAGAGTGCTGATAATCACTCTAAAAATAGTAAGTGACCTTGACCTAACACCACTGAAACTTATAAAAATTTTATGGCAGTTTGTAGGTGTCTGAGAATCGAACAAAATCCAATAACAGATGAAAGTTTTACAACGTATTTTGATGCTTAAAAGGCGTGAAAATTGATGAAAATGCATGCTGTAAAAGTGTGTAAAGATTGAGAAGAATCCGTCAAATTTTGTCACAGAAGGACGGAAGAACGGATTGACGTCCTAACAGACAACGTTTGTGGGTTTCAATCTATTGTACAATTGATTTTTAGGTTGCAACCATAACCTTTCAAAAGTCATTGAATTACTATTCTCTCCTTTGGTGAAAAATGATGGATGATGGGTAAAAAAATCGTCGCTTATAAGAAATTACTTTGCGGAATAAACCCCTATTGCAACCCCCAAGTATACCGTGTACCTCCTGAGAGTGGATAGACGGAAGGGGAAGCACAGCCCCCTCTCGCGGGATTGCACTTAATTAGACATGAAGTAAGACTTACCTATGGAAACTGAACTGTTGCTATGTGAATCATTTCCAAGAGCTTCCATTTCAGTTGTTATTATCCGTTCTTCAGTTCTGTTTGTCAACGCTGGTATATTCTCATGAAAGCTTGATCTATTTGATCTAATAGATCTATTATCTGATGCTGGTTCGTTCACGCCACAAAGACAATCAATACCACCACTGCAACAATTTCCCAGACATTCCAAGCCTTTGCATACATTTTTACAGCAGGCTAAAAGTGGTAGCATGGAAACACTTAAGATCACTATTGCGATGGTCATTCCTGTTCCGCCTGAAAAATTAATTGAAAATAGACATTTACTAACCAGAAAATTATACACAAGAATATTTGGGATTAATATAAAAGATTTGTTACTTAGAAAAGAAGATAAAATAATTATAATACTGTTGTTATATTTGATAAATGCATTTTCATAATCACAGAATATATTGGATTAATATAAAAAAATTGTTATTTTTAAAAGAAGATGAAATGATTATCATAATACTGTGTTAAAAAGGAAAAAAGATGAGATAATAGTTTGTGTATACTTAGAATTAATATGACCTATCATGACGTCATATTATGTAAGGACGTCTTAACTGGTGCAATATATACCAAACCTCAAGCTTCCCTACACAAAAGCGTATTTTTCCAAATTTCTAATTTTGTTTCATATAACCTCATATGAAAGAAATGTGACGTACATGTTACTATTTATACACATGATAAAACTGACTTTGGTTTAATATAAGAGTTGATTGTAATATGACAAAAATGGAAGTTAGACTGACTGCTTCATTGGCACAACAGTCTGTGCATTACATTCATGGAATTAGGAACACATTTTCACTTCCTCGTTCGACCCTAAACTGCCCCATGTATACATCCAATTATCTTTGTAATGCTATTCACTTTTTACTTCGATCTTCTAGGTTTGCCGTTACCTGCATGCCACGTTTCGAGTTTTTTTTAAAGTTACACCTCTCAGAGATTACACATTAATCTGACGTTTTTCGAAGAAGATGTTCAGTGTTGAGAACTCTATCAATCAACCAATCGGACGTCAGTGAGATATTGTTTTCTCACACAAGGAAACCCGTCACATGCTTCCAGGCGGGCCAAGATGAGTGGGTAAGTCTACGAACCTTACAATCATTCAGATTGCTATTAATGATCAGGATACGGACTTTCATCTTTGATATTAAGTCCCCAAACTTTGCAAAAACCATAAAAAACAATGTTTAATTGCTTGTTGGTCTTATCAAACTTTTGATAGTGCCACTCTCAGTTCAAATGAGGTTTACAGTCTTCTGGTGACGCGGTCTACTCCAGATGTACAATTAACGGAACAAGATTCTTTAAAGAACTGCGAAGAGTTTCTGACAACATGTTCTGAGAAATGGATCAATCAAGGCATTTGATGTCTCCACTTTTATACACTACAATACCTCATTTGAAACAAATGGAATGCCTTCAAAATAATGACAGATCGACAGCTGACCAGAAAAGCCTTACTAACCAGGTATTGGAGAGATGCACATTGATGAAGATTATGGGATAGCTCCATTTGTGATATAAAGGTATATTTTCGGTGCCCATTAGTATGCCTGATGTTTTCGTTATCGTTGTTATCTTAATATCATTTGTGAACGTGATATCTCTCACTTTAAAAGAAAAAAGTGTTATTACTCAACACACTCAACAAAACCATCATACCACGTACAACACGTGTAAGTATCCCACTGAACAGAACAATAATATGGTGCACGATATTATTATAATTGTGATATCTGAAACAAGTCGCCTTGAATAAAAACAGGACTGGGTTGAAAGTTGACACTGTTGATAGCGATAGATCGAGATAAGTGGCTGCTACAGAAGATGGACGATATAGATGGTAAATACATGATTCGTTATCTAAACACATCATCAATAAGTCTAAGTCTTATAAAGTCTTCGATAAGTTTAACCTCGCATGAAAGCAAAACCAAGTCGGCTGGAGAGGAGTATGTACAGTTAGTTCCTACATGTTTGACAATAACATGTTGGAAAATATGCCAAAACTTGATGTTAAATACTTATCGTATAATGATAGCAACCAGTGTTATCTCATAGCATTACATGTAGTAGTAAGTTTTGTATGGAGTTTAATCAACCAAATCCATCTCTGTTGTGTTTGGATGAGACTAAATCTTTTAAAAACTGTTTTACTTTCCAATTTTATATCAATTTCCACGTCATTGTATTCAATTCTGTTGTATATTTACCAGGTATTTTAGAATTTTAGAATCCACTTTTAAAACCGTCTACCACTCTGACTGAGTTGTCTATATTTACTGGTTTCTTTCTGTATTTTCTTATGTTTAAGTAGAATCTTACTTTCTTATAACTTTTTATTTGCAATAAACAAAAATGGTTCTTTGTTTATATTCCTCAATGAAAAGTAACATATTTCATCAACTTACTTAAAATTACTTAAGTTAAATTTGAATAACAAAGTGATACAGAATTAAACAACGTAATTAATAAATATTACTAGCTAAAATAATACGACAAAAACGTTCTAGTTTGTGATACATGACTTTAATAATACAACATTAACATTCCCGTTTGTCCGACGTTTACGTCTTAAGTAATACAACGCAAATATCCCTGTCTGACATACATTACTCTCTTAACCAATGGAGAGGTAAATCTTACTGATTGTCTTATGTTACTCTCTTAAACGATACAAGATAGATATTCCCATTAGTCACACGTTACTCTCTTAAACGATACAAGATAGATATTCCCATTAGTCACTCATTACTCTCTTAAACGATACAAGATAAATATTTCAGTTTGTTGTATGTTACTCTCTTAAACAATACAGAATATATTATTGCTTTTTAATGATAGGGAAGTAAATATTCTCGTTTGTCAGACGTTAACTTGTAAAAACGATACAAAGGTAAACATTCTAGTTTTCCACGCAATCCCTTGTCGCTTATAGTACAACACATTAATACAATAAATACAATTTTTTATTGCAAACAAAAACATGCATGGAAGTACTATCGTCATTTAATCAGTAGGTTCAACAAGAACAAAATTATCTCAAAATGCCATTGTGTACTTACAGAAAGCGTACATTCAGGGTCTACAAATAAGTTTTCGTTTCATATTAGATGTTATAAAACACGTCATGGAAGTGGCGAGCAAAACGTAAAACTTGTAAACTAGTTTCATAAACTCTAGAAAGAAATAAAAACTTCAAAATGCGTGTTCATTACATAACTCAGACAAGCTACTTTAAGACAAATTTAAAGTCAAAAAGTGCAGGACGAAAGTTTAAAAGGTAGCAATTTTGTTGCACCATTTTCAATTCATGACGTCATTGTCCCTGTCAAGACTTCACAATTAATATTCTGACTGGCCCATTCCATGAAAACATGATAGACGAAGCGAAGGAGATTCAAAATGACACTGCTACAAATGCGTTCATAGTTGTATAACTGCAAAGTATGCAGGAAATACATATATAGAGATTAGTATAGGAAATATCAAAACATCTGACTGTATACACCATGTAGAATATGTCATTATGTGAAACTGATAACAATGAACGGGCTTTCCCTACTAATCAAATAACAGCTCCACCAAGACAACAGAACGAATCCCTATGCGCATCGGCGATATGTGCCTTTAACCTGTTATTGATGTCAACTGTCATCCAGAATACAATAGATAGGTACACGTCGTACTAGAATATATATTGTAATGTAAAATATTACAAATTTTTTGTTGTTATCAGCCGATAAAGATAAAACACTAAAACATGGTCGAGTAGGCTTTTTTCATCAGATTAAAATCATCGCCCTTAAAAGAGTCTGAGATAGGAATACATCACTAAACGTAATTGCATATTTGTGTGTGGGGGTGGGGGTGTGGGTTAGAGGGGTAACAGTTAATCGGGTAACCCAGTTCCTCCAGTCATGACGTCATAATAAGAAGGAGGCGGTATATCAGGTAAAGCAGCATCAGAGGGCGGGGCGATGTAAGGAGGGGCATCAGAAGGCGGAGCGAAGTAAGGAGGCGTATCAGAAGACGAATCAGAAGGCGGAGCGATGTAAGGAGGCGAATCAGAAGACGAATCAGAAGGCGGAGCGACGTAAGGAGGTGGATCAAATCTACTGTCGACAGGAGGCGCAGAGGGAGTTAATGATAGTTCTGTGACTTCTATCTCTCCTATATCTGCAACATTAAAATATAACTTTATATCAGTGTAGGCAATGGTTAAGATTCTAAGATTTAGGATTGAACCAGGACAACAATTGATTTTTGAAAAAAACACTAGCGGAAAAAAGAAACGCAAGTTAGGTTTTTGTGATATAATTTTAAGACACGACGGCGAAATTTAATTGAATTTGACACTGAGATACCTCCGTGCGCTGTGGAAATGTTCTTCGGTTAAAATTCAGTCGACCGTGACCTCACTCGACACTGCATGCTTTCAACAGATTTTTCATGAAAGTGTGCATCCAGGATACTCCTGCACCACATGTGCTGGTAAATAATTGCATGTCGAACATTGGAACAGTATAGATCAGCTACACATTTTTTCGAAGCGAATGTAAAGAGAAATGCCGCGACTGCGTGAAGTCGTTAGGGGTAGGGTCATTACTCTGATAATGGAGGAGCATTCGCAACGCCATGTAACCCAGCAAAATGTTTTACATGAAACAACGATGTCCCATTAAGTTGGGCGTCTCAATCAGGCGTCACAGGGAGACTGGATGACCGTGCCAGAAGCGGACATCGTAACCCATTTCAGACGACGACGGAGACGGCACACCAAATTGTCGGCACTCACTGTCCGCCAGTGTGTCTAAGAACGGCTAGGAATCAGTTGCGGGAGTTTCATTTAAGGCCACAGCGTCACTATGTTGGCCCACCACTTACGCAGAGGCGACGCCAATGCTTGCACATGCACCTGATCGGTTTCGTTTGGCCCATTGTGTTGTTTACTGACGAGTCTCGCTTCACTCTTTACAGGTAAAATGGATGACAACTTGTCTAGCGACGTCGTTACGAGCGATATTCTGACGATTATGTAACAGAAAATGAAAGATCGGGCGAGGGTCTGCTATGGTATGGGCAGGGATATCTCAAGATGTGAAAACACCTCTCGTGGTTATCCATGGCAGTAACATATCGAGATCAGGTCTGAAGACTACAAGTTCTTCCTCTAATCCATCAAAATAACCTTACGTTGCAGCAGGACAACGCGAGGTCACATGTTATCAGCGTTTGTCTTGACTTTCTGACTCAAAACAACGTCCATGTTCTTCATTGGCCACCAAACAGTCCAGATTTGTCCCCAATCGAACATTTGTGGGAGGGTTAGGAAGCGCGCTATCGTCCCATATAACGTTGCTCAACTCGTCCATGTCCTTATTAAGGAGTGAAATAACATCCCTCAAAGGACAATAAACATCTCGATGGGGTCAATGTTAATGAGAGTAAGAGCAGCGACTGGTGGGCACACACGCTACTGATTTGGTTCAGACGTTTGATACCCTTGTTTTAACGCTATTCACTCAAACGCCGTCTGTGATAGGACAACAAAAATCATCCAAATGTATTCAGTAATGATGAAATAATCGAGAAACTCAAACAATGAACTAATCATCAACGAATCATGTAAAATAATGACTATCGAAAATAAACATGCGTTTCTTTTTTCCGCTAG
This sequence comes from Ylistrum balloti, assembly GCF_031769215.1. Classification (NCBI taxonomy): domain Eukaryota; kingdom Metazoa; phylum Mollusca; class Bivalvia; order Pectinida; family Pectinidae; genus Ylistrum; species Ylistrum balloti. The sequence goes on from NW_026782205.1 coordinate 456,102, forward strand.
TATAATATATGTGTTAATATCCAATTCATAACGATATGAGCAAATGACCTTCATGGACCTCGCTAATTATTTTTCTAATCTTCTTTTTCTATCCTACAACATTTAAGACATCAAATCAACAAGTCTTTTGAAGACGCTAACCTTATTTAAATGGAGTTGAGTTAAAGATGTTGATTTCCTTATCAATATATATCTATATAACACGCACGTCATCAGAAGGGATTTCATGCATTGATGCGATATCAATTAATGCTTAAGTACATTAAATTTACCTGTTTTTGATGTGAGATTAACAAAATTAGTTGTTGTTAAGTTTAACGACAGAAATAGTAGAGTCGTGATATCTCGCTTACCTAAAGAAATCAAGCTATTGTGTCGTGAAACAGCTTCGATCTCCGGTGTATTACTATTACTACTTGGCCTTCTGTTTGTCACAAGGTCTATTATAGAAAACAGACAATCAGAAATACGTCCACACAATCCTTCCAACGCTGGACAGACAGTGTCCTTCAGACATTCGCAGCCAGTCCTTATAAGCGTACCGCACCCTCCAATTACACAGAGAAACACGATAATCGGAACGATAATCCCTGCGATTCCTGAAAACCAGGGAGACATTATGAAATATGAAGTAATCTTTAAAATATGGTGGCTGTAGCAGTGATATTCCGACGAAAACGTAAAAATAATACAACATTTAAGTCAAATTTGCTTAAATGTATCAGTTTGACATTTATCGTTCAGGTTTTTTCAAGTGATCACCCAAGACTAGAAATTTCGGGAGACTACTTTTTCGCAGTGACCTATACGGTTTTACGGTGAAAATACAAGTGATATTTTCCTGACTATAGTATGAAAGTAGTTCAAGATGTAATACGTTTTCACTTATTTTGACCAATCATATCACAATAACACTAGCAATTACTTCTAGAGTACATTGTGGTATCCTAAGGTGGTTCAGATTGTGAAAATATAACTGACATGAATGAATTGTTATAAAGACAGCGTTCCTTTTTTCTTGGCATTTATATTTCATCTCGTGGAAATTGAAGAATTGAGTATTTTTCATTAGTGCTGCGCAATCGTGAAATTTTCTTCCCACTCGGTGAGTGCAATTCACCAAGAAACAAAACACATCCTCTATATTTTTCAGGATACGAGATTAAAAACCGTATACCGTCTGAAATACCTCAATAATCCCCTTATCCAAGTCCTCTGAAAACCACGAAATATGTGATCGGTATCTTTTAACTCAAGGACACGAAGTTGATTATAACGATGAAACGTCGGTGTGAAACTATTTCTTATTGAGGTAAACAAAATAAAAGCTAATAAAGACGAGAATATCCACCAGTAAAGAAATCATAAAGTCACCGTTAAAAACATCATTCAAAGTAGAGAGTTTAAACTAAGACCAGTGAACACCACAGATATTCTTTTTAATGTTAACGTGATATTTATTGAATTCCAGCGAGCCATTTCCAAAATATGCCAAATTTCGGCAAGGATCGTAGAATACGTATTATAATGGATATGAACAATCAATTGCAAATTTATCATATCCTTCTTAAAGTTTCATATATCTTTTGTCATACTATCCCTGTGTGTAACACTTTGATATTCATTTCCTTTGAAGACTATTGTCTATTTCATGACGTAACCTAATTAGCGAAATGGTGACCAGGTTAAGCAGATTTACACTGTAACAACAATCAAGTCCATCTTTTTAATGATGGTCGAATTTTAATTGATGATTTTGGTTAGCTGATGAGAGGTTCAGACGTCACAGGCTAAGAAATAGAATATGTATTCCTAGTATCAAACATAAGAACAAGGTTTCAGTTTATAAAACAAATTTAGAAAGACAACGTGATCCTTTGAAAACAACTTTGGACAAATCTGGCAAAACTTCTGTGAAGGCGATACATGTGTTAGTGCTATGCGAAATTTAAATTAGTTTCGAGAAATCAATTCAACATTATTAACAAACAAGTTGGAACACCAATGATGTCCTATCCAGGAAGTATTAGGAAAAGCGTTCAGTCCGAATCAATACAGTAATGTATTGCAAACATCCTACGTCCTAATGTAATACTTAATAAATCATTATGTAGTATGTCAGGACAATGCTTTACGTCCTTCTGTATTAGGTAATGACAAACTTTCTACGTCCTTCTGTCTTAGGTAATAACAAACTTTCTACGTCCTTCTGTATGAGGTAATAGCAAACTTTCTACGTCCTTCTGTATGAGGTAATAGCAAACTTTTTCCAAATGAGTTCAATCAGAATTATAATCCATTATAAACAATTAGTTGTATTATTGTATAGCATATGAAGATAGTGTGAAGTAGGTATACCTGTCGGTCCTTATTCTATCACCTTTATTTTCGTCCAAACCTTTACGTCGTACACGACTCTAAGGAGTCAGCGAGTAAAAACAATAAATAAAACACGAAATCTTCAAAGAATTATTTAATTATCGGTATTACTACATCTTTTTTACAATGACGTTAACACAATTGGAAAGAAACAAATAATGAAATTAATAAAACATCCAACAAGAGTCTTATTTTGATGTGTATCTCGTTTAACAAATGCGAATGTGGACAATTCAAATCTTAATCAATAAAATCTGATATCTCATTGCCATTGTGCCAAGGACAGACGGACACAGGACGAAAAACTTTTCTACACTTAGTAAATCACACAAAAATATCTAAACTATTTTGACAAAAAGTAACCATCATATAAAAAGTTTCTCTAAATATAACGTATTGAATATATACAAACTCATACAATAAGACATATGGACATAAAGTAACATTTTATCACAGATACCGAGTAAGACATGGATTTGTAGAGGTAAGTAAGCAAAAAAGCTTGCGAAATTATCAACATAAAGGAAACCCTTTCATTACAAAATTTTCCGATTTCACAACAACATCGCGTTACACATTATCATCAAACATCTGGACGGATTATCTTCTAGTTCTCATCTAAATAGGTGAACAGTTCCACTACAGTAATGAAATATTATCTTGAAACGTTCATTTAACTACTTAGAATATCAAAATACAAATATATAATTCCAAAACAAGATATTTACTAATTATAATTATCACATGTAAATATATCAAAAAAGTTTGATTACACAATATAAAATCAAATTATTAAAACAGTATATTGCATGTTTATATCTTAAAATAGATTATTCACAAGAAAACATTAACAATGTACATCCCAAAACACGTCATTTATACAATACATTGTGGCACCCTGTCTAAATCATAAATATTGAGTGCATTGCTTTCAACTTCGCCTATATATAGCATTCGTATGGGTTCTTGGTGATTGTCAATATCATAATTAGTGTCAAATTAGTCATAAGCCTTTATGAAGGCATAATGTAGATGTAAGGAAATTGTCGTGAAACCACGTGGTTTCACCATAACATCGTATTTCGGAGAATGCAATAAACACAAGATTGATAAGACAATTTCTTTTTGTAACAATTATTCCTGCAGCGCTGCTTATGAAGTTAAATCAATGATAATCACAATAAAAAGTATAGGCTTATTTCCACCTTGTTTTTGTATATTGCCAAAAGGAATCGCGACACTCATACATCTGATACATTAACGTTTCCGGTGATTACATCGTAGTATGAGGGAGGTGGCATGTTAGGATATGTCGCCTCAGGAGTTGGCGCTACGTAAGCAGGTGGAGCATACCTGTTGCCACTGGAGGGCGCTGAATGGTGACTTAACTCCAAAGTCGTTGCATCATCAAAATCTGAAAAAATATTAAGAAAAGCCAGTTAAATTACAAAGATTTATCACAAAAGTTTGAATAATGTAGTTCTACTTTGTATGTGTCAAAACCAGGAGACCTCAGAATCTATCGAAATAAAACAAAAACCACAATGAGTTTGGAAGCAGGAAACCTTAAAAGATATTGAATCTATATACTATTGATATATCCTAATGTAAGTGATACTTTTACTTCAATCATCTGGACAATGGGAATTATAAATAGATTAAGTACTCGAGAATTGTTATTTTAAATAGGAATATCAAACACTTGTGGTGAAATTGACGCAAAACATAATACAAATATATTCCACTTTAAGCGAAATTGCTTCATTTCAAGAATAACATATCACCTATAATTGTGTTTGTATTGCATAAATGCCATAAGCTGTTACATGATTGGTTTGTCGTAAAGAGTATTCGCATAATTGTTCATTTGTAAGAAACTTAAGTGCAGAAATGTGATAATGTGCCAATATATCTATTGCACACGAGGAAGAAAATAAAAGAATTTGAAGTTGCAAAAACTCGATATTTTTTTTTTGTCCAAAAATCCAAATCCAAAATTATTTATTCCCTTCTAGGAATGAGATCCTCCCAAAAAGAGTTGATAGTTTATATTAGTCTTACCTAGTGTATTACTGGTAGTTGGTGGTATTGTTGCCGGCGTAGCGACCACGGAAACTTCTATTTCCCGCGACTGAGTTTGGCTACAAAATGTTCTGCATTCATTAGTTACAGACGTCACACAAGAACGACCTCCGTCCTTTAAACAGCAGAAGAAGTCTGATACTAGCTTCCACACACCACATAGACATCCAGAAACTAGTTCCAACAAACCACATAGACATCCAGAAATAGTATCCAAAATCTGTCTAAAGCATTCCCGGTTGTGCGCACAAAACCCCACTATAACTATTCCGATAATCAAGACTCCAATTATTGTACTTATAACTTCCCCAGTAGCATCTGTTGAAAACGAAAAAAGGACAAAAATACAAATTTAACACAATACCATATATTTTATTTCGGTATCGCAGGGTGAAAACTGCATTACATTAAAACAAGATAATTATAAAATCCTTATAAAAACCCATCAGTTTGACTCAATGTCCAGCGTTACAACTCAGTTACAGAATGCATATAATACCGGTGAACACAATAATCGTTCACATATATGTATATTCCTACTTTTGTGTCATGACAATCGTGTAACAATAAATATCATATACTGAATGCTGAGCATCCTTTTATTACACCACTTGATTATGCTGACTAATCATGCTTCAGTTTTACAATCATTTATATTACGCATCATTGATTATAATACGGACTTCTCGCGTTTATATTGGATTCCTGTCTCCGCAAGAATCAATATAAACAGGGTTTTATTACTGGTTCGTCTAATTGCAAAATCCAACCAACCAGCTAAGATTCTTACTTCCTTATCATGGTTATGCCTGCTTCTTCAACCCATGGTGTTCGACGGCTTGTTACTAATATCAGAAATTGTGTCGGTAAGTGACAGACAAACTCAAAACACAGAGGTTCAAAAGATTTAGGTTAACAAAGATCACAAGGAACACTCCCAGCTTCATATCGCACAAAGAAACAGAATATTCCTCAGTGAGATCACTATGACGACCGTAAAACTTTTCTGTAGTCATTTTGATAAGCTCTTATAGAATCAGTCAACAGAGTGACACAGTTAGTTCCCGTAGGTTGGTCAATATGAAGCCAGTCTTACGCATATTGACTCCGTTATTATCTGCACGATTAACATGACAGATGTCGATTAAGCAGAAAAGGTTTATCTTTACGGAACGCATGGAATTACCCCCAGTAATTTCCGAAAATGCCAAAAATACACAAATGAACATAATATAATTACACGTATCTGTTGATGTAAATTGTCGATATAACATTGCCTCGACAATATTTTAAATATGATAATTTTCAGCAGTTCCTTACTTATTTAAAAACATTATCATTTTATAGTGTTTACTGTTGTCATATTTGGGTTTTTTCAACCCTGTCGCGGCACTAAATATGTAATATCACAGGCCCAAGGAAACATTTGAGTCTTAAAATAACATCAAGTATAATTTGGTCCGCAGACAAAACTTCATTGTCCCTGAAATGATCCTTTAGAAGCCAAATAATGAATTAAACTACATTACATTGGCTATTTTATCCTTTTACCACACGTCAGTGATGCTAAGGCCCTAAATGTTAAAACCCAGAAGGCGACTGAAAAACATAGATCGAAGTAAATTTCATAATCTACATTAGATAAGGATTCTATAATTTTTGCAACGTCAAGTACATGTTAAATTCTGAACCGTGCAACTATCCGTGGCATGCAGGTTACGGCAAACCTTGGGGGCTAAATGTCTACCAACAATATCTACCACCTGTAATCTCTAATTTGTTTTTCAAGATAAAACAACCTCGTTCTTGTTCCACAAGCCTATCTTGTCTTTTTCGATGGCTTCAAATTAATTTTTCTTTATAGAAAAGAGATATATTTAGTGATGAACTAAACAGTTATGTTCTCCATCACTTACCCCGACATCTTTCCATCCTGGAAACTACCCAACTATATGTCATTACTATTCGGGTAGCTTTGTGTTAAAGATGTGGACACCATTAGATAGGTACATGTATGCGTGTACCCTTTATATGACAAAACTAATCAAAATAATACGGGGACCTTGCTCGAGTTTGTTCTCCTGCGGGAAAAGGGAACTTACATATGCATACCTATGATGTATATATTACCATTACTACTTAATAACGAATATTAATTGGCATTCATAAAAATGACGTCTCAATGACAAATGTTTTATTTCTTTTTTTTATCTTAAAGATTTCAAAACCCTGTTTAGTGCCATCATGAAACCAAATTTTAACGCACTCACGGACGGAAACGGTTAATAAACATAACCAGAATTATGATTTCATTACAGCTGGTGTGAAATGTGTTCCTATGAATCGATATGTAATAACTTGGGTAAAAACCTCTGTGTGTATATGACTTTTAGTGCCTATCAGTCTTGTTAGTGCCTATCGGTCTTTATGCGTTTAGGCGTTTAAACTCACAACAGGAACCAGACCATAATAAAACCTTATACTCACAACAGAAACCAGGCCATAGTAAAACCTTATACTCACAACAGAAACCTGGCCATAATAAAACCTTAACACTTACAACAGAAACCTGGCCATAATAAAACCTTATACTCACAACAGAAACCAGGCCATAATAAAACCTTATACTCACAACAGAAACCTGGCCATAATAAAACCTTAACACTTACAACAGAAACCTGGTCATAATAAAACCTTATACTCACAACAGAAACCTGGCCATAATAAAACCTTATACTCACAATAGAATCCTGGCCATAATAAAACCTTAACACTCACAACAGAAGCCTGGCCATAGTAAAACCTTATACTCACAACAGAAACCTGGCCATAATAAAACCTTAACACTTACAACAGAAACCAGGCCATAATAAAACCTTATACTCACAACAGAAACCTGGCCATAATAAAACCTAAACACTAACAACAGAAACCAGGCCATAATAAAACCTTAACACTTACAACAGAAACCTGGCCATAATAAAACCTTATACACACAACAGAATCCTGGCCATAATAAAACTTTAACACTTACAACAGAAATCTGGCCATAATAAAACCTTATACTCACAATAGAATCCTGGCCATAATAAAACCTTATACTAACAACAGATATCAGGCCACAATAAAACCTTATACTCACAACAGAAACCAGGCCATAATAAAACCTTAAATTCACAACAGAATCCCGGCCATAATAAAACCTTATACTCACAACAATATCCTGGCCACAATAAAACCTGATACTCACAACAGAAACCTGGCCATAATAAAACCTTATACTCACAACAGAAACCTGGCCATAATAAAACCTTATACTCACAACAGAAACCTGGCCATAATAAAACCTTATACTCACAACAGAAACCTGGTCATAATAAAACCTTATACTCACAACAGAAACCTGGCCATAATAAAACCTAATACTTACAACAGAAACCAGGCCATAATAAAACCTTAAATTCACAACAGAAACCAGGACATAATAAAACCTTATACTCCTAACAGAAACCAGGCCATAATAAAACCTGATACTCATAACAGATACCAGGCCATAATAAAACCTTATACTCACAACAGAAACCTGGACATAATAAAACTTTCACTCACAACAAAAACTAGGACATGATAAAACCTGGTACTAACAACAGATATCAGGCCATAATAAAACCTTATACTCACAACAGTATCCTGGCCATAGTAAAACCTTATACTCACAACAGAAACCAGTACATAATAAAACCTTATACTCACAACAGAAACCAGGCCATAATAAAACCTGATACTCATAACAGATACCAGGCCATAATAAAACCTTATACTCACAACAGAAACCTGGATATAATAAAACCTTCACTCCCAACAGAAACCAGGACATGATAAAACCTGGTACTAACAACAGATATCAGGCCATCATTAAACCTTTCACGACAACGGAAACCTGACCATAATAAAACCTTATACTCACAACAGAAACCTGGCCATAATAAAACTTTAACACTTACAACAGAAACCTGGCCATAATAAAACCTTATACTCACAACAGAAACCTGGCCATAATAAAACCTGATACTAACAACAGATATCAGGCCACAATAAAACCTTATACTCACAACAGAAACCAGGACATAATAAAACCTGATACTAACAACAGATATCAGGCCATCATTAAACCTTTCACCACAACAGAAACATGGCCATAATAAAACCTTTTACTAATACCAGAAACCTGTCCATCATTAAACCTTTTGCTGATATCAAAGGCTTTTAACTGACAACTGAATCTTGATCATCACAAAACCTATAATGGAAAACGGAAGCTTGACCATCAGAAAATCTTTCACTGACAAATGAAGCTTGACCAACATGAACTTAAACTGACAAGGACAATCTGGCCATCAGGAAAACATGAACTTTAAATAACAACAGAAATATATCAAGAATACAATCTTACACTGACAACAGACATCTCGTTATGATAAAACCGTTACGTGACTGTTATATACTCAAACCTCACAAAGATTCGGATAGAAGCTAAATCCCCCTAGTAGGTCATTTTTACCATAATGTATAAACTAAGCACGAACCAGCTCAAATCTGAAAAAAAATAACAGGTTCAATAGAAACAGAAATAGATCAGTGATAGATGATAAATTTGTTAGTGTCAACAATAGAAGACAAAGCATACCTTCATTTAAGAGCACACTGTAGACCTTTCTAACACCATCGCCTCTGTCAAAAACTGTGGACCGTTATACATATAGCCATCACGTGCACGATTCGTGAGTATTATCAACGCGATTGAAAATTGCCGTGTTTATATCTATATCTGAAAATGAATCATGTGGTGTTAGGTACTGATGTCACACTTCTTTAACGTACGTGTGTCCAGAAGTGTGAGGACCCTATTTTAAGGAAGTTTCAGTAAATCGCCAGAAACTAAATAAGGACCCTCTGAAGAGATTTATAATGAACATCACTGTGGGCTACAATGTGGAACACTAGTATTCCCCCATGGTTTTAGGCATCTCAATAAACAAACAGTGAGATAAATGGAATTTTTCAAATATGATTCACTTACCTCCTTCTGAACTGATATCTTCGTCCATTTTGACATCCACGGTGATTATAACATTGGGACTAAACGATATCGTTCCAGAAGAGTTATAAACAAACTTGAGGTAGAGGATCTTCCTACCCTTAATACAATATTCATCGTCTAAATCTGTTGATTCGCAGCCGTAAGACTGTAGATAAGAAAACAAAAAGATCATAAGGACATGATTTCCTATATAACAGAACAAATGACATCAGACAGACATAATTCTCTACCTAACCAAACAAAACGACATCAGACAGACATAATTCTCTACCTAACCAAACAAAACGACATCAGACAGACATAATTCTCTACCTAACCAAACAAAACGACATCAGACAGACATAAGTCTGTATAGAAACCAAACACTACGACGTTAGACAGACATAAGTCTGTCCACAAGAAAATCCCAATGACGTAAATTTGTAAACAAACAAAACACAGTGACGTTCGACCGACATAAACATGTATATCATAGGAACAAGAAAAATGTAAATATGTTTATAAATAGAGATAACATAACAAATGGTTGTTTTATTGTATATGTGTCTTTCGCTGTAGTTATTAGTCCCACTGCGGGAACCGGGGGAACTACACTACTTGTTTGCAACATCATACTGTGTTGTGAATCGTAAGTAGATTACTCAGGACTACATTTTGACCTTTGACCTATTTTTTTTTATTTGTGCTCTAACCCCTACACTTATATAATCACTGGAACTTCATACCGGTGGATGTGTCATGTATCAAACTCCGACCTACATTTTGACCTTTGACCTACGTCAGAGAAAACAATCAGCATGTTATTTCACAATTGGTGGGAAATTGTTATTGACCAAATTGTCTTGCTTTTCGAAAGTTGCCAAAGGCAAGAGCTTTAGCCAGTTTTTTTTCGTAACTTTTGAAATACAACAAATGAGAGTTGAAGAAGTATCATATACAAAATAGCTAGTTTATGTAACCTGTTTCTATCACAATAAACGATCCATTTGCCAGCTCTGTACTAAGGTGGCAATAGTTAACATGTAATCATATTGAATTGTATTGAAAGAACGATTATCAAAATGCAAAACTGAAAATGGAAATGAGGAAACATTATAACTTGTTACAAACAACAAAAAGTAATTAACCAGTTCCTTATCTTCGAAGCAACATATTGGTAGAAATCCAGATGAAAATGTTTTACAGTCCACGTTAGGAACAAATGTTTGTTCATACAACAATTGTAATAATAAATGGATGCCTTAGAAGTTGACTATCTACTTATTGAAGTAGAACTAAACAGCAAACAACTGTAGTTGTTGTCTTTTTGAAATACAATCTTTAACTACTCACTTTTGATGGAAGTTTTGTAGATGAATCCGCATATACTTCAACAAAGAACCCACAGTTATAGGTACGGAATTTTTCGATGTTGATGCATGTGGAAGAACTAGTATCTGGAGCCTCGAACCCGAGTCGGCAGTAGGCAGGGATGTCCTCCCCCTCCCATTTTATTGACTTAGATTCATCATGAGCAATTTCGTAAATCTGCAATCAAAATTATAAATCATCGCCTGAAATCGAGATATAGTATAGTGTTTTCGGTACAGGAACACAGTGTTCGTCTTCACCAGACTTAAAATTATATTATTGTGGTTAAAGTTAATTTTCCGCTTAGTTTACAGTAGCTCTATAATTATATACAATATCTTGATTTTTCCAAAACTTATCCAGTTTGTTTTTAAAGATATTTGCATTTGGAGCAGATACAATGTCTTCTGTAAGATTATTCCATGTTTTTACAGTTCTTATAGCAAAGCTATTTCCTCTTCTGTTGGTCCTGTGTTGTTGAAGAAAAAAGTGTTTTAGAGTGTCCTCGACCACTTCTTATTCCTACGTCCATCTTAAACTTTACAAAACTGCATGAATCCTTATCATATATACCATTTGTGATTTTATAGAGTTCTATCATATCCCCCTAAGCCTTCTGTATGTTAAAGTTGGAAGATGTAGCTTCTGTAGCCTGTCCTGGTACGACATATTCTTCATTCCAGGTAAACTTTTTGTGGCCCTTCGTTGACTCCAGCTTATCTATATCGTTCACTTTTACTGGTGACCAAACAGAATTTGCGTAATTCAGTTGTGATCTCACCAAGCTTTTGTACAGCGGAAGAAAAGTTTTAGAATCCATAAACTGAAATGTTCTTCTTAACAATCCGAAAATTTGATTTGCTTTCTTCACTTTTTCACTTATGTGCTTTTGGAAAGAAAGTTCGGAATCTACTATTACTCCAATGTCTTTTTCCTTATCAGTGACTCTTAGACTATTCCTCAGTAATTGGTACTTTGCTCCTGTTCCATCTATCTGTGCAGTAAGTTGTCCGACCAACATATGTTTGCATTTATCCGGATGTAATTTTAATAGCCATTTCTCACTCCATTCTTCTTGAAGTATTACTTTGTCTTCTTCTCTCTTGATTACTCTGAATTTTTTTGTATCGTCTGCTTGTAGATACAAATCTGATTTTACAATATCCGGTAAATCATTTACGAAAATGACAAACAGCAGGGGGCCTAGGACTGATCCCTGGGGAATACCAGATGATACGTCATTCCATTCAGACTGTTTGTCATTCATTCTTACATGCTGTTTTTTCCCATTCAAAAAATTTTCTATCCATCTGATAATTTGTTCCGAAATGTTGTATGATCTAATTTTACTTAATAATCTTCTGTGTGGTACTCTGTCAAAAGCTTTTCGACAGTCCATATATATGCAATCAATTCCATAACCTTTATCCATAGGCTCTGTCCATTTATCCAGTACATCTAACAACTGAATTGAACGGCCTGATATAAATCCATATTGCCTTGAAGAGAAAAGATTGTGTGACCGCATAAAGTCATTTATATGCCCGCGAATAATTGTTTCCATTACTTTACATGCCATAGATGTAAGGCTGACTGGCCTGTAATTCCCTGCTGCTCTCTTGTCTCCTTGTCTCCCTTTTTAAATATTGCACACTCTTGCATGCTTCCAATCAACAGGAATGGATCCCTCTCGAAGAGTTTGGTTGAATATCAGTGCTAGTGGTATAGCTATGGTGGAGGCAGTCTTCTTCAGAAATTCTGGTTGCATGTTATCTAAGCCTGGTGATTTATTTGGATTTAAGTTATTGAGTACCTTGGTAACCATTTCATTGGTTATCACAAGTGTTTTCATATTGCTGCTTGCTTTAATGTGCGTTAGTTCAGGTATTTCTCCTTTTTCTTCTTTAACAAATACGCTTTGAAAGAAGTTTGCAAGAATGTCAGCTTTTTCTTTTTCTGAGGCCACTATTTGAGATTTGTTGTCCAGTGGGTTTTCGTATAGTTTTGTTATTTCATCTTTGGATTTAGCTTTTGAGTTAATATATCTCCAGATCAGCTTAGGGTTACGTTTGGCTTGTACAGCAATGGGTTGTTCAAATTCCTCACATAGTTTTCTTGTCTTTGACTTAACTTGGTTCCTTACTCTGCTATATTTTCTCTTTACTTCTGGATCAGATGTTTCTGCTACTTTTTTGGAGAGTGCATACTTCTTCCTTATTTTTGCTAGTGTGTCCTCATCAATTGGAAATTGATGTTTGTTGTTTTTTCTGGTTTTAATAATTCTGGATGGTACATAGATATCAATTAATCCTGAATTTTGCTTTTAAAAATTTACCAGTTTTCATGGATGTCCCTATCTTCATTTAATAAATCTTTCCAGTTGGTCTCTATGATTTCGTTATTGATTTGCTCATAGTTTGCTTTTTTGTAACATTTCTTAGATATGTTTCTACATGTTACCCTTGTATTACAGACTATGCTCAGAAGAATAACATTTGTTCACTCTTCCCCTGTGGACTCGGTACTCTATTGATGTAACGGTGTTTTTATTGTTAGTTATTACAAGATCTAAAACATGGAGTGTGTCGTTTCCTCTCCATCGTGTAGGTTTGTTAAGCAGTTGAGGAATCTATATTCTTGTGTTTTGATACTATTTCCTTTAGAATTCCACGTTTCCCAGTTGATATTCGGATAGTTGAAATCCCCCATAGTTACTAAGTGAGTATAGTTTTTCTTTGATACCTCATTGCTTAATCTTATCAAGTTTCTATTATTCTCATCCGTTCCACTATCGGATCTGTATATCAATCCAATAAGTATTTTTTCGTGTTTATTTAAAGAGATCTCTATGAATATATTTTCTTGGAACAATGATTCTATTTCCACCTCTTTGGATGGAAGCAGTTTGTTTATGTAGAGTATCATACCTCGTCCAATACCATTATCAATGTTCTTATGGAACATATTATAGCTATTGTTTCCCTCGATAGAGAATTCCTGTGGCTGCATATTTGCTTCTGTGATTCCAATAATATCTGGATTTATATTGTTCATTCTTACAGTTAATTCAGATATCTTGTTTTTGATTGGTCTGCGTTAGTATCCATGCATTGAAGATTCGCAAATGTGACTGTGCTATGTGCTATGTGTTATAAGCAAAGGTCTGAGTTTTGACTGATTACCCTCATGTAGTGAATATTTTTATATATCCCAAGCCTAATTGCTTCAGTGTATTCTCTGTATTCTTAGTCCTAACATCGCATTTTTGCAGTGTATCCTTCACCTTGTCTGTATCGTGGGAAATTCTCCTGTGCTTGAGTCGCATTCTGGAATCCCATGTATCACAATGTTACACTCTCTGGATTTTCTTTCATTTATCTCCGACATGATGTTGTTTGTATACTGGGGTTAAGGTGGTGGTGTTTTTGCTGAGGCTTTGACTTTTTTGCTCCATTCATCTTTACGTCCTTTTGATTTCTCCTCATTAATTAACTTACGGACCATTGCCTCATCACATTTGCTTGTAATGGTTTCCTCAAGTTTAGCTATTCTGGCTTCAAACTCTTCCATAATCTCCTTACATCTTGTTTCTATCTTCATATCTGTAACTATTGATTTCTGTACGATCTGTTTGCAATCTTTACAGAACCACATGTAATCCGAATCCTGAAGCATTTTATATTCTGCGTCCTTTTTGCCAAGGCACTTTATACAATAGTGTTCTCGACATCTCTCACGCACCAGCATTTTGGTGTGAACACCCCTCTACATTCTTTACATTTCCAATGGTCGTCCTCCCCATCACTTCCCATAAAGTTAAAATTTGTTGTGAACAGGCTGGTGCTGGGAGATTTTTCTTTGACATTTGCTTTTGATCCAGTTTTAGACTTTGCACGTTTCCCTGGTCCCACTCTTTCCCTGTCGTTAGGGACGCCGCCGCCATCTTTCTTTGTCTTGCCAGCGTTCCAATAAAATATCCAAGAATTATATATTGCTATGATCACCAGTGTAAAGCATTATTTGGGATTTCTACCCCAAACGTTTAAATTTACGCGGTTTTTTGCTCTCTCTCCAGTTGTTACGTAGCTACTGACAACCGGAACCGGAAGTAATGAAGCATATTTGTTAACAGAACTTTTTACGTCAGAGACTTTTCATATGACATAGGAAATAATTTTGTTCCCATTTGAAATAGTAACAATTGACCTTCAAACCGTTGATAGTATAAACAAAACCATTTCAGGTAGACAGAATTGCTTCATCAGTATACAGTTGTCGCTAAGTAATTCCTGCTAAAAATAATCTTTTCTTACCTTCGAGTCACAAGAAGTCCGACCCAGAGTTATTGAAGTAACAGCGTCTGTCAAAACCAAGATCGTCGTAACATTTGTAAAACATCAACGAAAAAAACATAATCTAAAAGCTATGTGAAAGTTTAAATCGCATCTCTTTCAATGACACAAATAGCAATTACGACACAACCCCCGTAATATTACACATTATATTCACTCAGACTCTATACAATATCATATATTTTACACATTATCATTACCACGTTGAAAATATCTTATGTGGACTCTTGAATGTATTGGAACCTCTTCGATCAAGCCTCTTCTTATCAGTTTTCAACAACCCCTTGCCTGTTATTATCAAACCCCCGCACGTGCTTCCTTTACTCCTTGACTCAAGCGACTCGATCAGGGACAAAATAAGAGGATATGTATACGAATGCATGCCTGACTAAGATCAGTGCCGACAATTAGGAAACCTTCAACACATAAAGTTATTATATCAAACCATGTGTCATATCGGGAGAAATTTTTTTAAAAATCTAGATGATGAAATGACTACTAACCTATTTGATAAAGAGTTATCGCTATTGATACAGCAAGAATGCTGGCGCTGTCTGTTCGTCGAGTCATCTTCGGTAGATCTCGGATACTTCCGATTAACTCGGGAAGTATTTTAGTCAGCTCTCGGATATTCCCGGTTAACTCGGGAAAGTCCTTTGATTATAAACCAATAATCTAAGTCATAGTGATGTATCTGAAATAAAATAAATATATATATAAATTTATATAATGACTTTAAGTGTATATTGTTTTGTTTTACACACAAACTCACCAGTTTAGGTCTCTTACTTTAAATTCTTACCATTTTAAACTTATCTTGACAGGTCCTTTATACTTTTACGTCTTTTGTACAATCTTTTAGGATTGCAGGTTGTAACTCTAGTAGACTAAAAAAGTCCCTGAAAAACATATTTTAATTCATTTGAATAAAGTATCAATTCATGATAATCCCGACCTTTAGAAATTATCGAATATTGTTATCAACATGTTATCCTCGAATAATTCTGCTTCTTTTCCGTGAGTTACCTCCCCCACTCAACCAAGGCAAAGTGTCTATCCAATGAAATACGTTTGGAAAATAAGTACCGACAATTTGTTTTCTACATGTGGTCACTTTCACTCCTTTACACTGTCTGTATTCCTCTAGTCGTGATTCTTATTAATCCAGTTTACGTGTGCCCTATGTTGTCAAAGACCCTGTCTGACTATTAACAAAGTTCCCAACAATCATCCTTTAGAACTCGACAGGAGAAACAACGATCAGTCAATGGAGACTTGGTTATTGCTGTAAAACGTTTTAGACATAAACAAACAAAACAATGTCAAATCAAAAGTTCCACATTGGGTTCTGTAATAAATACATGACAGAAAATAACGTTTTAACTTAAGTAGAATTCTGGTTTAGTAAAACGAACCTGGTCATTGACTTGTCTGTCTGAATACGATTTCAAGACTGATCGGATTCATTTCGAAATACAATCCTGGACGTTAACGTGAATGTGTATCGATTACAAGTAAGAAGTGTAGGTGTGTGTACAAGTTCATGCTTGTACATGGTACACATGGGGTACACGACATACCCCACCGATCACACAGAGTGTGGTGAAATACTTTATCAATCCTAAACAACAGTTCCCCTGTCTCTTCTGTACTAAAACAAGGCTTACGATGATCCAATGTTGTTTTCACGTTTTCGCAGTCAATTATGACCAATACAATTTGTAGCTATCTTAATGGTTTAGAATACTTTAGTTCAATACTAACACAGGTGCATACCAGCAGAGTAGTACAGACAGAGTGGTGTTTATAAAAGCTATATATACATTCCTATGCCAGAACGCACCATACCTTCGTACAGCTATATCCGTGATGGAATAGGTAAACATTATATTCTAGAACTAGTCCGTGGCTCTACGACCCGAGATGTCTTACCGGAGGGTGGCCATTGATTACCAATATATATATATATACATGTGAAGGCCAGGTCGGTCGTATGAAGGACTACACAATACAATAACTTAATGTTGGTACGTTGCTGTAAAGCTCGGCGAACAGAACTTAAATCTACCCTACCTTTATTGCACGTGTACATCCGGTCTCTGAGACTCAGCCTGTTCCCTTGGTATTTACGTACACATGTACCACATATAATCGATTTCACCCGACGGAACTTTATCAACTACAGATACGTATGACACACTTACATGTTACTATTTTTAGAACGATTTCGCAGTTGTCAAACAGGTAATAAACGTAGGCCAGGTGCATTACTAAGTTCACACAGTTGTTTGACTACAGAAGAATCACTTGGTTAAAATATTATCCTTGTATCGACTTACTTACGTGTTGTATAAGTTACAATGTCGGCTGTGTTGTATCTGACAGAGACTATCTGGTTAAACCGTAACATCACAATCTCGTTCCACGCGTCAGTGAATTCGTGACAATTAAGGTCTTGGCTGGCGCATACCTGAGGCTTAACGGGTGGATGGATTTACTTAACTTCGATAATTGAATTTCTAAACAAGCAAATTAGTTTTTTACTCAATAACGATGATTTTTTAAATAATAATTTTGTCATGAAATTCAGTTTTTAATACATAATATGTTTTCCGTACCCTTCCTGACAATGGAATAATAACAATGTAACATTCGGAGCACTCCACAATTGTAGCACATTATAGAGGTAACATATGAGGTGTTCCGGGAGGATACGCTCTTGTAGTACACCAAACTATTAGATCATTAGCAATCTCAAGGATAATGGATAACGGTACAGATTACAATGATAATCATATTGTTGTTCACCAACAGTACATGATTATCAGAGAACTGAGTCCAATGCCTATACAGACGAACCCGTACTTGTATCGACTGCTAGGTGTGATCAGGAAAAAATATCCATTGACACGGGAAAGCATTTGTTAAATATTCAAACTCATTTTTATGAGGTGAACATCCTCGTAACAGCCAAGGTCATGTTACTCCGTGTGTCAAGAAGGACACCAATAGAGAACATGTCCTCGTAACAGCCAAGGTCTTGTAAGTCCGTGTGTCAAGAAGGGCACCAATAGAGAACATGTCCTCGTAACAGCCAAGGTCATGTAAGTCCGTGTGTCAAGAAGGACACCAACAGAGAACATGTTCTCG
Organism: Ylistrum balloti; assembly: GCF_031769215.1. Classification (NCBI taxonomy): domain Eukaryota; kingdom Metazoa; phylum Mollusca; class Bivalvia; order Pectinida; family Pectinidae; genus Ylistrum; species Ylistrum balloti. The sequence continues at coordinate 474,516 of NW_026782205.1, forward strand.
TAACAGCCAAGGTCATATTACTCCGTGTGTCAAGAAGGACACCAATAGAGAACATGTCCTCGTAACAGCCAAGGTCATGTAAGTCTGTGTGTCAAGAAGGACACCAATAGAGAACATGTCCTCGTAACAGCCAAGGTCATGTAAGCCCGTGTGTCAAGAAGGACATCAATAGAAAACATGTCCTCGTAACAGCCAAGGTCATGTAAGTCCGTGTGTCAAGAAGGACACCAATAGAGAACATGTCCTCGTAACAGCCAAGGTCATGTAAGCCCGTGTGTCAAGAAGGACACCAACAGAGAACATGTCCTCGTAACAGCCAAGGTCATGTAAGTCCGTGTGTCTAGCAGGACACCAATAGAGAACACGTCCTCGTAACAGCCAAGGTCATGTTACTCCGTGTGTCAAGAAGGACACCAATAGAGAACATTTCCTCGTAACAGCCAAGGTCATATTACTCCGTGTGTCAAGAAGGACACCAATAGAGAACATGTCCTCGTAACAGCCAAGGTCATGTAAGTCTGTGTGTCAAGAAGGGCACCAATAGAGAACATGTCCTCGTAACAGCCAAGGTCATGTTACTCCGTGTATCTAGCAGGACACCAATAGAGAACATGTCCTCGTAACAGCCAAGGTCATGTTACTCCGTGTGTCAAGAAGGGCACCAATAGAGAACATGTCCTCGTAACAGCCAAGGTCATGTAAGTCCGTGTGTCTAGCAGGACACCAATAGAGAACATGTCCTCGTAACAGCCAAGGTCATATTACTCCGTGTGTCTAGCAGGACACCAATAGAGAACATGTCCTCGTAACAGCCAAGGTCATATTACTCCGTGTGTCTAGCAGGACACCAATAGAGAACATGTCCTCCTAACAGCCAAGGTCATGTTACTCCGTGTGTCAAGAAGGACACCAATAGAGAACATTTCCTCGTAACAGCCAAGGTCATGTAAGTCCGTGTGTCAAGAAGGACACCAATAGAGAACATGTCCTCGTAACAGCCAAGGTCTTGTAAGTCCGTGTGTCAAGAAGGGCACCAATAGAGAAAACGGAGGGTCCACTTTAGTCGCCTCCTACATTCATAAAGTGAATACAGTAGGCCGTATTCTTGGAATTTCCGAGATGTATCCTTATAAGAAGGCATTAAAGAGATTCACAATGGTGTTAAATGGTGATTATGGAGAAGCCACATTTCCGCATAATTAATGGTATAATCAAGAAGTTTCATTTCCCTTCAGATAGCCCGTGTGAACCGTAAATTATTGTAGACAGATGTCCCTTCTACTCAGGGTGGATTTACATAGTACATGTTCATGCTATGGTCCAAAGAAAATGCCTGGCGACGGGCAGAGTCACGGAGACGATAAACCATCATCATCATCATCATCCTCATCATCATTAGTTATGGCCCCTCGACAGTGGTAGAAGCATCATTTCTACCTCAACGGATAAGTTTTCCTTGTGTTTTTGAATGAAGATTTCTGTGTATCAGGAATGTGACATTTTTCAGTGATTTAGCATGGGTTTTGGGATAGTGGTGGATTTCAATATGTTGAGGTGGTGTAGTTTTGATCTGTTTCAATATCTGTTGTACATAAGTGTGTAATGACTGGATTTATGTGATACCATTATGATCTCCCTGAGTTACTGTCCTGTTTCACTATGTCAATACAGATACTATAGCGACAGCGTTGACACCCGACTGCGGTCGAGAATGACATGATACCTGATATGAAAAATAAGCTATTGTGCGAGTCATTTACATAGAAGGATAGAAGGGAGAGTAGTTAAACATCAGACAGAGGACTCCATCATACGGTCGTTACAAACGGGAACATACAGACGAATGGTAGGAAAATGAAGTAAAATACCCACAAAGTGTTACCTGATATAAAACTATGAAACTTACTTCACGAAATTATCGTCACTAACAGCAGAGACGTCACAGATGCCAGTTTCAGACGCACGCCTTCACATCTGGTCAGTGAGGGTACATCTGCTTTAGATGAAATACATCAATTCTTTATATATCTAAAAATTGAACGATTTTTTTATTATATCATTACTACAAGCAATCCGATAAGTATTTATATACTGATACATAATGCATGAAATCTGTTGTTGTTTTTCTAATTTAATAAAACCGTTAGCTGAATTCATCAAAGTAACATTTGGACAGAGATACAAAATCATTGATATACATACTGCTTAACACAAACTCCGCTGATACGGATTGGAATCTACATTCACAGGAATCAGTTTGGTTTCAGTGATGCAGAATTTACTTGTTTTTCAGTTATATATTCTATATCTCTCATTATACCAGCAGTTAGTTAACATTGTTGACAAGAACGAGAATTATCGTGTTACGATTTAGTCCCCGAGGTTTGCCAAAACCTGCTTGACACGTTTTAATTCATTCGAATAGTTGCATGGTTCAGAAAATACACGTGTACTTAATGCTGTTATAAAGTTATCTAATGTATGATAATTACAAAATTTATCTAATTATTGGGCTGCTGCACCTCCTCGTAAAACTTCAACAAGTAAACCATTTACGATTTAGTCAAGATGTATTATTCAATATTTAGCATTTATTTAATTACAAGCTAGCTGGTGATAGGTATTTATATCTAATTCTACTCAAAATGCAGCTGTGTCTAAGAAATGATGTATTTTTCTTTAACGTATCCTAATATTTTCCTAAAGGTCCAGTGATATATCATACAGCAGTCGTGATGAAACAAAAACAAGCAAGGAAAACAACTGTTTGCTGGAAAACGATTTTGGAAAATTATTTGATATTCCCCAGTTTCATCGTGAAAATATTTTACTCTGGGAAAAAAATAAGAATGAAACAATGAAACAAATTATATAATCAAGAAAGATAGATGATGACGCATCTGATATTCTGTGCAGGAGAAGTAGACACACCATTTGGTTCCGTCTTTTCAGGTCGTCGTTTCGGTAATAGGAGCCCGGAGTATAAGGGTATTTCTAACACCTATTTTTAACGGCGTCTGATATTAACCGGTTTTCTGATATTTACTGGTTAAACTGGAAAGAGCCAGTTGATATCACAACTTAACAAAAGTAACGTGTAAGGGATTCATTGAATGGCAGAAGGCATACAGACACATTATATAATAATCTGTGATAATTCATGGTGTTCATCATCATATGTTTCTTTCTTATTTAACATCTGGTATAGTTTTTAATAAACATTCAAAATTATTTTTCCAGCACGAAGTATTGTATTTTATTCATAACCAATATCACCAATGATTTTTTTACAAACACACACACACACACAGACAGACACACACACCCCCTCACACACACACTACCATTTCAGTCTACTCCAAATGTAAATCTGTCAATTTCTGCTCACTAACGGTTTTCTTTGCACAACACCAAAATTTCAGTTTGAGTTATCTCCCTTGACCAAAAAAAAAAAGAAATAAACATTTTAAATTTTAGTTTGACTTTGGTTAAAATATGATAACAATGGATTGTAAAATTTGAATGCATAAAATTTAATAACATTGCAAAATAAACAATAATGATGATGGTTTGTGATATTCATAATTTTAATTGCCTAAAAATCACGAAAAGGCATATATTCACATAACATTTTCAATTAAAAATATACAAATCCTCCGTCAAAAAATAGATATCTATATGGCTGCATTAAAAACAACATTGACATTTCAGATGACATAAGATAAAACACATTTGGTAACAATTTTCTCTCTGTTCATAGCTCTGAATTACTTTCCATTTCAGTATATATCAAAATTCTGATATTAACAAAGGGCAATAATTTTGTTCAATGGTAAACAGATCAAAATACTTCAAAGAATAGAGTAAGCCTATATGCTATTATAAACGCTGATAGAGAAGACTCTTAAAAAATGTCAAATGAAAATATCAAGTTGGAAAGAACCGCTGTATACAAAATACAATCATTAATCAATTTATTTTCCATTTAACTTATCCGACAAATACAGACAACAGTTTTGGATGAAATTATATGTGCCGTTTTATTGAAATTTTTGACAGTAATGCATCATATATCAGTAATGTATCCAGCGATTAATTCAATCAAAATATCAAGTACACATGAAAATCTATTCCACTGAGGATTACTCACCAGGTGACAATACCTAATGTAAGTTTCATGTTGGCCTCCCATATCCTGATGTGTTGTTTGCCTGTGTGAACATTGCCTCCCATATCCTGATGTGTTGTTTGCCTGTGTGAACATTGCCTCCCATATCCTGATGTGTTGTTTGCCTGTGTGAACATTGCCTCCCATATCCTGATGTGTTGTTTGCCTGTGTGAACATTGCCTCCCATATCCTGATGTGTTGTTTGCCTGTGTGAACATTGCCTCCCATATCCTGATGTGTTGTTTGCCTGTGTGAACATTGCCTCCCATATCCTGATGTGTTGTTTGCCTGTGTGAACATTGCCTTCCATATCCTGATGTGTTGTTTGCCTGTGTGAACATTGTCTCCCATATCCTGATGTGTTGTTTACCTGTGTAAACATTGCCTCCCATATCCTGATGTGTTGTTTGCCTGTGTGAACATTGCCTCCCATATCCTGATGTGTTGTTTGCCTGTGTGAACATTGTTTAGTCAGTACGGTATGCAATGTCCAAAAAATGTTTTTAAAAAAAGTGTACCTCATGAGTACATTGCAAATATATTAATCAATATTTTATCCAAAGTATATTTTCCCAACATTTATGGATTTGACTACAGAAAATGCCAATATTCTCCTACTTGTTACATGTAGTAGTTCATACGATTTGATTTGATTTAAACATATTTTATATGTTCAAAAGAACGAATGGGATTAGGCCCACAGCTTAAAACGTCTTCTCCAAAAAATGACATTTCACAAAGACCTAACATATCTACAACAGTATACACTTAAATCAAGTTTGATTTCCTACATGTATGTATTTTAGCAGAGAAGAGACGAAAACGGAATAGAAATTAAGCAAAGCCAGGAAAGAGGTCAGGAATGAGATAGTCACATGTATTACTGCAGTAAAGATATTCACAGTATGGACGGACTTGGAAAAAATCTTATCGGAAAAGTTTTTAGAACCACAGAGAAGAACATTAATTGTGACGTTACAATAACGAGAAATGTTACATATTATAATTAAACAGTAGGCCTATGAATGCGTCTCGTGATTTTCGGTAGTTGGGAGCTTTAATAAGGCACGTGAGTTTGAGGAATTCAATAGGAACAAGTATCGAGGTTGAGGGATTCAAATGCAAACTGAAATGTCATCAAACAATTCTACCCGACACATACCTGTATATAGACATCACGTTAGTCAGTATGTCTGTCTGATCTAGAGGACAAACATGAAGGTGCATGTTTCTTCTCTCCGTGTCTGGTCCTTTTTGTAGTGATTTCTTCTGCATAGTCACTATATTGACTTGGATTGTTGTATAATTGATCATTATCAACAATGTATTGACAGTGATCACGTGAATAATGTAACTACGACGACTGATTGATAAATTGATCCTCATATTTAAGGGTTTTACTTTTGGGGGGCTTATTGCATCCAATTCAGTATCTATACACTTCTGCCAGCGATGTTTAAGGACATCAATGCCACTTTTAAAGAAGTCCTTTTCTTGACCGATCAGAGAAAGTCCACTGCATGTATGACGTAATCATCTGACCAAATGCGGTAAACGGAATTTTTTTCAAAGTCTGATGGAGCGAGATCCATCTCTACAAACTCACATCAAATCGAGATTAACGCTATATACTCTGTTTGTCCGTCGTCATGCGTCACCGTTATGTGCGTTGTCCGCCAGTAAACATTTGACATTTTCGATGTCTTTTCAAAACCGGAAATGAAATACATATATGTGTATGGTTTGTCTGAACACTGGGTTAGGGAATACCGTTTGTCTTTTCGCGATAGCTATTATGATCCTGGGTATAAATTATTCTAAAACCTGGTTTTGAAATAGATCCCTTCCGATACAAATGTAGTATCCGTGGCGATGTATGTTTGTACAAGTCATATCTCAGAGTACAAGGAATTGTAGTAGACAGCCGTAGAAATGTTGAGCTGGAACTACAGTCATCTGGAGGTGAATATACCTACTGGTTTTCTATGTATTTGCCTGTTGCTTCAAGGCCTATTGAGAGTTCTTCGAGAACACATTGATATCCTTGAATCTCTGTATAATGCTTACTCTGAGAAAGGCGATTTTAATGTTAAAATACGAGGTAAGCGGTATGAATTTACAGAAAACTAACGTTCAAGACCTTTACAGAGTGATTTAGATAGGACTAACATGAAAACACAATGTTCAGTCTGTATGTATAGATCATGTGTGTACGTTTTAACCAGGAACGGAAAACTGCAATGCAATTGTTTACATACTAAAAGTTCTGTAGATCTCGTTAATTACTGTAAGCTTTTGGATGACAGTGCAAACTTGTCAGAACATTGTCCTATAGTTTGTTCATTGCGAATACTTAAATCTCTATTATGGCTAGTAAACCACTCTGTAACATATATAAGTGAACGATGGTTCGATAAGTAATTATAAATGTTGTGTAAAACGCTTACTGGATTGTGTTTCAATACCAGACGAAAACCCTTCTCTCCAGGACATAGATTGATGTTATCACGATATATGTTGTGCCTTAGTCTGACGACGTTGCTTAATGAAATGTGCCAAAAGAGAAGAACACGGGTACAATCCGGGAAGCGTAGACAATACTGAACATTTTTCAGACTATGAAAATTATAAGATAGAGTTTCGTTGCCGATTACGTAATTGATTTGAATATTACATGAAAGTCAATTTGCCGGAATTGATAAATAGGGTGAATTAGACAAGAACATGTTTGGCAGCTTTTCAAAAGAAAAAAATGTAGCATCGAAGGTTCAACAATCTGAACTAAGTATGATGGGAAAATTCCCAGAGATCAAGATGATATTTTGGAAGGTTGGTCACAAAAAGAGGCTGAAGAATTTGACTGTTGTTCCCATAACGAAACTGTAGACCGAATAAAAAAGATAAAATCCAAAATTCATTCTGATAAAAAATCTATTTCTACGCAATGCTTTAACCTGATCAGAAATAAAAATTATTTGTAAAAAAGTGAAATTAAACAGAGTAGGCGGACATGAAAGTCTTGTTTATGAACATGTCAAATATACAGGACATTTGGTGATTTTCCGTATACAGAAATTATTTAACCTTGTTGTAAAACACGAATATATTTCCAGACACTGGAAACATGTTATAATAGTGATCTTACATAAACGTCACGGAAAGCCGAAAGACGATCCAACAGGGGAATAACCCTTCTGCCAGGTTTTTTTAAATGGCCATTACGAACAGCATTACATGGCTGATGAAAAATGGCCGCCATAGAGGGTGACGCGGAACATCGCCTCCGAAAAAGAACTCGTAATGTGTGTACCAGTAGCCAGAGTTTCTAGGGTGATCTGAGATCAGCTATGATGCAAGATGATGTTAGTGACTTTCAGCATGATTTTGAAGGAAATAGTGAAGAAACATTCGTAAAAGAGCCTGTAAGTGTTCAAAATGTCACGGGTGACTGTGATCCTATGTATCCCCCCACCTATGATGTCCCTGTCGATTTGGTTCATTGTGTTCCACAGGCCCATTCCCCTGTATTACCCCAGTCATCAAACCAAAATCGGTCACATAATCAAGAGTTAATCGATTATATAGACAGTAAAGTTATCAACCTCGCAAGAGATGAATATGTGAAGAAAATTACCGAGATATGTGAGCAATCAGAGGGGACTGTGATATGGTATAGAAACATTTTACTTGGCCGAACGATGAACATTTCAGAATGTCCAAAAGGAAAGCCTGTCGTAAGGAAAACTACGTCTGCAAGCCCGAGTTATATAAAATATGCTAAAGACTGCTATGTTATTCAAGCCTTTATTTCTGGTGATAATTCCGAGATAGACTCTGTATTCAGTAAAGGTAGAGCGACTGGTGTGGGGGCTCTCGATGGGTAGTCAATTCTCTGGTTCACATCTTGGTGAAAGTACTCAGTCTGAGCTCTCACAGGGGATGTTACGTCACCATATCCAAGATGTTGGTACTGCAATTGAAAACAATAGTATAGTTCATTCCATCTGTGAACGACTGAAAGCAGTAGAAAACGCACTGAAAGACAGTCAAGTAAGAGAGTGTCGAATGCTCAAATTAATGGACAATAAACATCTTGCTGATACTGTCATAGAATTACGAAATGCACTTTCATGTCTTACAATTAAAACTGGAACAATCCCGAAGTCATATTCGGACGTTTTGCAGGGCGACAGTGGAGGTATAACTCCTGCACGGAGCCTCACCGTACCACTGGCTCAAATTCCGAACGGGACCGTCTCACCTGGCGAAGGTGTGAGCGATACTACCTTACCTGTCACCAGTCAACAAGGACACGTGCGTGACCCTACGGAAGCCAGTGAAGACCATGTCGATAAGGAAGTGTCTACGCCCTCCGAACCGCCAACACCACCGTCGAGGATTAAACCTACGCCAGTTGGTAACGATGGGCCACTTATAAGTGCTAATCAACCAGGTACGACAAGGTCAACAAAAACAAATAGAAACAATGCATCGACGACCAGTCAAGTACAACATACCAACAGAGTTGCTCCGAGATCATGGGATCCACCTACCACCCCACAAGAACCACAGCATAACAGACATGACCCGTCTGTGTTTGTTTCTGATGCCGATCAGACTACCGTGAAGTCCGTATAGGGGCTAGCGGAGGACACTTCCAGTCTTAGAATATGTTCATGGAACGTTCAGAGAAATTTAAGTAGTAAGCTTGGTGACGAAGGATTTCGAGACGTGTTAGAAAATGTTGACAATTTCACTGTGAGTGGTTTTGAATGTTTCCCGCCTTTTCAGAGGGCTAAGTGTAAAGGTGGGGGCATTGTTTGTTTATTCAAGTCATGGCTTAAGGGTAACATTAGTTTAGAGTCTGTAGACGCTGATAGCATTGTCTGGGTAAAGATAAATGGTAAGCTTTTTTCAGATGGCAAAGATGTTTTTCTTGCATTAACTTACTTACCTCCTGAAAGGTCCACGTTTTACCACGTTTATGACGAAGACATTTTTGATTTGCTTGTAAATGGTATTGGGAAATTTAGTGCATTTGGTCATGTCTTCATAATGGGTGACCTAAACAGTAGAACTGGTAATATGCCTGACTACATTGTACATGACGTTCTTCCTGAAAATGTTCATCATGTTATTGATAATGTTTTTTCTTACGAGAGTGAGTCAAGTAATACCAATCGTAAGTCCCAGGACCGACAAGTCAATACGTTTGGCCGTCGACTTTTGCAGTTGTGTAAAACAACCGACTTCCGTATATTAAATGGTCGCACTGAAGGAGATATGGATGGTCGGATAACTTTTTATAATGCCTTAGGCACCAGTGTTATTGACTACGCTCTCTGTAATATTACCTCTATGAAGTTAGTTAATACCTGCCAAGTCGGTCTCTTTAACGAATTTTCTGACCACGCACCTTTATTGCTTACTTTAAAAGTAAAGACTGAAGGCTGTGATTGCTGCAATGATGGAAGTAAGAACTCTGTAGTAAGATCTGTTTCTTGGTCTAGTGATCACAAGGAAAAGTCAGAACAATTTGTGTATGATAATCAATATCTGATCAGTAATGCCTTGAATGGGCTCGATAATACTAGTGAAAGTATCGATCGTTGTCTTGCTGTATTTGAAGAAAATGTTCATTTTTTGTTTGACCGTTACTGTTGTCAGAGCAAAACTGTCAGGACCTGTAATTGTTCTTGTCATGAGTCTTCTTTTCGTAAATCAAAAGAGCCTGACAAGCCTTGGTTTGATACGGAATGTCAACGATTATACAATAATTATAAAACTGCACTTTATCACTTTAATAGTTGTAAGTCTGAACAATATAGGGTTAATTTAACCAGATCCAAGAAAAGGTATAAAAGTTATGAGGTCAAAATGAAACGTAGGTACCTCCAAATGGAGGGCGATATGATGGACGCTTTAAAGCGTAACGACCCAAAGTCTTATCAAAAATTTTCGAAAAATAAGTTAGGTGGTACCGGTAACTTGTCTCTTGACAATTTTTTTAGATATTTTAGTGATTTATCTGATAATCCAATGGACACAATTCTACATGATGATGTAATTATTGATAACAATGAGTGTGTTTATGCCGAGCTCGATGATGAATTTAGTATACATGAGTTACTTGAAGCAATCAAATGCCTCCCAAAGGGGAAATCGGCTGGCATGGACATGTTGCTTAACGAGTATTTTGTTGAATATAAAGAATTATTTGCACCTGTATTACTAAAGTTGTGTAACACTATTTTTCAAGTAGGTTATTTCCCTAAAGTTTGGGCACAAGGTGTTATTGTACCTCTACACAAAAAGGGTGACAAGAACAATGTTAATAATTATAGAAGTATTACTCTTATTAACCATGTAGCAAAACTTTTTACTTCTCTTTTAAATAAGCGATTGTTAACATGGAGTGAAAATGAAAATGTCGTTTCAGACGCCCAGTTTGGATTTCGGCCGGGCTTTGGTACGAGAGACGCAATATTTGTTTTAAATACTTTGATTACTAAGACTTTACAAAATAACAAAAGGTTGTATTGTGTCTTCGTTGATTACCGGAAGGCATTTGATAGTATATCTCATAAAAAGTTGTGGTTTAAGTTATGGAGAGCTGGAGTAAGAGGTCGATTATTGGATATTGTTAGATCTATATATGATAATGTTAAGTCTTGTGTCAGGTTGAATGGTAAACTATCTGTTATGTACGACCTCCATGTCGGCTTGTTACAAGGGGAATCTTTGTCCCCGATTTTATTTTCTTTGTTCATTAATGACATAGAGTCTGAATTAATCAATTCCAATTGTCAAAGCTACGAGTTGCAGCTGATTAACCTGTTCATACTGATGTATGCTGACGATACTGTCCTGTTTTCGGAAGATATAGACAACCTTCAAAAGATGTTAGATTTTCTACATTCTTATTCTGCAAGGTGGAATTTAGATGTTAATTTGGACAAAACGAAAATTGTGGTAATCAGGAAAAGTAAAAATATTTACCCTAATGAACGTTGGAATTACAATGGTTCGCCCATTGAGTTGGTTGATCAATTTTGTTACCTTGATTTATTTTTTAACTTCAATGGTAAATTTGATATTGCTTTGGATAACTTTGCTGCGCAAGGTAGAAAAGCTTATTTCCTGTTAAACAGAAGAATGAAAAGATTCATGTTAAATTGTGAAACGAAGTTGTCATTATTTGATACCTATATTTCCTGTTTACTTAATTATGCATGTGAAATTTGGGGTTTTAGTCCGGCACCCCAGTTAGAGAAAATACATCTATTGTTCTTAAAAAATGTGTTGGGTGTTAAAAAGAACGTGAATTCTTCTATGGTCTACCATGAGCTGGGTCGTTTCCCTTTGTTAATAAATCGTAAAATAGCTGTTATGAAATATTGGCTTAAATTACTGCATACCGATAATTGTGTTTTAAAGTCATGTTATAATGAACTTGTAGAGCTAAATCTAAGAAAACCTGGATTTAAGATGAATTTTATGTACCATGTAAAGCAAGAGCTTAGTAGTTTAGGGTTTCATGATGTTTGGTTGACTCAGTGTATTTCAAATGAAAAGCATTTTTTGATGCTATATACTCAATGGTTACATGATGTTTTCATTCAAGAGACAAGAAACAGTTTTGAAAATTCATCCAAGTGTATATTATATAAACATATTGTTGACCGGTTTGAACTGCAGTTTTATCTTCGTAAGTCTTTGACTTTTAAATCTAAAAATATCCTCTCTAAGTTTAGGATTCAGGCACACAGTCTAAACGTTGAGACCGGTAGATACCATGGTATACCCAGAGCTCTAAGGTATTGTATATTATGTGACAAAAGAGAAATGGAGGACGAGATTCATTTTATTTTATTATGTCCAACATACTCAGATTTAAGAGCATTATATATTAAACCGTATTATTATCGACGTCCATCTGTACATAAATTAACTGAATTATTGGCAGTTAAAAATGTTAAAACGCTGAGAAACCTCAGTAAATACTTAAGTTGTGCTTTGACAAGAAGAACTTTACTTCTTAATGCTAGAACAAGTTAGTAAATTTGTGTGTTTATAAATGAATGTAGAGGTTTATGTTTTAACTGTGTCTGTTGTGTTCTACGCCATCTTAAATACATGTTTATAATATTGGTTTTAATTTTTTCGACTGATTTGAATTTGAACTGATTTGAATTAAAGTTGCTGCTGCTGATGATGATGATGTTGATGATGAAATGACGTCGATGATGATGATAATTGATGTTGTTGTTGATGATAAGTAAGATGATGATGATGATGAATTGATGATGATGAATTGACATCGATGATGATGATGATGATGATGATGATGAAATGACGTCGATGATGGTGATAATTGACGTTGTTGTTGATGATGATAATTAAGATGATGAATTGACATCGATGATGATGATGATGATGATGATGATGATGATGATGATGATGATGATGATTAATTGACATCGATGATGATGATGATGATGATGATGATGATGATGATGATGATGATGATGATGATGATGATGATGATGATGAATTGACATCGATGATGATGATGATGATGTAAGGCATGACTATTTTTGTAATTTAACTACAAATTATATAACTGTATTATAAATCCGTAAAATTGTCTGTTGTGTTCTCCACCATCATGTTGCATAAACTGTATTGATATTGTTGTGTACCCTGATTTGTAAATCCTATATGCTGTACTGCATTTGGAAATAAACTGAATTGAATTGAAAAAAAAAGTGAAATTAAATCACGACGCCAAAAAGGTCAATGACGTGTTTATTGGTGTTCATCGTAAACAAACAGCGCGTTACTATTTAAGTGGAATCGGATCTGAAAGTACCAAAAACGGTATTCTCAATTTCATTCGAAACAAACGAGTAAAAGTTACTGACTTACGAATGTTCGAACAGCGTAACGGTTCCTTTACAGCAAAGGTCAATGTTTCCGCAGCCCATGCGTACTTGGTAGAGATTCCAGATTTCTGGCCCAACAGTGTAACTTGCAGACCTTGGCTCAGCAGCAAAGAATGGCAAGAAAAGCTAGACGAGCGTAAAAACTCCGATCGCGATTCGTCTTGGAAATCACGTAATGACTTCAGTAATCCGAACACAGATGATTACGAATGGCGTAATGACAATAGAGACCGTGATTCCGAAAATTACTGGCGCTACAACGACCGTCATTAGTGAAACACATCCATATTGATAAAATAGAATGTTACAAACAGCGTTTTGTTTATACCTAATGGCATTCTCCATACTTACATGGAATGTTCGAGGAGCGTTTTCATCAGCAAAAGGTTTGTCTGCGCTATTAAAGCAATCGAACTGTGACATCGCCGTTATAACCGAACATAAACTGAGTCATAAATCACTACCTTTCTTGGACACGATAAACTCTGATTATTACGCAATTAACGTCAATACTGTCGAATGTTCTAGTAATGGTACTGGTGTTTCGCTTTTGGTGAAAAAGTCGCTACGATATTGCATTTCTTCCTTAGAAGAAGTTACTAGCAATCGTATTGCTGCTATAAAAATGACAACAGTTTCCGAGCAATCCGTTTACTTTTTTGGAGTATATATGCAAAGTGATAATGACATTAAAGAGTATAGAGACACTCTGCAGTATCTATATGAAATATTTACCTTCTACTCACTAAGAGGAAAAGTTGTAATAGCTGGTGACTTTAATGCGCGTATTTTAGATAATCCCCAATATTACGCGGCGAAACAGAAAGTCAGTGCATTGAACGACCTTATAAACGATTTGAACTTGTGTGTCGTAAATACACTGTCGATTTGCAAAGGGCCAAAGTATACGTTTAGACCTTGCAAAACTACTTTAGATTATATTCCTGTTGATGATAGTACACTTAGCAATATATCTCATAGTAATAACACAGACAGTGCCGATATTGAGATCGCTTCGGATCACCTTCCAATCGTTTGTGTGTTTGATTTCAGCGCTCCAAATCACAAAATACAACCAAAAGATAACGTAGACCATATTGCGTGGAGCAAAGCTACCGTTGATCATCTGATTTCATATCAACTAACCTTGGCATATAAGCTACGTTATATTCATGAATATGACATGTCGACACAGTTTGGTATCGATGCATTATATGAACAGTTAACCTTATGCATGGCAATATCAGCTGATGAAACTATCCCTAAACGACGTTTTAGGAAGTATCTTAAACCGTATTGGACAGGAGAGCTGGAAAGTGCTCACAATGCAGCACTGAGGTACCGACAGGTATGGATTAATGAAAACAGACCTCGTGGGCTACAATATGATTCATACAGGAACTATAAAAACGCAAAGAACGTCTTTCGGAACCTACATAGAGAAACACACGATAAATATTTAGATCAAGTTAATAGCGAGCTAGACGAGACAGCGGATGTGGATGCTAGCTTATTCTGGAGAATTGTGCGGAAACGTAAAAACAAAACACTCGATGCTTGCACGGAACTAGTCTACGAGGGAACACTTGCCCGTGACCCCCAAAGCATAGTCGAAACGTTTGCGGACTTTTACGAAAAATGATATGCAGATAACACGATCATCGATGACTGTAATTTGCAATTCGCAGTAAAGGACGATCTTGATAGCAAGTTCACTTTTGAAGAAATCGTATCAGCTGTCAGGCAGATGAAACTTGGAAAAGCTCCTGGAGCAGATATGATATCAAACGAACACGTTCGCTTTGGAGGAAAAGCCCTCATCGAAGTTATCCAAAAACTAATGAACTCCATCCGAACCACAGGATATATTCCAAAAACGTGGAAACGAGGAATCCCTGTTCCTATTCATAAAGGAGGCTTTAAGAAAAAGAATGACCCTAACAACTATAGACCGATTTCCTTGCTACCGGTACTCTACAAACTTATGGAGAGAGTGATTTGCAAACGAGTATCACGCTGGCTTCATGATTCCCACGTTGAATTTCCTTCTGCTCAACAACAGGGTTTTCAGAAAGGTTTAAGCTGTATAACTACAGCATTTAGTCTGCGTGAGTGTATATATGAGAATTTAGAACAGAACAGCAAAGTCTATGTAGCATTCTTATATACATATAAAGCTTTTGACACGGTGCAACACAACAGTATATTCAGTAAACTTTACAAGATTGGAGTCACTGGAAATTTGTACAGAATATTGCGTAACGCATATCAGGACATATACAGCGCGGTAGTTTACAATCGTGCCCGATCTCGTTGGTTCAAGGTCCAAAGATCAGTCAGACAAGGTGGAATCATCGCGACATTTCTATACTTGCTGCACATTAATGATATGCTAATTGAATTGGAGACTACTAACGTTGGCACGAAAGTACAATCCATTGAATGTGGCAATCCATGTTTAGCTGATGACGTTGCCCTTGTTACTACTAGCCCTAGGGCCTTACAAACTCTGCTAGATGTCACACAAAGGTATGCTGAAAATGGAAATTTCAGTTTAATGCATCAAAATGCAACATAGTAGCTTTTCGAAGTACATGCAGAAATCTGAACTGGATGATTAATAGCAACCCACTTCGTATAGTCGATAAGGAGGTACACTCCAACCTGAAAAACGCCGACGCCGTTGACAACGCTTGAAAGAAAGGCCGTGACATGTTACACTCAATCACGCGCATGGGAACTGACTGTACTTACACGAAACCGCTTACTCTTATTAGCATCTACAGGAAAGTTATACTTCCGTCGATGTTATATGGATGCGAATTATGGAATAATCTAACTAAATGCGATATCCGAAAGCTCGAAACTTTCCAACACTATGCAGTAAGCGTATACTTAATCTACGGACATCCACTCGATCGGATATGTGCGAGTATAGTCGGACTACACAGGATTCAGTGTGAAATTGAGAAAAGAAAAATGTACTTCTTACGTTGTATTGTTGATTGTTCACCAAACAGCATTCCAAAAAGTATTTTTATTCGTAGAGTTCTTAAATATATAGATGGACCGAAATCAAAGCAAATGGGGTTTATCCCTGATATCCTAGCAATCTTAACCAAATATGAATTATTACAATGGATACAGTATTATATCCTATGCGCAGAATTCCCGTCCAAGGCTCAATGGAAACTTTTAGTTAAAGGAGCTATTCAAATACGCGAAGATCGCTTATTGATCGAGAGAATGAAGTGATGACGAATTCGTTCGATTTCGATCTGTCCACTCTACCTATAATAAGCCGTATGTCATGCTCAAAACACCGGACATCGACAAAAGGACAGTCCTTTATAATTGTAAAATGCTAACGTGTGTTCCTGTAGAACAGTACAATACATGTAGGTTGTGTAACAATCCGTTTTACGACACAATAAGACATTTTGTCACAGAATGTACAAGTACATTTATTTTGAGAGACACATTCATGACAAAAGTCGTGGATTATTACGGTGTACAACCATATTTGATCATGTCCAGCCTTGCAGAAGAACTCCTGCTCCAGACAATATTTAGAGGGAACATTTCGGGATTTGAATTTGAAAGTAATTCTATAACAGAGGAATTTACAAAGGACTGTGCCTATCTACTGCATAAAACAGCGGAAATCTATTTCCATGCTGGTGAACTGTGAAATATAAATGTATTTTGAGCTCAGAAAATTGGTAAAAAGTTATCCTTGATCGCAATGTGCTTTTAGCACTCATTTTCTTCATGTAAATTTATCCATTTCGCTTTAAACTTTCATTTTCTGTACTCTCAGCTTTGAGGAATAAAGAATGATGTGTTGTTTTAGATAGTTCAAAAGCGTTTGACACTATCTAGCAAGGCGGATTATTAGTTAAACTATACGATATTGGCATAACCTGTAAAGTGTGGAACACTCTGTGATATATGTATACAGATGTACACAGTTCTGTTATCATAAACGTCTTAACCTCCACCACTGTAAAACTGGAGAGGGATATCTTACAAGGAGGGGCCCGGTCTGCCGAAATGTGTTTAGCATTCATTGATGGTTAATTGAATGAAATTGAAAAGAGTGCTTGGGGCGCTTTGATAATTGATAACATTGTGAACAGTCCAACACTAGCAGATAGTATATGTTTAGTAAGTGCAGGTGCCAAGTTATAGGTTTACAGAAAATATAAACTATATGAGAATCCTACAGCCGAAACTGGGGATTATTGTATTATTCTTCAAAAAGTGGTATTTTCATGTCAAAGAACCATTAACATAAGCTGTAACGTCCGTCTCTACAATGATACATTACCAGTTGTTGGAGAAATCATTCCTTTAGGTATTCTTTTGAATTCTATAGAAAGAACGAAATGAGCTTGTAACAAATAAAAGTGGTACTATTGCCCTTTTGCGCTTCGGTGCACCCCAAACTTTGATTCTATTTACAGTTTCAAAGATTGAAGTCTACCCTTCTGCACTACGGATACGAACTTTGGATGCTTCCGAATATTTAATGCTAGACAGGACGCGACATTTTATTGGTAAGTCTATCCAGAGAACGAGAACTGATATGTTCATCTCTTTACATGGATGGACGTCTTCAGAAGATTATATAGATATCAAAAAACTGTCGTTTTAGGCAGGATATGTAATATGAAAAAAATCAACCTGTAAAGTTATTTTAGATGTCTTTGTTTACAGTAAATAGGTTATATAGCGGATATCGTCAGGGTACTTAAAAACTATGATTTATTTGTATATATCCAACTATTCTTAGATCATATATAAAGATGTATATATATGTAGATGATATATAAAGTGTACTGGAAGTCATTACTTTATAAATCTGTTATTGATTACGAAACGAACCCTTCACACGATCTTCGCTATAACAAGATTATTTGACACTATTTATAGAAACTAACTCGGTACCATCGATGTTATCTGGACAGTGTCCGGTATATAATCAAAACGATGGTTTCTGTACGGGTTTCGAATACACACATTGTGTCATTATTGTCGTTGTTTCTATACAGATATAGTAAGTCATGTTATTTTACATTGTGCTGAAACAGAAGACGACCGTGATGATCAATGATGTGTAATCGCCTCAAGTTCAAATATCAGATTTGGTTTTATTCTTTGTCAGAATTTACATTTTTACATATTTTATTTGGAAGTCCATCGACCTATCCACGAATTAAAATACAAATCTTAGTTTACCACTCCAATACAATATTATCAATGAACGGGAAGTATTGGAGTGGTATATTAACACCTGTATTACAATCAGATTGCCTGACCTTAGACAAAACTGATTTAGAACAATTTTGGCCCAACTCGTTACATGCTTTAAAAAGACGTTTGACTTTAAATTCTCTTTAAATTACAGTTGATTTGTGTAGAAAAATATGAGGTAATCTAATGTAAACTTTTGTGTTTATATTTTGTATGATTATAAATATTTACACACAGATACATTGGTATTTTGTTCAAACATATTCACGTTAAGAACATGAAACATATGTATCACGCATAAATATAATAATTTATTAGAATATTAGACTTGAAAACAAACATGCAATCTATATATAATTTAATTTTTCTAAGTATGACTAAATATTGACTATCGATTGTGTGCATCAACTGTAGCATATTACATCTAACAGA
This sequence comes from Ylistrum balloti, assembly GCF_031769215.1. Classification (NCBI taxonomy): domain Eukaryota; kingdom Metazoa; phylum Mollusca; class Bivalvia; order Pectinida; family Pectinidae; genus Ylistrum; species Ylistrum balloti. The sequence goes on from NW_026782205.1 coordinate 493,318, forward strand.
TGGCCAAATTATTCACTGGAATATTTGATTTTAAGCTGGTAAACTGTATAATTTTCTTTTTTTTTTTAAACATAGAAACAAGTCGACTATAAGTGACATACAATCAGGATAAAAACTGCATTATACAACAGGATGATAGATCACGTGACAGATATTAAATACTTATGAAAGACGAATTGATTTCTGATGACAGTAGCCCCAGGCGATCAGGGCAAATCCTTTTAAAACGAAGATAATGACTAATAAATATAACAAACTGACACTCGGAAAACTGTATGATAAATCAACTACGGGATTAAACATGGATTTCTAAAACGTTTCATTGAACTAAGTGCACGATTAAATGCTTAAATCATTAGGGCATTACAAGACATTCTCCTTTATGTTAAAAATTTGTCTCGTTTCTTTAATAAAGTATATAAACATGGCCATTCACCTCTTCAACCGAAAGTTTTTGTTTTTGTTTTGTTTTTATTTTGTTTTTATTTTGTTTTTGTTTGTTTGGTTTTTTCTTTCAAATCATAACGAAAGTTCAAGCAACTCGTGCGGTTTGCATATGAGATGGTTTCCGTTGCGGGATTGTCCATCGTATATGTATATACACGATTATTCTATTCTAATATATATATATAATGTAACTGCAGTGTTACTACTGAACTGTAGTATCTTAATGATATATACATTGTATATGTATATGTATACAATGTAACTGCATTGTTCTGCCAACGTATATCTATAACTAATACAGATGTATTGATTTGACCATTCTGTATTGTCAAGATGACATCTTGTAGCACATTTATATGTACCGGAGTGAACTAAAGAAACTAACTTGAAACTAGTATGGCCACATACCAAACACTAAACATTTAGTCAGCACCTCAAAACTGCGACACCAAGTGATATTGAAGAATTCCATGTTTTCGTGTATAAGTAGACGAGCGCTCGGACTCCGTCAAAATGTCTGACATCAGGAACAGAGGACAATCGGGCTAAGTCAGGAGTTAACCGTTATAAAATGATTGAAGTTATTGAGAAATGGAGAAATCGGTTGATATTATGCTAATAATTCTATTAAGCAGTCAGCTGTTGTGTGTGATGTTTGATTACTCTAATTTTTGTACATATATACGTGCGATTTTTAAAACAATTCACAACTAAAAATAGAGGTATGAATAATTTAATTTGTGTCAGTTTAATGGTACGTGAAGTAAATCATAATAAAATTGATTTACTTCTCGTTTCAGGTGAAATAAAACATACAATGGCCTGTTCTAGTCTATTAACTACGGAATATTGTTACGGCGAAGCACACTGTAATATTGACAACTAACCATCGATCCCCTGGTGGTCAAAAGTTCAAGTTAACCAGTGTTTAATCGGGAAAAACGTATTTTCTGCCACTGAACAACAAGCGTATTAAAATCAAAATTTATCATTCCGACCTGTTTCAACAACACCGTAGCTGTGAAATGTTGAATAATGTTTCCAATTTTGTTGGAGTCATGCTTTGTCGTTTTTTTCTGACCACTGGTTATCTATAATAAGCCTATGGACGACCGGGACCAGTATTAAGCTATACATGTATACCATATCATTGTCATGGTTACCTTACTCTTAGTATATATATATATATATATATAATACTTATCTGACAACATTTGACAAAGGGACAATGACAACATGTGTTAAAGCGAACCAATCAGATATGACACACATTCTATATTTGAATTATGATTAGCGTTAGCAGAAGTGTGTTGTTGTTGTATAAACTGTCTGAGCCTCTTTACGAGGTTCGTATCTGTTCTTGCCATGTACTTAATATCGGAAGATAACTTTCAACATCTATTACCAAGTCGTGAAATATCTTTGATCTGCTAGAATTATCTGAGAATTCCTGTTAAACTCGGATCGGAATAACCTGTAAACTGTAACAAAACGGTACGTAATTAACCTGCGAAGTTACAAAACTCTGTCTTCACAATGAGGATCATCATTATCTACAAGTAAGTTACATCAAAATATCTAATAATATATATCACTGTCTATAAAAAATAGCAAAAGTACAAAATCAAAATATAAACAAATAGTTGTGACTTGATCATCGTTGTTTGTAACTTAAATGGTTACGAAAACAATATCGGTCAAGTTTTTTTATCTGATAGTACAGAACCAGAAATATCACCGAGCATCGCGACACATCACATCGTTACATAACCGGATATCCGGTGCAGGGCGCTATAATCTGCTTCCTGTGTATGTCAGCTCAGTTCTAACCTCACCAATAGCACATTCTTTTATATTAATTCTCCCCTGGAATTTCGGATTGTGAACTTCCTCGTATGACGGTGGAGGGAGTTCGTATGGAGGGGGTGGATCGGCTGTGACTTCAGACATGGGTTGTTCCACCCTAAATGGACGTTGTGGATATACTGCATCTGACATGGCAATCGTTTGTAAGGTAAAGTCTACTGATGGGGACGGCTGCAGATTTTTCACTGGTAAACACACATCAAGACACTTCCATATTAAACAAGATTTTCCTTCATTGTGGGCGTTTCTTCTCAAGGCGTACATTGTCACAAAAAAGGCACCAAACGCTGCTACGCTAAGCACGCAACCAATGGCTATTAAAACTGCTGCAAAAATTAAAATCATCAATGTTAGGTAATCCAATCAGAACAAAACTTCCTTAAGTTAAGTTATTTGATCTTTATAAAACTACAGTTTACAATTTTAGACCTGGCTTCAAGTAGGTGAGAATTTGTTTGTATGGTTTCACTGACATTGTATAGAAAGCATTGTTTAAGTAAACACGAACAATTAACAGATGTTGGATTCTTTCATCCGTGCATTCTCTACAATATCTATACTGAATTATAAGTAAGATAGGATAAACCTCGCCATTTCTGTCACGTGACAGCAAACTTACAATTATCAGACCTAGCATTCGCTGTGACTGTAATGGTTACTCTCGATGATGTTTTATGAGACACTGTAAACTTGATGTAAAGCTCTTTTGACTGAGCACAGTATTTCCTCTTCACAGAACCACAATTAATTGTCTGGAAAAAAAGAGAGAAAAATCAAACGAAATGAAAGTTATCCCAAACAGAAATATTTCTCCTATTTCCTTATTGTTTCTATAACCTTGAAAATTTCCAGCGATGTTGTGGAAACATCTTGCTCGATCACTTTCGCTCTCCGCACCCCTGGAACATGTCATGGCAAAATTAAAGGCACGAGCGAAGTAATTGGATTGGTTCCAGTAGGAAAAAAAATGACCAATCACAGACAGATACGCTCCTTTTGAAGATTACAAAGAAGCGACACCCAACTTCAAAGCCATTACATTATACCGTTATGCGGCCTGGAGATTTGTTGATGTACATAAAAGAATCCAACTGGTTTTTTGCCTCGTCTGCAAGGTGTCGCACACTGAACCTTCAATTTTACCATGACAAATGCCGGGGATGCAGAGAACGAACGTGATTGTAACCTCTGGAGTATCGAGGATGGTGATCAATGTTATGGAAACTCGTGAAAGATTTACCTGTTTTAAATCCAAGGATGTCAATGAAACCCATGATAGGTTTACCTGGTTCAAATCCGAAAATGTTAAGGAAACTCGTGACCGATTTACCTGTTTTAAATCCAAAGATGGACCTTCAAAGTATTTCATATGAAAAGCACACGTTTCCAAAGAAAATGTCTCGATATTGACACAGAGTTTAAATGTATCTGAATCTGTGATATTAAATCCCACAATGCAGTCCTTAGGAAGGGTACGCCCGTCCCACGTCAGAGAGTATGACGTCACTGAAGATCCCGCGCCCTCAACTACATGGGACGGTTCAGCACAGGTGACGTTTGAGAGTTCAAAAGAAACCGCTGAAATATAAAAAAAAAAACCAGTGTATATGATGATTTCTTGTTTTTTCATACTGGGTTGTATTAGAACAGACATATATCACATTGTTATGAAATACGTTATATCTGCCATCAGGTTGTTCAAAACGACGAGACATTTACAAATCATATAGTATATCTAACAAGACACAATGTGGCATTATATACTTATTCCCTACAGACACACCATGTCGTATTATATACTTATTCCCTCCACAGACACACCGTGTCGTATTATATACTTATTCCTTACAGACACATCATGTCGTATTATATACTTATTCCCCACAGACACATCATGTCGTATTATATACTTATTCCCTACAGACACACCATGTCGTATTATATACTTATTCCCTCGACAGACACACCATGTCGTATTATATACTTATTCCCTCGACAGACACACCATGTCGTATTATATACTTATTCCCTCGACAGATACACCATGTCGTATTATATACTTATTCCCTACAGACACACACCATGTCGTATTATGTACTTATTCCCTCGACAGACACACCATGTCGTATTATATACTTATTCCCTCGACAGACACACCATGTCGTATTACATACTTATTCCCTCCACAGACACACCGTGTCGTATTATATACTTATTCCCTCCACAGACACACCATGTCGTTTTATATACTTATTCCCTACACAGAGACACACCATGTCGTATTATATACTTATTCCCCACAGACACACCATGTCGTATTATATACTTATTCCTTACACACAGACACATCATGTCGTATTATATACTTATTCCCTACAGACACACCGTGTCGTATTATATACTTATTCCCACCACAGACACACCATGTCGTATTATATACTTATTCCCTCCACAGACACACCATGTCGTATTATATACTTATTCCCTACAGACACACACCGTGTCGTATTATATACTTATTCCCTACAGACACACCATGTCGTATTATATACTTATTCCCTACAGACACACCGTGTCGTATTATATACTTATTCCCTACAGACACACCGTGTCGTATTATATACTTATTCCCTACACACGACACACCATGTCGTATTATATACTTATTCCTTACACACAGACACACCATGTCGTATTATATACTTATTCCCCACAGACACACCATGTCGTATTATATACTTATTCCCCACAGACACACCATGTCGTATTATATACTTATTCCCTACACAGACACACCATGTCGTATTATATACTTACTCCCTACACAGACACACCATGTCGTATTATATACTTATTCCCTACACACGACACACCATGTCGTATTATATACTTACTCCCTACACAGACACACCATGTCGTATTATATACTTACTCCCTACACAGACACACCATGTCGTATTATATACTTATTCCCTACACACGACACACCATGTCGTATTATATACTTATTCCCTCCACAGACACACCGTGTCGTATTATATACTTATTCCCTACACAGAGACACACCATGTCGTATTATATACTTATTCCCTACACAGACACACACCATGTCGTATTATATACTTATTCCCTACACAGAGACACACCATGTCGTATTATATACTTATTCCCTACAGACACACACTATGTCGTATTATATACTTATTCCCTACAGACACACACCGTGTCGTATCATAAACTTATTCCCTACACAGAGACACACCATGTCGTATTATATACTTATTCCCCACAGACACACCATGTCGTATTATATACTTATTCCCTACACAGAGACACACCATGTCGTATTATATACTTATTCCCTACAGACACACACCGTGTCGTATTATAAACTTATTCCCTACACACGACACACCGTGTCGTATTATATACTTATTCCTTACACACAGACACACCATGTCGTATTATATACTTATTCCCTACACAGACACACCATGTCGTATTATATACTTATTCCCTCCACAGACACACATCATGTCGTATTATATACTTATTCCCTGCAGACACACACCGTGTCGTATTATATACTTATTCCCTACAAATACACACCATGTCGTTTTATATACTTAATCCCTACGCTTAGACACACTATGTCTTGTAATACAATTATCTCATATACCTAGACACATGGTGTCGCATTTTCTTACTGTACTTAAAATTTTCCCTTTACCAATAATGTGTTGCTTTATAGCTCCGCTGTCTGAAACGTGGCGGAAATTTTACAATTTTAAACCCGTTTTTCTCAAAACGTAACGTTTCGAGATTCGAACTTACCCTCTGCAAGGCGAATACTCTCCCCGAGCACCAGTAGTGTAGCAATGCACGTCACCAGCATGTCTGCTGTAGGTTTGGCAATATCGATGTCATGAAGGTCACGGTCACCTGTCACCATATAAGCACGTGGTTAACGGCGATGATGTGGTACTGAAAGAAGACAGCAGGATCAGTTATACGAACAAGATACCTTACGACACACGTATATCCAACAGGTACACTACTGACCTAGATTTAGCTTACTGAAATACCCTATATAAAAAGTATTCGTGTATATTTTGTCTAAATATAAACATACATTAAAGTGGGTATGTAAAAGGAAACTCCCACAAAATACAATACATTGTTCACAGGGTCCATGATATATACGGCGATTCTACTGATATCTTGTAATAACTTCTTAATCAAAATTTTGTTTCTGCACTTCAACATTTTAGAAAAGTCATTGAAAACACGTGTACGCTGCCATATCATGAAATGATCATAAATCCAGTGTCCTGTTGTCATTTCAAATAAACACATGAATCGTGTCTGACCCATAGAACGTTACTCTGTCGGTGAAATAATATGCTGAATGTATGAAAAGTTTCCGATATATATATCATACATAATGTATTCTATTCCACGAAAATCAATTTCCGCTTCTAATCTTCCAGTCCGCATAAATAGTCCAATGTTTCTCGGATAATTCTGTGTTGGTTTAGAAATATAACAATAATAATGAAAACGACTAGCTCTATCTGCCCCACGGACGAGTATTGAGGAAACCCGACCATCTGGTATCTACACAACATTAGCCGTGGTGTTATGGAGTCGGAGACCGCCTCCATCTGAAAGACTGGATATGCTTGATGATGGAATCGATAGCCAGAGAGATGAAACACTCGAGATTTCCAATCGATAAAACTCTTTGTGTGAACACTAATATGCAGTATGAAACTTAAGTGAACTGATTAAAAGGTTTTACAGTTTTTATATAAATGCTCCGAGTGACAGATTGAGTGAATCTCGCGACGAAAGAAAACAAAAGATAATAATAGATCAATTATGACGTAGTTCTCGATTAGGTAATTAAAATCTACTCCGAACTCTCTCTGTTAATAAACTCGTTGTAATCAATGTTATGATAGACGTGATATCACAACACTTTTAGTACATGTCCTTGTTATTATACAAACCAATCATAATTGACAAGCCTTGAATGTTGAACCTAATTGGTTACATTGTATAGAAAATATACATACCTGTAAACTCCACCATTAAAATCCGATATGTTACTGTTATGTACACACTCATATACATATAGCACAACAGATGTTACAGGGCATATAATCTAGATTCGCCGTTTTCTGTAAGTCCGATGAAGTACAACATATATATTAATATGTAGAGTAGATACATATGGAAGTTTATAAAGAATTAACGAACCGGAAGAACCACAGTGTAATAATAATAATAAATAACAATCTTGGTCATTGTTTACCTTTCCTGACAGTAAATATATACCAACCATTTGGTTACGTTGCCGTGGGCAACACATGGACACGGAAGGTATTTGTCATAGTTTAGCCGAAAGACAGCAAAACAGTCGGACAGTAAACACAATAGCTGTGGGTCATGTATCATTTACCAGTAAATCGCACGTTAAATTGTAGGAGGCATCGGGGTGAATAGAAAACACTGACCTAATAAGAATCTGAGATCAAGAAGTTACGGTATCGAGATCCAGTAAACAGAAATAAGGAGAATGATGTATAAATCGGCGTTAATGAATTGCTGGATATAAATGGGGAGGAAACATTTGCAACGTTATTTTTCTCACTTATAGCCTACACAAAGAGTATTTCTTTCTTCTGGTTGGTTTTTATTCTACCCCCTGGGACAGAAATATCCACACGTCCGATGATGATAAGATATATCTAATTACACGAACACTCGGAACATAAACACGTGCTAAACCGGAAGTTGAGAGTTTTAGACGTGTGAGACGTGACTGATTGATGTTGACAGTACAAGATAAGTTTAATATCATTGTAAGACAGTGTCTGTTCATCTTTGTATAATGTGTATAATGCATTTTACGCAAAATATACACAACTGTTGTTATTTGCTTGATTTTGTTTCCATATGTGTCAGCGTGTTTTTGTCTCGTTATTCCATTTCTAGTTTGCTGGAGATATGAAGAAGAAAAATGATCATTTCAAAGCCTGAGTGCAGGACAAAGAAATCTCTACCCTCGGAGGAGAATCCTGACAGTTTAATCCTCGGTAAAGCCTCGGGTTAGACACTCAAGAATCTCATCCTAGGGAAGAGATTTGTCTGTTCTACCCTCCAGCTAGGGAAAGATTCTATTACTCCACAACTAACGATATAGATGAACTTCTTGTTGTCACAATGTACCAGACGACACTTGCACCATTCAGACTATTCGGCTATACAACAACTGTTTGCACACAATGTGTTTGCTGCACTTCCTCTTCCTTCCAAACATACACGAGAAACAGAAATTGTCCCACAATACTTGTATGATTGCAATACACACCATAGAGAAAAGTCACCCTTTGGGCTCGTGGAAGTTATCGAAATTCAATAAATCGATTACGCCACACTCAATCGAGAGTCTGATTAGAAAACACGTATGACGTGGTGATATCGCTGAGTACAGTTGATGGGTCAAGAGACTAAAGGAGGCAATAGTTATAACCCAGCAATAAATGGTCACGTGACAACACCAGCTATTGGATCAAAATTCCTTTGAGAAATTCGATTTTGTTATCAATGTTGAGACCACCGTATCCCAGCCTTCCAGAACTAGACATAAGTTATGTAAAGCACTGACCATGTTGGACAATGCTACGTATACACAGATATACAGATAATGTTATCATACAGTTATCACACCCAGTACAACAGCGATGGTGCAACTGTTAAATTATTGGTTGTAAATATTGTACTTGGTCATTGTTATTTATCTACTGTAGTGTATAGAGGAGATTACCACCTGTTCTTCTCTAATGAGATTAAAGAATCTAACAGATAACTGGTCAAACTCACAGACTCAACAACACGACCTCTTCCTCTATTGTAATGTCATAATAATAGTAAATACAGTTAATAGTTTTAAGGCGAGGAATTATAACACGTTTAAATTATTTTGTTGTTTTGGCGAAATCATTCTTACCTGCAGTCTAAAAAATAACAGTGGTCCCTCTGCGGATTAGTAAGCTTCCCTTTAATGTCTGAAAAAATACGTGAGTGATAAGCCATGGGCACTGCGAACAAAGTCACGAAAGGGCGATAACAACACTGAATAGACGATGTATTTACTTAAACGTCTCACGTCCATTATTACGGTCTTTCAGCCTTTCAGTGGACAATACGAAACAGACCCAGCACCCTTATTTTCACAGCCTCTTGACTCGTTGATGAGATATAACGTTTTACAAACATTACACCGAAACGATACAGGGATGCATATCTAGTATACAATATGGACATATTAAAAAGAATTGGTGTTAACTTTATAGAAACAATGTACGTACTTGACCGTAATAGTGGACGTTAAGTCCATCAACTAAATAAATAAACACTACTGAATTATGATGACGTTCATGCAACGGACGTGGTCCCGTCCACGATGTTATATGTACACGTGCGAAAAAAACCCGACCAAGCAGGACCGTATAATAACTTATATATAGATTTATTCTTTGTTCGTGGCACAAGTATAATGCATAAATCTACTATACATATAGAACATACAGCAGTACTTGTACAACATAAAAAAAAAACAAAACAGCGGAACATACACATAATACAAACTACATATACAGAATACAAAACAATAGAACATACACAGAATACAAAACAACAGTACATACACAGAATACAAAACAACAGTACATACACAGAATACAAAACAACAGAACATACACAGAATACAAAACAACAGTACATACACAGAATACAAAACAACAGTACATACACAGAATACAAAACAACAGTACATACACAGAATACAAACTACATATACAGAATACAAAACAATAGAACATACACAGAATACAAATCAACAGTACATACACAGAATACAAAACAACAGAACATACACAGAATACAAACTACATATACAGAATACAAAACAACAGAACATACACAGAATACAAAACAACAGAACATACACAGAATACAAAACAGCAGAACATACACAGAATACAAAACAGCAGTACATACACAGAATACAAAACAACAGTACATACACAGAATACAAAACAACAGTACATACACAGAATACAAAACAGCAGTACATACACAGAATACATATAAAACAACAAGTACATACACAGAATACAAACACAACATACATATACAGAATACAGAATACAAAACACAAACACAAACAGAACATACACAGAATACAAAACAACAACTACATATACAGAATACAAAACAACAAAACAAGTACATACACAGAATACATACAAACTACAGAATACAAAACAACAGTACATACACAGAATACAAAACAACAGTACATACACAGAATACAAACTACATACAAAACAAGAACATACAGAATACAAAACACATAACAGAATAGAACATACACAGAATACAAAACAACAGTACATACACAGAATACAAAACAACAGTACATACACAGAATACAAACTACATACACAGAATACAAAACAACAGAACATACACAGAATACAAACTACATATACAGAATACAAAACAACAGAACATACACAGAATACAAACTACATATACAGAATACAAAACAACAGTACATACACAGAATACAAAACAACAGAACATACACAGAATACAAAACAGAATACAAAACAACAGTACATACACAGAATACAAAACAACAGAATACATACACAGAATACAACAGAAAACAGAATACAAAACAACAGTACATACACAGAATACAAACTACATACACAGAATACAAAACAACAGAACATACACAGAATACAAAACAACAGTACATACACAGAATACAAAACAACAGTACATACACAGAATACAAAACAACAGAACATACACAGAATACAAAACAACAGAACATACACAGAATACAAAACAACAGAACATACACAGAATACAAAACAACAGAACATACACAGAATACAAAATACAAAACAACAGAACAACATACACAGAATACATACACAGAATACAAAACAGCAGTACATACACAAAATATAAAACAGATGTATATGCACAAAATATAAAACAGCTGTATATGCACAAAATATAAAACAGCTGTATATGCACAAAATATAAAACAGATGTATATGCACAAAATATAAAACAGATGTATATGCACAAAATATAAAACAGCATATCGTTGATTTCCTTCTTACCTTATAATTATCTATTTGAGTAGAGTTTGCAGTAAGCACACCGACCACACATAGAAGTCACCTAACACACTGTCCAGTACTGATAACATACTTACCGGTTACAGTTGGGTGATTATGGCAACTTATCCGTGCTGTCAGCGAGTTGACTGATAACCCCTGTATACATGGGCATTACGTCATCCGATCAAGAGTACATATTATATAACGCAGAGTGTTTATACAGACCTTTCCGGATAAATATTCATCGTCCGCTGAAAAGCCGAAAGGTGGCAGAAGTGGACGTAAAACGTGTTAAATAAATAGATAAACAAACCCTCTACATTGCTTCCTATCTGGTGGCACAGGGTATTCCCATCACCATTTTCTGTTCATCATTACCCTGGACTCGCTATTTAAATCACGGACTTATACATAGAATCAGACGAAAATGTACCACCCAATTACTTTTACGCCAGAATCAACCCAGAGCATTCTTAGTAACACGTACAATGATATCTAAAATTCCCACAGAGCTTGCGGTCCATACAATATACGATCAGAGACGTATAATACATTCCTGATACGATGTACCTTTATATGTATTGAAAACAACTATAGAACGAGTTAGCCCCATCCCATCCCTTTCACTATTCTGTGTTAATGTTTTCTGTACATTCTGACGCAGTCCTTTAATGTCAGCCGATCTTTAAGAAAGTTGACCGTCACAATTACCGTACCGGTTCTAGATACCAAACCTCTTCTAAGTTTGTTGTAAACACTAGAGGGTACCTTCATCAGTGTAACATGCTACATACATAAATATCATGGGTTCCTGAAAGTCATCTGAAACCTAACTTATTATCAATTTTCATAAATTTGAACAAAATGTATCAGCTGGTCACCAAATTGATATAATTTCAGTTTTTTGCTAAAACGTTTTACAAAGTTCCATACTGTAGGCTTATAGTTAAATTACACTGGTGTGGCATTCGCAACAAAACAAACATCTGACCTTGTGATTGATTATATCGAGTTATTCTAAATGATGAATGAATATTCTCATCCCGAGTAAAGTTTCTGGATTTCTCTCGGAGAACAATTCACAGTCCCAGTCTCTTTCTAGCCATCATGAACGACCTCCTAATGGTTAAATCACTGGCTAAACTCTTTGTATATGAGGACCAGTTAAATAGCGACAAAGACATTGAGAAAAACACTATCTATCGTTCATTCACACTGATCTTCACATAAACTAAACTAAATTACATAATATACAATCCTGGTCTGCGGACAATATTACATGTACATCACCATTTTACAAAAGAACTAGATTTGCTCGTCAACCAAGGAATTATTATACATTATTATTATTCAATATTTCTAAAGACGAAATACAAAAGTAAATTATGCTTGAATGTTGCAAGTATTTAGATTGACGATCATTGATAGGGATGTGACCTTAAATGGAGTCCTTAGAAACTTCATATTAAACAATGTAAGTCATCTTTTATTTCCTGAAAGCTGTTCTAGCTGTTCAACCAAACCAGCGTCACTGTGATGCTACTAGTTGCCCTAAAAGGATTCAGTAATGTAGTGACTGTAAATACTATTCTCTGATTTAGCCGATTGGCTGTAGGAAATAAGATGAACTATCAATTTATACCAATACAAAGCAACTGATTGAAAATTTATTAAAATTAACGAAAGTGCTCCCCACCCTTTATGTACAAATGGAGATATACACAAACCGGTAAATTTATATAATGAGTAGCAACACAATAATATCCAGTTATAAGCAAATGGAATAACGAGAATTATTACGTAGTATTTGTGACATCATATTGGCTAGAATAGTTGTTACTAGTGTCTTATAGTCATGGTTTGTGTATTTCAGAGATTCGAGGAAGTTCACACGCAATCAATGTACATACCAGTTTAAGCATGTCACAATGAGAGAACTGACTGTACAAGTCCCAAGAAGATAAGTAATATACCTATATATAGAATGTTACAGTGAGAGAACTGTCTGTTCAAGTCCCAAGGAGATAAGTAATATACCTATATATAGAATGTTACAGTGAGAGAACTGTCTGTTCAAGTCCCAAGAAGATAAGTAATATACCTATATATAGAATGTTACAGTGAGAGAACTGTCTGTTCAAGTCCCAAGAAGATAGGTAATATACCTACATATAGAATGTTACAGTGAGAGAACTGTCTGTTCAAGTCCCAAGAAGACAAGTGATATACCTATATATAGAATGTTACAGTGAGAGAACTGTCTGTTCAAGTCCCAAGGAGATAAGTAATATACCTATATATAGAATGTTACAGTGAGAGAACTGTCTGTTCAAGTTCCAAGAAGATAAGTAATATACCTATATATAGAATGTTACAGTGAGAGAACTGTCTGTTCAAGTCCCAAGAAGATAGGTAATGTATCAATGAACGGCCTGATCAGACTTATGTGATCTATTTAATGATGTTTTTTCTTCCTCGTTATCATGCCCGAAGACATTGTTATAAAATAGAAAATCATAAAACTAATTGTAAGTTCGGGCTTCCCCTTGTTCACCATTCTCGGCCCCCATCGGCCGTCAAGCTTATCGCTCTACCATCTGGGGAAAAAGGATGGCCAGTACCAGCTGCTGACATCAGCTTGATCTCGGACCTCGACACAAGAATAAAGGTGGAAAATTGGCCACTTAGTGTTATATACCAGTACACACGTTTCACACCTAAGTAGACTAAGGTATTTACCAGTACACACGTTTCACACCTAAGTAGACTAAGGTATTTACCAGTACACACATTTCACACCTAAGTCGTTTCACACCTCCGTAGACCAAGGTATTTACCAGTACACACGTTTCACACCTAAGTAGACTAGGAAGTGGATTAAGATGATTTCAGAAATGATCCAAGATGATACCTTGTGTATATTACATGTATATAGAGATAAAAATGAAATATCATAATTCATTAATACTTTGAAGAAAACTATACTTATGGAAATATTCCATGTAAAGCCATGATATGATTCAGCATCTGAAACATAAGTACTGTAAATCAAATGTGTAGCTGTCTGTATTTTGCTATTTATTTGAATTGCCGACCTAAGGACTCAGGATGTCGTCAATTTGTCTTAGTGATGTAAAAACATGCCACATATCTTTTCATTAAAAAAATCAGACATCAACATTGAAGTTATCTTGTAGAAGAACAAGTAAAGTGATTTATCTGATATTAAACTACCGGCGGTACCAAATTATTTTCGAAACTTCATTTGAACTTCAAAACAAACAGAATTATGTGACGCATTTTGCCTCGTGCTATACGCTTGTATAATATTGGTCTATGTATTGCGGACATATCTCGTCTTGACGTAACTAGCTTAACATACCATGTTTTCACCTCGGTCATCTTTAGACCAGGCCTTGTACAACACATACACAGATATATCACACATGTATGAGACACCCTTGGTCAGCATAGCGCTCATCAATATTTCTATCTGTTGAACGAGCACGTGTATGAGGGCGGGCTTAGTTGTATATACATGAGGAGCTAAGTGTCTACACGTGGTTGGCTAATAAACAACGTATTGTTAACATATGCATGGAAATGCACGTGAAGCATATGTTAACTAGAGTAGGGTAAGGGATAGAGCAGTCGTTGTATTTCCATTCGACACATTGCTTTGTAACCATACTGACGTGTAGACTAACCGGTACCACCTGCCCTTGAAAATTCGATATATACGAGCGAAAAAAAGAAACTGTGCATGGGTATGGTATGCTATAACCAGAGACGTATATGTGATATATACGTCTCTGCTATAACTTAGGAGGTATATATGAAATCGCCGAAAAATTCAACAGGGTTTTATCCTACCTTTAACTCCAAATAATAATAATAAAAGACTTTATTTAAAGTCGATGACACTTCGAGTTTAAATACTCTATTTACAAATGGTCGACATCAGAAAAGTACAATATTTACATTCAGTAGAACTAAAACATCACAGACAAACATAAATATCACAGTAAGATAACGTTTAGATAAAATAAGTTATAATAAATGATGCATCATGAACCATGTGACACACACAGTAGGGATTAAGAGTTACATAAAATACAACAGTTACGATGATCTAAAACTTTCAGAAAGTGGAATTTTGTGTTTAAAAGTTGGACATAAATATCATGCATTCAAATTTGAAATTATTCAGGTTTTAGTACAGACTAACATTGTCTGATAAATCATTCCAAAGTGTCGGTCCGTTAAATAAAAATGAATTTCTAAACTTTTTTTATGTTTAGGGATAACATATTTCCCTCCAGTAGATGACATAGTCTGTCTTTCGTGAACACTGATACATTACAGTCCAGGTAATTCGGACATAGTTTGTTAATAACTTTGAACATCAAAATAACTCATTATATTGAACTCTCTTACTGAATGGTAACCATTTGAATTTAGTAAAAAGCTGTTCACTTGATACAGAATATTCTGCATCTGGTTGTATGCATAAAACTCTCTTTTGCAACCTTTCTAACGATTTAATGTATGTTAATGAACAGTGACCCCAAATATTGGAACAATAATCAAGGTAAGGTAAAACAAAACACTTTAAGTAGTTTATTCTTGATTCTACATAACTGATAGATTTTGAAGTTTACTTTTTTTATATAACATCTTGGACAGTTTGTTCCATGTAAGGATAACATGAATGCACACACCAAGTAGTATTCATGTCTAACATGTACTAATCCTAGTTAGTGAGACTCCTTACATTCAATACTTAACTCACGTGTAACTTTCTGTATTCTCTGTTTGCTTTTTTAATTACACTTTAGTTTTCTCTATGTTAATAACCATTTTGTTGCGTTTACACAATTTCTGTACAATAACTTTGTCAGCTTTCAGACACGATTTAATAACAGCAATACATTTAGAAGATTTCTTCATAATTATGTCGTCTGCATACATGTACAATTCACCGTGACTGCTTAGAGAGGCGATGCATGTCGTTTATTTACAGTATAAACATCAAAGGCCTAATTATTGAGCCCTGTGACACACCAGTTGCTATTTCACAACGATTGCTTAAATGATTTTTAAAATCAACACATTGTAATTTAATTGCCTTGTTTGGATAATAATATATTTTCATTTTTTGTATATTTTGGTCAACAAGGCCAAAAGCCTTTCTAATTTCAGTCACACCAATTAGATTTCCTTTATCCATATTTTCATACCATCTGCTATGTTACCAGTGTTAACGCTGTTTGACAGGAATACATACTTCTAAAACCAGATTGATTGTCAGTGGGTAAGATTGTGCTGGACCAAGAAACTATGTAGAGATGAATGGAAATTCTTTTCTATGAATTTGGATAAGACAGGTAAGACAGATATGGGGTCTGTACTTACTGACAGTAATTTTTTCACCCTTCTTGATACAAAAGAATGAATAGTCTTCAAAATCACAGATAATGTGCTATTTCTTTCTCTTAAATGTACTCTTTCACAATATCAGTAAAAAAAAGATATAAAAAGTTTGAAATTTCACATGGTTCATCAATTTGTCAATATGATCAGGCTTAGTATCACCTTTACTTGGTGAAAGCTGTTTAAAATATATCTAGTATTTATCTTGCTCCTTTTTACGGGTATCTAAGTCATCCACAAGTTTCCTTTGCTTTTCGTATTAAGGAAGCAACGTTACTTCTCCATTTCCTATACAGATCATGATTTTTCTGTACTTTGTAGTTATCTCTAATTTTGATAGCTAAGTAAATGTCCTCATTCCACCACTCAGGAATGGTTTTATACTTTATTCTTTTTTTCTTTAGTTGGAGCATTCTTGTCCAAAATTCCACAAATATTTTAGTCCATGCTCCCAAGGCTTCATTAACATGACATGTAGTGTCTATGGAAACTTCAGAGCTTCATCAAGGTCATTTTGGAAAGTTTGTTCACTGAAAGTTTTAGTACGTCTGTACTTTATAGTATTGACATATCTGGATTTGTTTTCAATATCTTTAGAGTTTTTCTTTACAACATGCACAGGAATGTGGTCATTAATATTAATGTTTGATGGATCACAACAGGTAACATCAGCAGGAATATTTATACCCATATGGTCAATACATGTAGAGGTAGAATGGGTGATCCTGGCTGGTGTTTTTACTATATTGGAGAGTCCTAAGCAAAGTTTTCAAAATTATACTGGTTTTGTGTGTTACAGGTATTTACACTATGCTTTTATACAGGTTTAGGCGACAAACGTGTTTGCGATTGACTGCTGGCCAAAAAAGAAAGTGAAAACGAAGACGTGGACCAGACAAACTACCGTTGCAACTCATGCACTGACCAGTGTAAATGACGGAGAGGCATACAAAGCGTAGCTGTGTAAAGTTTCAAGATTTAATTAATACAATTGAGAAATACATGAACATTTTACACGTGCACATTTTCTTTTTTCCGCTAGTATATAATGGGTGTGAGCTTACGGTACTTGTTAGTTAATTGTAAGTTTACATATTCCTGGAGTCTTGTACATGGAGGATGTTTTATGCTACAGAGAGGATAGTCACCACAAGCAAAAAATGAAGTTTGAAGATTGTTGCCGATTTATACTGTATCTTTTGTGAAAAATGTCAAAATTCATGGTTCTGTCCCAGTCAGGTAAGTTATAGTGATAGATACTTTATGTTCGTTTGAACGGAGTGAATTTAGAACTTAATATAAAGTTACACCACAGTTCGGCTCGCTGTCAAGACACTCATTCACTGACAAAGGTATGTAACTCTACCGGCCTTGTGTAATGACCTTATGGTGATGGTCACTAACCTGTTCGAGATATCTCGCTGAGCGTGGTCTGGATCGACAGATAAATATTTTTCTTTAATTTGGTATACGATTCACTATATATGATGCCCTAAAACAGACTTCATCAAGCATAGTTAAATTGTCAGATTTCAGTTAGTCGGACACTCTGACAGGGAATCAAACACTGAAACTTCAAAAACACCTATACATGACATGCACATTAATGTAGTATTAAGGGAGATAATTTACTGATTCACTTGTTGTTTATCATTATTTACTATGTTATCCTGTCAAACACCACACCTCAGATTTAAAACTTAAAGTTATCTTACTGAGGTCGACATTTTAATTAATGGAAACGGGAACGGTCAGTAATACTTCGGTAATATTGTGTAAGCACGGCGCTGATTGTCCCAATATTTGAAAACACGGCGTTGAATGCCCTGTTAAATTTAAAACACCGATTTGCATTTTCTCAATCTAAAAGAGTTGTGTTTATAAGACAAATAATCTATACAGCCACAGCCCGGACTTACATTTGTACTTTTGAAAAAATCCAGATCATCTACGCATTCAACAAACCAGATGTACAGTTTTCCCTTTAACAATACAGATCATCTACGTATTCAACAAACCAGATGTACAGTTTTCCCTTTAACAATACAGATCATCTACGTATTCAACAAACCAGATGTACAGTTTTCCCTTTAACAATACAGATCATCTACGTATTCAACAAACCAGATGTACAGTTTTCCCTTTAACAATACAGATCATCTACGTATTCAACAAACCAGATGTACAGTTTTCCCTTTAACAATACAGATCATATACACGATCAAGAATAAGAGTTTACAAACTTCGCAGTCTACAAACCGAATGTGAATATGTATCTTCAACAAAACAGATCTACATTTGATCTCCATCAACCGTCTCAATACAAGTCGAAGGTTTATCCAGGTTGCATACAAAAATTAAAAGATGACAGAGAGGAAGCCTTTGCCTAACGTGACGGTCTCTGTAACATGAAGGATGAGAGTCTCGGTAAGTCGTGACATCGGGATGGGTCATTGCAGTCCAGTCCTGGTGACAAGACCTCGCACTCCAACGTGTTGTAGCTGTGCCGTTATTTTTATAAGGCAGAACATACCCTACGGATATATATGACGAGAACTTGTGACTGTGTATCCAATGGTCAGACCAGCGTGGATAACAGGCATCTCTCAAGCTCGAAAGATCACGAATGGTGGTAAGCTTTCTAATGAATGATAAACTTTCCTGACAGTTTGATAAATAGACATGACCATGAACTTAAGTAATAAGTTGACGGAGAAGTTAATAACGTGATTTGAAAAAAAAACCCAAAAAAACACAAATCTCAAGCGATACCGGGGTATTGCGTGTAGCTAAACGCGTGCTGACAACCACTCCTAAGACGCGCTAGTTAAAAAGTGTTGCTTCTCGTCTTGTGACTTTTACTAACCTATTTCTTTCTTTTCTTTCGTATTCTCTTGGCTGGCAAACTTTAACTTAACTTTGTGGATTGGTTACCATAAATATACATTTTGTAAGACAAGATACTAATTTTACAAAGGAAAACATTATCCGTAATGAGTGGGAGTATGAATGTTATTTTACTTCCAAGTTCAAATTAAATGCTCGAGATGTTCTATTCAATAATAATTTTGAATTTGAAATTAAGAAAGGAAAAAAAGCTAAATTGAAAGATATGGTTATTACAGTAATTACAGTATACGGCTCAAATTAAGACGAACCTGATTATTATATGTTGCCGAATAAAATATGTAGTTTTAGAAATGGTAAGGTAATTATTTATGAATATTTCGTTTTGTAATTAATCCTGGTATGGACTATGATAAAAACGTTAAAACTGTAAAAAGTTGAGAAAAAAAAACCCAAAGAAAATAAAAAAAACAACAAACAAACAAACAAACAAACAAACAAACAAAACAAAAAACTAGAAAGGATCCAGAATAATTTGGGATGTTTCGATCAGTTCAAAGACATTTCACTGGCATTGCTGATGCTGATGCGGTTCCACAGTCTTACGTTTTGATCTCGAAACATCAGAGTCAGAAATCTAATATACACTCTCTTAAGATTGTACAACATACACACAAAATCAACTGTCAATACAGATTTAATAACTGATGGAACTGGTATAAATATCGTCATACAGATGTACGATTTATCAGTGACGTTACGTATCAAAAGTTCGCAAATCCAAAAGACGACACATAAAACGCCCCAAAAAGTTTAAATAAGGGTGGAAAGGTTTTAGAAAACTGATAATTTCTGAACATTGGAATCTAGATATGGTCTTATCAGAGAGACATAGTGACCAGTCAGCATCCTCCGAAGATTTTACAAGTCACCTCTTGTGCAATTGGACAGAAGGGAACAAATAACGAAAGACGTACAACTGGACAGTAGGGAACAATATGGTAAAATTATAGCTGTGCGACAATAGAGTAAGGACCAAGTATGTAGATGTACATCCTCGATACTGCAGGGGCTACGATCACTTTCGTTCTTTGCACCCTGGGATATGTCTATGTACACCATCTTGTAGACAAGATGAAAAAACTAGTTTGGAACTTTGATGTACATTAAACGAATCTCGCGTCGCATGGCGGCATGTTGTAATGGTTTCTAAGTTAGGTGTCGCTACTTTGTAATCTTCAAAAGGAGATCATCAGACACGGGTTTCCGTAACATCTCTTGAAATGAGTAAACCGATCACCATCCTCGATACTCCAGGAGTTACGATCACTTTCGTTCTCTGCATCCCCGGAATTTGTCATGGCAAAATTGATGGTTCAATGTGCGACACGTTGCAGACGAGACGAAAACTGGTTTGATTCTTTTATGTACATCAAACAAATATCGAGGCCGCATAACGTATATTGTAACGGCTTTGAAGTTGGGTGTCGCTTCTTTGTATCTTCAAAATGAGCGTATCAGTCTTTGATTGGTCAGTTTTTTTCTCCTTGAACCAATCATATTACTTCGCTTGTGCCTTCAATTTAACCATGACATTTTCCAGGGATGCAGAGAGTAAAAGTGATCGTAACCCTTGGAGTACCGAGAATGGAGAATGGGCTGCTGAAGCGAACGAAAACAAAATACATACAACTGTATAGTGCATATCAAGTACGAAAGCTGTGCGACTGGACAAAAGTTAACAAAAAGCAAAAGATGTACAACTGAACTGTAGGGAAAATGAAAGTTGTGCGACTGGAGATTGAGGAACAAGTATGAAGATTTGCGAATACGGGGAACAAAAACGACAGACAAAGAGACCAAGTACGAAATCTGTCCGATTGGACATAAGGGGAAAACGAAAGCGGTGCGACGGGACTGTTGGGATAGGTGTTTTCACACGAAGGATGTACAGCTGGACAGTAAGGAACAAGCACAAAAGTCACGTGACTGAACTGCTTTGATATCGTATAGCTTGTCATTTTCACGGGTCAAAATTTTTGCGATTTTCTTTTCAACAACCGAATTATATTGCATTTAAAGGTATTATTCGCCCGCTTCTTTTGTACAAACTTCGAGATTGCAGGCGGTAGACACTGCTGGTGGACTTTTAGTCTTCGAACCAGCATATAACGTTTTATTAATTCGAAAAGTGGCATGGTTCAGGATATAAACATATAATTGACTTTCCTATGAAATTATCAGATACATAAGATTTACGAAATTTACTAAATTACGGGACCATTCCCCATCTATATTTTGAAATGTCTTCGATCACTTAGGATTGTCTTCGATACATGACTGACGAGTCCTAACAGGACGAAACAGTTGTATGATGTAAGCATCACTGACGAGTCCTAACAGGGCGAAACAGTTGTATGATGTAGCATCACTGACGAGTCCTAACAGGACGAAACAGCTGTATGATGTAACATCACTGACAAGTCCTAGAAGGAAGAAACAGCTGTATGATGTAGCATCACTGACGAGTCCTAACAGGACGAAACAGCTGTAAGATGTAGCATCACTGACGAGTCCTTGAAGGACAAAACAGCTGTATGATGTAGCATCATTGACGAGTCCTTGAAGGACAAAACAGCTGTATGATGTAGCATCACTGACGAGTCCTACGAGGACAAAACAGCTGTATGATGTAGCATCACTGACGAGTCCTTGAAGGACAAAACAGCTGTATGATGTAGCATCACTGACGAGTCCTACGAGGACAAAACAGCTGTATGATGTAGCATCACTGACGAGTCCTAACAGGACGAAACAGTTGTATGATGTAGCATCACTGACGAGTCCTAACAGGACGAAACAGCTGTATGATGTAGCATCACTGACGAGTCCTAACAGGACGAAACAGCTGTATGATGCAGTTTAAATTGTTTGCCTCCACGTTAACTAACTCTAAATGTATGGCTCATTGTCATAATCAACGTTTAAACTAGTTATCTACATATATTGCGAAGATTCATGAATTACACCTAAATATTTTACATAGATCTTACTGAGATATATTCTATTTGTTTGTACATTATGAAGCTGGTCGTTCTGTTGTTGCATACCTTGTTTTATTTTAAAATGTGACATTGCTTATGTACATGGATTGACCAATCAGGGTGGGTGTCTGCAATGAAGCAGAAGACGCTTACAGTTCCGGAGCATCTGGTCTTATTCTCCTCGTAAATTTTAGGAGTCTCCGTGTTAATATTTCTTTTGTTTATAATTTGCCCTATTTTTATTGAATTAGATTTTGGATTATGATTACGTTCACATGTTCATATTTTCTTGTTTTTATGTTGTGCCCATACCTATGTTTGTCACCAGAATAGCTCACATGAGTTAATGTTCCTTGTTAATACGTACACGACGTTAAATAAAGTTTCTTGTAATTATAGGGGTGCTAGGAAACTCTTGCTGTGGAGAACCCATGCTAAACTTTGTGACTACTTAGTGTTTTCTTCCAACAAAAAGTGCAGCAAGAGGTAGGCAGGAAAGATGTGACGTGATTATGAAGCTTGTCCTGATCATTGACGAGTGATTTTCACAATACGACTTTTAGTTTAACTGCTGTATTACTACTATTTGCATTGTGAGTTAGTTTTACAGGGCAAATATTATCGACAGTGGAGAGTATTTTAAACAGAATAGACTTTTATTCCTTTGGGGGTATACATAAAAGTACTTTGTCTTGGAACTTTTTCCGTGCAACAAAGCAGATATATTGTACTAATATCTAAACGCTGATGACTCCCTGGAGAAGTAGTTTTTATATTGGTACTTTTCTAATATATCACATACTTTGCTTATGGTTTTCATTATTAATAACCTTTTATCTTATTCTCCTTATATTCTAAGTACAATCTTTTCATTCGTGCTTTTACGTGTTTACAAAGTTATTCATTTCCAAAAGCATCATTTTCTAATGATACGGAATACTCTGAAGACTTTACAAAAGACGCAGGTATATACATATTTAGAATTAGATAATGTTTTGCCCACTTATGAATTTAACTGTCACTGTTTCTCTTTCTAGGACTTGTCAAGTTGTTGATTTATTAGATAAAATATACTGTTTGTTCATTACATATATTATTCAAGGTTTATGAGAAATCTAATTTACTTAACAAATATTAATATTGGTGTTAAAAGGGTAATTGTACATGATTTAATTAAAGAATAATTTTACCTTTTTGTGAGTTTTCTGGAATTTGAACAGATACACAGACTGTACTATAGCAAGATTTTTTTCTCTACAATATCAGGGTATTATAACAGCTATTGGGGAACTATGTTACCAACAGGGCTATATCTATTTAAAGAAAAATATTTAATTTTTCGAAAAAAACCCCCAAAAAACCAAGAAATCCGGTGGCCTTGACGGTCATCGAGATAAGCCATATTGAATATAAAGGTTAAAGGATAGTTATCAAGTGTCATGAAACAAAAATTGTGACACTGAATATAGCCAGTGTCAATACATTCATACCATCAAAACTGTCATCCTATACTGATTATTCTTATAAAGTTATTCCCAGTGGAAAATAACCAACGTTATGCTCAAAAATACAATTTCTCTGTAAAAATGTCCTCCCCATGAAGAAATGCGAGACTCATTTTGGTAATTAAAGCACCTCAAGATGCTTCCATTCATGAAGAGCATTTGATTCTACAATATCTGGGTCTAGAGAAGATTTTTGAATTTGACCCTTTTTGGCCCAGCCCATCAGCCCCTGGTGGTCAGTCAGGATCTAAATGGGCATACCATCAAGCCATCATCCTTCACACATAATTCCAACTAAGTTTGAAGTATTTCCAAAGGAAATTAAACAAATTATGCTAAACAATCTAGTTTTCCTATATAAACTATGTTAAATTTACCACCTCCCCACGGGGATATGCGAGACCCTAGGGCCATGAAATTCACAATTTTGGTATAGCACCTAAGATGGTTCCATTCATGAAGAGTATTTGACTCTACAATATCTGGATGTTGAGAAGAAGATTTTTGAAACCTAAGTCAATTCGACCCTTTTTGACCCCGCCCCTGGGAGTTGGGGACTGTATAAGTCACAATTTTGGTTCATCATAGGCCAGGGAAAGTTTCTGCAAAATTTCTTAGAAATCAGATCAGGGGTTTTTGAGAAATCAAAAGTGTTAAATTGTTTAGGGACACACGACCCACAACGAATGACCCATGATGCTGGATGAATTGTATTAGAATAGGTCACCATGATACCTAAAAAAAAACTACAAATGAAAGATTCTAATGATTAATTCAGGGAAAATGTAACACATATTTTATGGAATTATGAGAAAATGTAAATTTCTTCCAGAATTTAGAAACCTTTAGTAATTCTTGATCTCTTCCATTTCTACCCTCACTGCTTCCAATTATGATTATTATTTACTCAATTATACATGGACATGTTTGTCACCATATACATAGTCATGCTGTACATTTATTACAAATGAATAAATGAGATTCTGTTGAATAACTATGAATACATGATAATTACATAATCTTTTACTACTTATATATATATATATACATATAGGAAATGCCCTTTATTTCATCAAATTGTTTATATTTATAGAATATAATTATTGATATTTGTTGAAGTGAAATGAATATATTCCATTTCATTTTGATAAAAAAAACAACAATACTTTTTGGTGCAGTTAATCACAATGTAAAAGTAATATAACATGATAAACTTCACAATCAAACAGTATGTATACACATGGGCATAAGTAAGGGGCCATCAATTTTAGTATAAAAACTGTCATATTCCTTGAGGTAACCGGTACTATAATAAAATGCACATTTTCCTGACCACCTAAAGTAGTGTTTGGCTGTGTATTGCTGGTAAATCATTCATGTACTTATACTGATAAAATTGCATGTCAAAAATTGACAAATGCTGAGAGATGACAAGCTTTTGGAATGGTTCAATGTGATATGACATACAGGCAAGTAGCTGCACGTTTTTTAGCCATTCTCTTATTTCTCAGTTAATGCAGCGTCTGAGCCAAACCGAGTATGTTGTTGAGTGTCCCAGGTCTGGCAAACCTTGAAAGACTTCAGATAGAATAGATAGGCTACTGTGTAGACTAGTAAGGAGAGTCCCATTTATAGCTGCCAACAAGCCTTGGCTGAGAGGACAGTAGAACGTCAATGTTCCCGTTAGCTGGTGTATGTCAACAGATGCTTTAACAATATATAATACAATATGCTCTCGCAAACCAAAGACACGAACAAGAAAGACTGCAATGAGCACATGATCATTGGACATAGATTATGAGGTCCTGACAAAGAGTCTGCTAACAGTTGAAAGCCACTTTTTACTTAGTCCAACAGGAAGCAAGGTCTGTGTTTGTAGATCATGAACATCAAGTACATTCCAAGTACAACATTTGGTGGCAGTGTTACTGTTTGGGGATACTTTTCCCACGAAATTTAAATGGGCAGAAAATATTGTGATGATCTTTCGACTTAAGAAACATCATCTCTAAAATAATGATTTATTGAATCCAATTTTAAATAAGCATGTTCCTGGTACACAGCACCTCAGTATATAATAAAATATGTTATGAAAGAATTATGTCTTCTATCAAAATTGATATTTGAAATACTTTAAATCATTTTAAGCAACTATGATTATTATATGGACTTACTGAATGTACCTGCAATATGACACCATTCTTTGCTGATGCACATTCACAAACTCCAAGTAGACACTGGAATAGCAGAACAATGTTTGTCATGATCAGTAATGCTATCAAGTATGACAAAGATCAGTTGCAGCAGTATAAAAAGATATACTGATTACAAATTTATACTTCTACATTTACTGTTGTATTATTGTATGTTAGTTTACAATGTTGGTATTGCATTCCAATATTTCTCAATAAACAAGACATAATCCTACCCAATTCTGTAAACCATCCTACTGATTTAATTATGTTTATGTCCACACATGCGCTCCTGTAACGTTACTGGGCATTGATATTGCCATTATATATGTTATACATAATACATATGCCTTAAAAGTTATTTGCAGTTAAGCTTATTCTGATTCTAACAAACAGACATTAATGTTCATTTAAAAAGGAACACAAATACATACCGTACTCAATACTCAATGGCAAAAACCGACTTTCAAAAGTCAAAAACAACATGCTTGTTAAGTCAGGTACCTGTGTGAATTTGTTTATGTAAGGTAATTAAATATGTTAGGGTCACGATGATTGTGGTTTCCTAATTATCAATGGATCAAACCACATAAACTGTTTCATCGCGGTAACCAGAAATCAATCTTTCTGTAGATTTTTTTTTAATCTGACCCCAAAAAAGTACCTGTGCACTATATCCGAGTGTGCACTATACCCGCAAATTTACGGTATCTAGCAGCTGACCAACACATGTGAAATATCAATGCAACAAAATGACCCCCTGATCTGAATCTTTGGAGTTGATAGTCAATCATATCATATTTCATTTCTCTTTGATGGTAATTTTAACAATTGTGCCCCCATCAATATGTACTACACTTGAAGGATTTGTAGAGGGTATAACTGTCTTATAATCATGTTTCTTTACCAACACCATCATTTCAGTTCAGATTTATAGTAGCTGTGTATTAGAGTCATAATATTAAATCAAATTACTATGTGATATATGGTAATAAAAAAATACTGAGAAATACAAATGACTAAGAACAATTTTAAAACACTTCGTGGTAGGACTAGGTATGTGTAAAATATTATCTGTGACTCTGTATTTAGATTTCCTGATTATTTCTCTGTAAAAAATTCCATGTATATGATATGATATCTATATACTGTAGACATGCAGTACTTGAACATATCTAATCAGAACTAACAGTCAAACAAGGATCACCATAACTGACTTAAGGTGTCTATCAAAGGGGAAAGTCCAATCTTGAAACCATTCTTGAAAGATGTGCAGCTGTGAATATATGAGACAAAACTTGTAAATGAACAAGCAAACAAACCAGCTGACATAGGATTTCATCTTTCATTAGTCTCTTATATGTGTTCTATATATATTTAGGAGTTCAGCTACAGACTCTGTCTACAAATATCAATAGTTGGTGTATACAGTGCATCACATGGAACAATAATATAATCAGTGGTGCCGTGGACAACGTGATATAAAAATCAATCTATTCAGTTCTTAATCACATGTACTTTTGAAGGTGTCATCCATGTGAAACAGGGTTAATAAGCAGTAGTTGTATATCCATTACATTAGTGCCTGTTATCCCTGTCATCACTAGATTCTTACCACCGTTCACTGCCTCTAACAGGCTAAAAGTGTCATTATCATCAAGATACTTCGCTACATTATACCCGGATTCTCGACATTGTTGCACAAACTGTATGTCAACTACAGCCCCTGCAGCTGGCGTAGGTCCATCCTGACCATCAGTACCACAGCTAAGAAATGTCACTTGGTAAGCATTGGTCAATTTAGCAGGCATGATATTATCAAGTTCCATAGCACATGCTACAGCCATCTCTTGATTGCGGCCACCTCTACCGTTTCCTGTAACGTTTACAACAGTTTCTCCTCCTGTTATTATGCATACACCTTTTCCAACATTGTGTGCTTCATCACTTATGGTAGCCATCTGTTTCAAAACATTTTTAGGTAAATACTTACAAATTTCTAATTCTGCTGCTACCAGGTCTGGTGAACCAGCATCAGATGGTAGATAACCAAAGCACAAAATCATATATTTTGCCAATTTTGCGAAAACTGTACCAACAAATCTTGCCTCTCCATCCAGTTTACTACTGAGAATAGCTGAAATATAATCAATACTGTTGGCAGTTCTGAGGGCAGTCTCTGTAGCGATGACATTACTACCCACTATTACATTTTGCACATGAGAATACTCCTGTAGATTGTTCTCACTTGTTGAAGTTCCAGTGTTCCTCGAATTCATTGTATATCTTTCTTCACTCATTTTTTTCATCAGTGTATCATTTACAGACTTTGGGATGAGTTTACTTACACCAAGACGTCTAAAGATATCGAGGCAGAGATGAGGAGAGCTTGGATCAGGAACAGTGGGCCCACTACTGATGATATCTATCTTATCCCCAATGACATCTGATATAATCAGACATATTACCTGTCAACACACAAGATACAAGAAACACTGATCGTCAACTAATCAAAAACTGGTTTGAGATATTGTTAAGGTTATTCTGAATAGGTTTTATAATTTTGCTACTTTCAAAGACAAGATCATATTGCTTAACAAGAGTATCAGTGAATTGATGAATGAAAACAACTTCATTAGATGACAATGGCAATAATTCTAAAATTAAGGGGGTGGGTGGGAGGAGGGGATTGCTGGCCGTGAATTTAGTATATAACAATTCTCTTAGTGTGACACCGCGTTTTATTATCATAGTTTTAATGCAAGAAAAGCTATGCTAATGACACAAAATTTTAATAAAGGGCAACAACTCTGAATTGAGGGGTCATGGGCCCCAACTTTGCTACATTGCACCTTGTTCTTGTATGACTGTTGCATACATCACGTTTCAATATCCTAGATTAAATGCAGGCAAAGAAATGACAAAAAAAATTATCAAAAAACAAGAGGCCCATGGGCCTTAACGGTCATCTGACAAAAAGCAAGCCAAACCTAGAAAGTGGGTTGAGGTCATTCATTTGAACAAACTTGGTAGCCTCTCCTCCAAGCATCTTACAGGCCCAATATCAGCACTCATGGACTTTTGCTTGTTGAGAAGAAGTTGTTTGTATATTTTAACATATTTGACCCCTGTGACCTTGAAAGTGGGTTGAGGTCATTCATTTGAATAAACTTGGTAGCCTTTCCTCCCAGCATGCTACAGACCCATCGGCACTCATAGACTTTTGCTTATTGAGATGAAGTCCTTTGTATATTTTAACATATTTGACCCCTGTGACCTTGAAAGTGGGCCAAGGTCATTCATTTGAACAAACTTTGTAGGGCTTCAGCATGCTATGGGCCAAGTATTAGCCCCCTAGGCCTTCTAGTATTTGAGAAGAAGTTATTTAAAGCATTGCGACCTTGAAAGTTGTTCAAGGTCATTCATTTAAATAAGCTTGGTAGCCTTTCCTCCCAGCATGCTACAGACCCAATATCGGCACTCATAGACTTTTGCTTATTGAGATGAAGTCCTTTGTATATTTTAACATATTTGACCCCTGTGACCTTGAAAGTGGGCCAAGGTCATTCATTTGAACAAACTTTGTAGGGCTCCATGCCAGCATGCTATGGGCCAAGTATTAGCCCCCTAGGCCTTCTAGTATTTGAGAAGAAGTTATTTAAAGATTTTGACATATTTGACCCCTGTGACCTTGAAAGTTGTTCAAGGTCATTCATTTAAACAAACTTGATAGCCCTTCATCCCAGCATGCCACAGGCACAATATCAGCAATCTGAGCCTTTTGGTTATTGAGAAGAAGTTGTTTAAAGATTTTAACATATTTGACCCCTGTGACCTTTAAAGTGGGTCAAGGTCATTCATTTGAACAAATTTGGTAGTCCTTCATCCCAGCATGTCACAGGCCCAATATCTACACTCTGAGCCTTTTGGTTAATGAGAAGAAGTTGTTTAAAGATTTTAACATATTTGACCCCTGTGACCTTTAAAGTGGGTCAAGGTCATTCATTTGAACAAACTTGGTAGAGCTCCATGCCAGTATCCTCTGTGCCAAGTATTAGCCCCCTAGACCTTCTAGTATTTGAGAAGAAGTCGTTTGAATGAAAAGTTTACGGACGGCGCACGGCGCACGGCGGACGACGACGGACGAAGCATGATGACTATAGGTCATCGGACCCTTCGGGTCAGATGACCTAAAAAGTCAATAACTCTGTAATCATAGGGTCAAGGACTCGGATTTGCTACACTGCACATTGTCCTGGTATGATCAATGTATCTATCAAGTCTCATTTAAATGCAAGCAATTTAAAGCTATAGACACAGAATTTTAACAAAGAGTAATAACTCTGTAATTGAGGGGTCGAGGGCCCTGAATTTTGTACACAGCACATCCCCTTAGTATGACCTTTGCTTAATGTTGGCAAAGTTAGGCAACAGACATGAAAGAACAGCTAAAAAGATGGGCAGATGGACAGATGGAAGAACAAGGCAGCAACTATATGCTTCTGCGAAAGTAAAATGCAGTTCATTCCTTTATTTCTATGAATAATACATCCTTTCTCCATTAACGAAAACATGTAAGGCATTTACCAAGACACCATTATCTTGATTATGGTACTAAAATATCAAATGTTATGTGATATCACACATTCCTTACTTTCAGCTTGACAGTATATACAACAAGTGATGTTTAACTCAGGTAAGCTGTGCTGTTTAATAACCTTACCTTGCAAGGCTTGGCATCTCTTGCCAGCCCTCCACCTTTCAGAACCTCTGTTTGTTTACGAACAATGTTAAGGTCATTGATGGTAGCCCCATGGGTGGACAAAATGTTGGTTAGCTCAGCACTCTCTTCCAAAGTGATGGGCGGTTGTGGAAGGGGCAACAGTGCCGAACCTCCACCTGTAAAATAAATCTACAGTGTACATATGGCGATAAATTATCTTTCAATCTAAACATTTTAGTCTAAATCATTTAAAAACTTTTAAATTTCAATGCTATCACTAAAAATAACCTAAGTATCATACATCCTCTTTTTACATAGGATCCATAAACAAATTAAATTATGACAGATCTCGGATCTCTTTGTATGTGATCTGGTAATTTATTATCATACCCCAATACTTCACGTTTAGTTGTTAGATTATTAAACACAACATCAATCATCAAGTTTGGCTGTCATCTTATTTGGATGTAACCAATTTTGAACAAATTGTATTGTATGAAATGAACCCCTTCTTATGTCATTTTCCTGAACTGAATGAATATTTATGCAGTTGATTTAGCATTAAGAACAATCCATCAGTATGATTATTGTACTAATTCATCTGTATAATAGTTTTATCTAACAATCCTTCACTACACTGAATCTACAGTATGTCGGAAATCTATCAATGATTTAGGTTGATTTCAACAAATCTTGTTTAAACATGATAGATCCATGCCATGGCATTATTTCATTTGTGTGATTACAATTGGTAGCACAACCCTTGTTTTTGGTTCCACCACCTGGAATAGTTAGATAACCAACCTGATACTAAAACCAGGAGAAGATTATTCTTATTTGAATTCTTCACAAGGTCCCATATAGCTTCTGCAGCTTGGTGCGACTCCTTGTCTGGTAGGTTGTTCTTTGCACCCTCATATACAGTGATTTTACTGTCAGGGGCCAACAACTGGTCACTGCAATCATCAAACATATAACACAATACAATGTATTAGATTTTGAGAAAGCTGTGTACACAATTAAGACATGCATTAGAACAATGGACCAGAGAGGTAAACAATATCCCTGTCACTAAACGTTCAGTATATTGCTAAATTTTCCTAGAATGCAGAAATAAACTTAAGTCTTCATCCATCCACATAACAAATTTCATGTACCAACAAAACTATACTGCTAAGAAACTTTTGAAATATATTTCCTTTAGCCCTACCTTTATCCATAGTATCAAGGGCAAAAATAAAATGTGGGTTTAACTTTAAAATGTTAATTATATAATTTCTTATATTTTAAGTAAACATAATCATTTATATAATATAAATGTTTTGTAGTAAAATTACTTAAAATTCTTACCATTTTCCAGCACAACTTAGGAGCTCACAACATCCATATGGTACACTGATGGCACCTTTGATGATGTGCTGTCCTAACAAGTCATCAACAGATCTGGCCATTCCCATCACTGCTTTTCCAAATCCAACCACAATCACATTCTTATCCAATGCATACTTCCTGCCTTCCACAGTAAGAGTTTCACCATCCTCAGACAATTCTAAAACTCTCTCTATCATTTTCCTGGGCATAACTGCATCCGTAGATCTTTTGAAAATTTTGTTTACATGAATTCTCTGAATATCTGTAACATCACTTGATTTGCTGCTTGTTTCTTTGGATCCCATGTTTAGATTCAGGTTGGTTGTGAATTGACTACAGTTTCTTACTTTAATAGTTCTTGAGTTCATAGAAACATGTCCTTTGCTACTGAAAGTAGTCAAATAAGATATTCTTTTGACCCGTTTCACTTGTGTAGGAGTCAATGATACTCTGGAGGTTGCTGAAAAATGTGAACTGCATCTGTACACAAGTCTCCTGAAACAAACAGTATCAATACATGTTGTATCAGCTAGGTATATAAATTTTAACACACTATTTATATACAAATCACATCTATTACAATATAAAGCAGTATCAATAGATTATGTATCAGATAAGCTATTCAAATTTTAAGCAAACTATCTGCAAGCACTTAATATACAGTTCGAAGAAAACTGAACTTCGTATTTAGTGCATTTGATATAGTGCACACATAACTGAATATTAAAAATGTAGAAAACAAATTAGCACACTTCACTAAACATAAGCTATTCATACTTTCTATTTGAAGAAAAAAACCAGCAGCAATTCTTTTATTCAAGGCTGCTTTTGACAATGAACTGCACTGGCAGAATACTTTCATTGCTCTTTCCCATTACAATTTTGGCACAACTGAGGCGTCAGTGCATCTGATGTTGTCTTTTGAGTGAAGCAGATGTAATGTAGTGAGTGTGTACTTAAATGCACAGTCACCAATTTGGCCAGCAGACATTTTCTTTCAGTTTGTTGGATTTATTGCCCTATGAGCAGCTAGAGTCATTCTGAGATGGTCTCTCCTTCTAGTAACAATCTGGTGGCTGTACTTCAGTCAACAACATACCAGTACAGGGGACCTTTTGGTCTTCGCATGTCAACCACAGCAATTACTATGAAGTGTCTAGCCCTAGAATACAACCACAACAACACAAACTGGTCCACTACTCAGCCTTGTGAGAAACACAAAACACAACTCAGATCTCCAAGTCCCTCTGGTCGATGTATCATGTTACAAAGAAAAGATATAATTTGTTGTTGCGATTTTGTACCTCTGACTTGAGAGATTTAAAGGGGACAAGGTACAATCTTCTCTCTACAGTGTGTTATTATGCACATAAATCAGTGACATTTTATATGTAAAACTATAATGAATTAATACTCATACTGTTTCTATGCTTTATATACAGACTGAAACAGATGAGAAATCCTCTGATGTCTGTGCATTATGTTAGGTATGGCGAGTTGGTACACTTGGCCTTATTTCAGCCTATTTTTTCGACGCTATATGCGCGTTCGAAAAACAAAAATATGCATGCTTCATGATATCAGATGTCATATGTTTATCCGATTGACATGTCATATGTTGATCAGTCAAAACAGGGTTTTAAGGAATAAGGTAGCCTTGCAAATAGTTTTAACCAGCTTTATGTCTCACGTTGAGTTGTCGTCCGCCTGGTTGTCTAGCCTTTATCTCTTATGTATCACTGGACTCTGAACTTACCACATAGCAATGACTATGTTGTCCCGATAAGAGATTTCTCAACTTTTCGTCTGCTAGCTTGACCAATGATTCGTACGATAGGCGGCGTTGACGTACTACGTAACGTGAAAGATGTGAAGGTGCGCTGAAAATGAAACGATGCTTATCATTCAGGTTATTAAAAAAATAAGAAAAATATTTTTGTATTAACTATAGTCGGTGAAGCACGATAACTTATGAAAGGAGTATCACAAAAAATCCCCTCAAATATTTTATTTTTGTGTATGATACTTTACATTACAATAAAGCAAGGTCCGCAGCAAATGCGACAAGACGCCATCAATTAATCAAAACGAGTTGAAATGAGAGAACCGGCAAACATGAAACTTACAGATTCAGTCGTGCAAAATTTTCGAGTTGCTAAAATTTTTAGAGAAAATACAGATAGAATTACGAGCTTAGACTATTCAGCTAATGGCGAAACGCTTATTTCAAGCAGCGACGATGATTCAATTGTAATTTACGATTGTCAGAACGGAACGTAAGTGTGACGACCCTTCATGAGTGGATACTTTTGGCGGGCACTATTTCAACCAAAACAGCAAAATCCCAATCCCATTTTACTAAAACAGAAAGCCAGAGCTGACCTGAGATGTTCAAATGATAATACTATACAGTGATAACAAAGGGACAAATTCCATCGATAACTAATTTGATGGCGAACTGCCATTATCCACACTGGAACCATCGTGTGGCCAGTGGACTTAACAGATTTTAAATAACGACGATATTAAAGTACCATTATAATTTGCTATCCAGTGTAAATAGAGATCGATGGACTTCTATACCCTATTTCCATATGTATTTAAGTATCCAATGACATCATTCTGCAAGAATACGTGTATGCGAAAAATCCTTTATCTCTCCTCTGCCACTTAAAACAGTTACTGTCTGAAATTTACCAGAAGAATACAAACGAACCCAAGAGTAGTTCTTCACTTGCTGTGTCAACAAATTGCTGTGTTGTATTGCTACAATGAGGAAGATATTAGATTTTAATTATTTTGTCAAGAATTATCACAATGACATAATTAATTGCTTCTTATTTTTGTGCTACTAAAGATGTTTTAAGATATCCTAGAAAATGCATTACCTAGTAAGAGCTACAATTGTTACTCTTGTCTGTGGAATGGACTTAAGTTAAAGTTGTTAAAATATCATCTTGTTATGGTGGCAAAAGTGGGTCCAGTCACTTTGATCAATGTTCTCCGTAAAAACTACTTTCTATTGTTTTTTTTGTGCATACACGACGAGTGTTCAGTTAATTAAGATAAGGAAGATATTACGGAAAAAAAAGTTAAGTAACTCTCTAATGATAATAAACAACTTTACTAATATTAAATACATACATACATTTGACCTTTTGTTTTGGACACATTTGACCCTTGTGTTAGCCATTGATTATGTAGTTATTAATTATATCTCATTTAATGTTTCAATTCATTTGGTTCAATTTTATGAAAACAAAGTTGAGTGGTCAAGTACACACAATGAACAAGTATTTTTCTAAATCACACTGTATAAGTGTTTGTTGTAACCAAACATTACAGAGCAGTATAGGTAGTCTACAAGTTGTCTGCAATGTAGGTCATGTCACTATTTTGAAACTGTTAGATTTATATATATATAAAACCACAATATAAGTAAGGATTTAGATTTGATTTATCAATGTTTTGTTTGCCTTTCTAGACCAAAACGAACCCTGAACAGTAAGAAATATGGAGTTGATTTGATTTGCTACACTCATGCAGTTAACACAGCTCTTCACAGCTCAACAAAAGTTGATGGTAAGAAATAAATTTGTATCAATTTTTCAGACAAATGATAATGTAATTTAAATGCTAATAGACTTCCTATTTGTTCTACCATTCATCAATGTTTATTATAGATTAGCTGTTATGAGGATGCTCTATTTTTTATGTCCCCGCCATTTATGGCCGAGGGCATATAGCGTTGCCCATGTCTGTCCGTCCCGTCGCGTCGCATCCCGTCGCGTCCCAAATCAGTATATACCACCTAACAACTTCATTCGGAAGGCAATTTTCATGAAACTTCATACAAATATCAAGTATGGAAAGACCTCAGGCAGTTTTGAATTTCTCGGCATTCTAAAAAAAGATGGCCACCAGGGGGAGATAACTCCAAAAAGAGGAACATCATCTTATTTCTACATAATTTGGTACTTGTGGGTTTTAAGGCATAAGGAACTAATATACTCCCTCATTTTTTCCAGAGAACAAAATTCCAAATTCATGTACGTTAAATCAACTTGTCAATTTAAGTATGAAACAAAAGTTGTACATAGTTGCATACAAATTAACAAAATCATCTCTTTCGGACCTTTCACTATTATTTCATGGGGGGGGGGGGGGGGGGGGGGGGCATTCATGTCTTACAGACATTTTCTAGTTTGTTTGAATTTCTTACCTGTATTGAGTTTCTTACATGTATATAGACATTGTTTCAAGAAGTCATAGATACTAAACCTGACTCATATTTTACAGATAACTTTCCATACCAAAACATTATTCTGTTGCAGTGCAGAAATGTAGTTAAGGGTGAAAGTATATAGATAATAACACATTTCAGTGACTTACATGTAAATCATTGACACAATGTCATGTTTTTCAGATACTATTAGATACCTGTCTCTTCATGACAATAAGTATATACGATACTTTCCCGGACATACCAAAAAGTAAGTATTCATACTCAACTCATTTTAGAACTCTAATATTCCAGCAAACACTTGATAAAAAAAGATGTTTTGCAGAAATGGAGTTGATAGTTTGCTCTAACATTTCCATAAATAACTATTTTCTTTCAGATATATTTCAAATTGACATTAAAATCTTGCATTAAAACTTTTGATATTGAATTCAGTGTTTCTCCTTGTGCCCTTTCAGGAGTCTCCATGTAAATCTTTCTTTTGTCCATATTTTGCCCTAGTTTGATTGAATTTGAGTTTTGATTATGATTATGTTCACATGTTGGTATTTTCTTGCTGTTTTTGTATACCCTTAATCTGTCTGTCTTTAGGGTAGTGACATTAAATATGTCACCAATCAATGATTCCTTCCTGTCAGGATCCCTGGACAAAACTATCCGCCTCTGGGACCTTCGGTCACAAAATTGCCAGGTAAATTTACTTTCAAAATATCTTTGCTGTTTAGACAATGTCAGTTCATTGCATATTCAGTTATTGATTGATTAACTAGTAAATATTGGTGTTTGATCGATGACAGCATCTGAAATATAAAAAATTATTCTTCAGAAGTAATGCAGTACTGGTCTTCCACTTGCATAGACATTGTGCATTTGCATTTGAACTTAAACACTTACGTCTATATAAACCCTTATACTTGTTGCACCAGTATTGGGCTTCGCTGGTTGCCAGGTTGAAACACTGACCATAATTAATCTTTAACACCCAGGTGGCACTACACCTATAGAGTGTTCGAATATTACAACACATGACACATATTGTATGCTTTATAGTTGAATCAGACACCCATATATAATTTTATGAATATATATATGAAGTTTATGTGTACATGTCATGCTGTTCTTACATTGCAAAGACTATTCTGCTGTTTTGCTATGCATTATAAATATTAGGAATGTGTTTTGTTTTATATAACATGTATTTGTTTTCTTCATTAGGGTTTGATGCATTTGCCTGGTCGTCCAGTAGCTGCATTTGATCCTGATGGCCTCATTTTTGCAGCAGGAATCAATTCAGAGATTGTCAAATTGTATGATTTGAGATCTTTCGATAAGGTAAAGTTACTGTCAGTACTATTGTCACATCTCATGATGATTTTTAAACAGGGGTGGCTGTTGCAGGACTCTTTAATACATAAGAGGGTTTGAAATCAAATGATTGCAATTTAGAAACACCATGAAACTTCCTTAATATTTAAACATTGTCTTTAGTTTAATATTAAATGTCTTTAGAGTGTTATTTTGATATTTACTCTGTTGCTTTAATAGGGTCCCTTTACTTCATTCAAACTATCACAAGATCGTGATTGTGATTGGACTGGGATGAAGTTTAGTCCTGATGGTAAACTTATCCTCATCTCCACAAATGGCCAAGTCCTCAGACTGATCGACGCATTCCAGGGAACACCTCTTCAGACATTTATGGTAAGTTGGTAAAGTCTTCCTTAGAAGAATTCCAACATTTGCGAAAAGAAATGACTTTGATCCTTATCCAAGGTTCTGTAGGGAAACAACATTAATGCTGCAGAGGGAAGCTGGATTTTTTAGGGTGGGTGCATGGGTGCAAAGATTTTTTTTTAGTTTTAGGCATTTTTGATACATAACAGTCAAACCTGTCTGAAAGGCTGCCTTTACATATACTGGCAGGTTGCTTTTTGAGTTCCTTGTGTTACACAATTGATAGTGATTGAACCTCTATATAAAGGCCACTTTTCTCTGCTTTCTTGATTGGCCTTTATAGACCGATTTTCCTGTCCTTCTTTTCAATAAGAATCGTCATGTTAAAAGTTTTCTGATTGCTATTCACTTTATACAATGTAACAATACAAGGAAATTGACACATTGGAAAGAGGTTTTTAAGGAATCAAACATTGATGCTCTATATTCAAATTGTGAAATTTGGGGACTAGTAGGGGACAGTTTTGTTTAAGCAGCACTTGGTATGCTTATTTAGTTTTTAAAATAAAAACCTTAATATATCACATTTCATTATCTTTGATTTTAATACCTTGGCTTGATGTATGAATGCTTTCAGATGATTACATTTCAAAATATATAATGACAGTATTGAACCAATAAACATCTGCAAGTTAGTTTTTGAACAATAGAATTTCAAATTCTCCTGAAACTTTATGATATTCCAGCAACTGTGCGACAAAGAATTTTAATAATTAAAATTTGACATCATATATTTATATATACATATATCACTTGGACAGGGTTTTCAAAACAACAAGGGAATTCCACTAGAGGCATCCTTCAGTCCAGATTCTCAGTTTGCTATGTGTGGTAAGTTGAATGTTAATTAATTTTGGAAAATCAGCCACAATTTCTTCGTCCATTGATATTAATATCAGTATTGGAACCATGATTGGATGTAGCAGCTACTTTGTATCGTTTTTATTTTGGGGCCAAATTGTTGATTCAGAAAAATACAATACTGAAACCAACTTGTATCAGCTTTAATTTAAGTCATCACTCTTATTGATCTGAATTAAACTGTGGCAGAGATTTTAAATATCTAAATTGTATTAAAATTATCACAGGTTCTACTGATGGCCGGATACATACATGGAACACAGATACAGGTGTCAGGGTGTCTGTTCTCAACTGTGATCATCCTGGACCAGTTCAGTGTGTTCAGTTCAACCCCAAATACATGATGCTGGCAACTGCTTGTACAAACATGGTGAGTTGTTTGTTCAGTGTCATACTTTGAGTATTGTAAATTTGATTTTGGGTTTTTATGCCCCCTCTGTTGTAGGGGAGAGTATAGTGTTTATAATGACAAGTGATTTATCTCTTATTATGAGTACGTTGCTATATATGTTCTACGCCATCATGTTAGAGGCACATATCACATAGGTTTCCTACTGTTTAACACGTGTCTGCACTACCACAATGCAAAAGGTGACCTATATCCTGGAGTGGCAGTGATGCAAGTCGAATGTTATGTCCCAGTCAATAGATGACCACTGACGAAATATTGTGCAGTAATATGACCAATTTTAGCTGAGGTTACATTTAACACAAGGTGGATAAGAAGCATGTGGCGTGTCATGTCACCATTTGTTCCTTGGACGCACAGGACACCAAACGTAATTTAGTGTCATCATTACATCTTTGCATTCTGTGATAAATTTACTATTTTGATGATGAAATGTGCACAGACAATACTCTGGTAAAACAACTGTGCATGACATTACACTTTATACATTAAAATTTTCTGGTTTATGTTTTATGACGGGTATATCTACAAAATTATTTACAAAATATGTCTGGGATATAACATGGATTTTGATTCTGAACTGGATGTAACGCAGGATACCATAATTGCAGCTTTTGAATAAAAAGGAGATAAAATTCATTTTTTTATTTTGAAAATTTTCATAGCCATTATTTATTTAATAGCAATATAGAAAAAATTGCATTTGCATCTATAAGTACCCTAAAAACCTTGTTGATTGCAAAATGGGTGTGTTGTTACGCCAGCTAATTATTTTTATGAATAAAAGTTTTTTCATGACCTAAAATTGAAGTTATAAATATTCATGGAAATACCTTTTTAAAGTTGATAGGAATTGTTTATTAATTTGACAATAAAATGTACTTGAAAAGGAGATATATTCCCAAATGAACAGCCTTTGGTGTCCTGTTACATCTAGAAACTCTACATAAACAGCTGTATCTTGTCGTCATTCAAAGCAGAACTATCTTCTCCTTTATTGCTCAGGTTGCAACATCATTTTCTGATGTGAAATCCATCACATTATTTTGTTTCATCTTGTTATAAATTTTCAAAAAAAGTTGTTTCGGACATAACAAATATTTTATGATGCCAAATTCTGTCTCTGTTTATTATTTTCAGGATATTGTGTTTATTTGCTGATATTGAGTTTAACTTTATCTATGTTTTTGTGTGTTTTTCAGGCATTCTGGCTCCCTTACATAGATGACTGAGTTCAATATTTGACACTATTATGACACAAGGTGTGTTTGAATATTCTTAATATGTGGTCACTCCAGGTCAGGAGGGCAAAAACATGTAAAACTGTGATTTATAATATGCTGATGGTACAAACATTTGGCAACCTACCATTAAGAATGCTGTTTACAGTGATTGGCCCATGTGCTGTGTGTGTGCACAGTGATAGTGTTAATTGCACAGTGATAACTGTGGACAGTGTTAATACTGTGTACAATGATTAGACACAGTATACTGTGTGTAATTGAGTATACTGTGTAGTAATTACAGAGTATGTGTGTACAGTAATTACAGAGTATACTGTGTACAGTAATTAGGCAGAGTATACTGTGTACAGTAATTAGGCAGAGTATACTGTGTACAGTAATTAGGCAGAGTATACTGTGTACAGTAATTAGGCAGAGTATACTGTGTACAGTAATTAGGCAGAGTATACTGTGTACAATGATTAGACAGAGTATACTGTGTACAGTGATTAGGCAGAGTATACAGTGTACAGTGATTGAACAGATCACTAACTACAGTGGTTGGTCAGAATACTGTGTACAGTAATTAGACATTATACTGTGTAAAGTGATTGGACAGATTACTATCTGCAGCAGTTAGTCAGAGTACTATGTACAGTGATTGGTCAGATTACTGTGTACAGTGTCGGGTCAGAGTTCTGTGTACAGTGTCGGGTCAGAGTTCTGTGTACAGTGTCGGGTCAGAGTTCTGTGTACAGTGATTGGACAAAGTACTTCTTGCAGTGATTGGACATAGTACTGTGTACAATGATGAGACAGAATACTGTGTTCAGTAACTGGACTGAATACTAGCTACAGTGACAAGACAATGTACAGTGCTTTTGAATGTTGACACTATGAGATTGGGCAGAACTATTCTTGAACAGTATTTGTATAGTGATCAGATAGATTACTAGTGTGGAAAAGGCAGCTGTACTGATTGTAAATATAGCTACACTGTAAATATGTTAACAGAAAAACAGCTTCCAGTGCTAGCTTATTAAAGTTCATTGAAATTGTCAATTCAAACAGTTCACTTTTTTAGAAAAAAACCATCAGGATCATTCATGTTATTTGTGAAGTTTATTATCATTTCTGTACTTGGTTTTTAAAATAAACCTTTGTACACTGTTTGTAATAATGACACTTGTCATTATCTAGATGTAAAAAGGAAGTGCTATTAGAGAAAATCATCATTCATTTTGACTCTTGGGTAAAGAATTATTGAAGTTTTTTGTCTGGGGATTGCTGATTCATGCAATCTCATTATTTCTGGCTAAATATATCAAATAAATTTGGACGGACACCTTTAAAGTACATAAATAGCTTGGTTTTATCTGTATCATTTTGTATTTGATCAAAACTAATTGTAATACAACAGATTTTCTCCTAAGAAGTTACAACTATAAATTCTATAACTTTGTTTCACATGTATGAGAGTTATTCATTGTATAATATCATGATGTTTTGTTTATGTGTACAGATACACTGAAGAGAATGCCTATAATCATTTGTATAATTGCATTTTTCATTACACTTTCTTTGATATTAAGCTAAAGATTCTGTTTTCAATTTTTGAAAAAGGACAAAGTATTTATACAGCTTTGTTGACTAGATATATAGTATATTATTATTTGTTTATCATTTCTGTGTTTGGATCATAACTTGTTTTGTCGATTGTAATATTTTGCTAAGTTTTTCTTGTGTGTCAATATCCTCATACCAAAAATCAAAGATTTTTCAACCACTTCATAATGTTTTTTTACTTCAGACTTTTATACCACAATCTCTAACACCAATATTGTGCAATAATTATAAGGCATCATACAGTTTTAGGTTTAAAGTTCAAACCCATTTGTCCTTTAACATTTTCCCAAAAGGAGCAAGGAATTTTATGAAACTAATGCTAATAAATGTTTTGAAGTACTTGTCACCCTTTTTTGACGTGGAATAGATTTCTTCTCAGAAAAGTTAAAAAATGTAATTCCCATGCATAGTTTGTACAGCATTTTCAAGTTCCTCAGTATTTGGCAAAGGATATATTTCGGTAGTATTTCATGTTGATTAGCAATTGATATTTAAAAGTTACGACATACTGATGTGCTGACAATTGATGTATTATACTCTAGGAAACTTACTAAAAAAAAATACCAATGTGTAGCATTATTAAGCAATGCTATTTGTATTTCTAGACTCCGGCTTTAATAGAAACTCGCAATTGAATTGTAGACATGTATATTGAGTACACCACAAAGAAATTTCATTCTCATCGCAATATTTTGAAGGAAAATATCATTTTGTATTTCATCTCCTGCAATGAGAATAATTTGAAATATTGTATTAAGTTCATGACTCTTCATTACAATGATCTGTCATATTTTCTTTTAAGAGAACTTCAAACAGGAAAACTATTGTAAGGTAATACTATAGGTAACTAATAGAGTTAAACATATTAATATTTAGTAAATATATCATATTAACATTGCATAGTGTTTTAGGGGTTACTTAAATATATATTGTGTTCAATTTAAAGTATCATTTTAATTTCATTTCTAGTTTATGACATTTTTCATATATACGTATTAGCATAAAATGATGACTGCCCGAAGTTGTATTTTGTAATTTCATAAAAATCAATACCAAAAGACAAGTCAGCATGATTTGGAAGTTCTGGTTGACACATTGATTGTTGTAGGAAGTGAAAATGTAATGTGTAGTGTATTTATTGTGTGAGAATTGTTTGAAGACTTACTGATGATATGTTTTGTACACTCACTGACATGTTAGTGAGAATAGACAGCTAGCCATTTATCATTTATTTTCATTTATGTAAGATATTACATTATTGGTGTGCATGTTTCATCTTAAAATATGGTAACATTTTTTTATACTTCTCAATTTTTTTATAGAACATTGATCATGTTCAATGGATGAAGAAAGTGAGATTGAGAGTTACAAGTAAGATCAATACAATATACAGTGTACTGTATGTGGTAAATTAAAAACCCAAAATACCAATCTGTTGTTCCTTTTTTATGTACTCAAAAAACCAAATATAAATCATTAGAGCAACACTTCATATATCTCGATGAGATATATACAGATACATAAAAACAATATCTAATGTCCCAATTTCAAGTCATCTGACTGAAGGGTCTGATGACCTATTGCAATTGCCTTTTGTCTGGTGTCGTACTTCGTCCGTCGTAAACATTTTCAACTTCTTCTCAAGTTCTACATATCTCATTGAGCTGAAACTTACCTGATATGATCATGACATGATCCTGATCAAAGTTTGATAATTTCAGGTTGGTCCGAAATCAAATATGGCCACCATCTTGAAAACACATTTTCGACTTCTTCTCAAGTTCAAAATTTGAAATCTTGTATTTTATGTCAGATGACCGTTAAGGCCCATGGGCCTCTTGTTAGTTAACTTTATCTTCAGGGACCTGTGAACTGATCTATGCCCTTCAAATCATTTTGTTTACTTAAAGGTATAAATGGAAATGAATGTTGTTTTGATTATGATTCTGCTAAAACTAGATAAGCAAACCAGGATGGCGAGCATCTTGTAAAATATTGTGAGTGAAATTTCAGCCAAAAAGTCAG
Organism: Ylistrum balloti; assembly: GCF_031769215.1. Classification (NCBI taxonomy): domain Eukaryota; kingdom Metazoa; phylum Mollusca; class Bivalvia; order Pectinida; family Pectinidae; genus Ylistrum; species Ylistrum balloti. The sequence goes on from NW_026782205.1 coordinate 538,079, forward strand.
TAGATTACTCCTTGTTAATGCAACAGAAGATCTGATTAACAGAATGTTAAAAATTCTCATGTTAGTCATACCGTATGAGTCAATTTTGATAGTTAACCAGTTATAATGCAAGGCTCAGACCCCATGTAAAGTTCCAATAGTCCTTAGCTGTTTTTTTAAATAGTAAAAGATGCATGGTTTCTTTTTACATGCTCCTCAAAAAATTTGAAAAGATGCATTATCGTATAGTATGTCAGTCGGTCATAAACTTTAATTTTCCTGTGATCTACTCTCACAGTTTTTCACCAGTTGCTGTGACACTTGGTAGGCTTAATCAAGATGACATGAAGCTGTTTTCCTGAACTGCTGTTTGATTCAGCTATATTTGGAAGAGTTACTGCCCCTGGCCTTTTAATCTTGAATAGAGATCTCCTCCATCAGTTTTGAACTGATTTCTCTGAATCATGGTGGGCTTTGTAATCTTTAGATGAAATTTTGCTTTCCTTCCTGGCATTGTGAATTTTGAAAGAGTTATAACCCATTTTTCTTACATCACTTAATCTTGTCTAGAGATCTTCACCCTGACTTTCTAACAAATTTCTATGAAAGATGAGAGGCTTTATACCATAAAATGGCATTGTTTTTATGAAATCTCTATTGAAAAAAAATATTTCAAAGAGTCATTGCCCTTTTTTTCCCATGATCTTGAAACTTAGTATGCTTTAAAATATCATAACATAACACATTGTTTTCCCTCTTGGCATTCTGACTAAATATTTTGAACAGTCGTGAATATTTCTGTGGTATGGGACAGCTGTATATTGTTCTGCTCTGCAATACACTTGTCCTAAGTTGTGCAAGTTAAAATTTTGGAGTTAGTGCAGGAAATTTGTGACTGCAATAATGTTAAATTTGTATTTTTCGCAATAATTTTTACAAGATGTGCTTCAGGATGCCAAGGTTAAGGTCGCTATTAAGTGTGCATAGCTTATAAATAAGTAAATACAAAACACCTTGAAACCATAATTTTATTGATGATAATATGTTTTGAGCAGAACAGATGAACAATGGTTGTTAAGCTTATACCAGCTATTGCCAGTTGAAGACTATGCTATGTATAATTATATATATAATATTCCATCCCACATCTAAATCCATATTGCAAATAGTAATAACAAAACAGAACCCAAGAATTGCCTACAAAATTGTAATGAAGGAAAAGAAGATTAAAAATATAATGTCTCCAGACCCTGTTGTTCTGAATGAATATAAAGGGGTACGTTGATGTTAATTTTTCTAAGCATTGCAATAGTTTAACATCAATAATTTCAATGAAACATTTAAGAATTAAACAAAATCTGGACAATGTGGACTAAAAATGAGACAGACTCCCTTAAAGAAAGGGAGTTGGTAAATATGAATATAATACAATGTAATCAGATTACAGTTTTAGTAATAACTCCATGTTCAATGACAAGATCGGTTGTAGCAGAGAGATGGCATTCACTAAATAACCTTATAATAGGTCATATTTCTATTTTGTATACGATAGAGTATTCCTCTTCTTGTTTTTATGCCAGATATACATTTACAAGACAGCATTAATTTGCAGTAATGTTGATATAACATTAGGCACAAAAACAACAGAAACACTAAATACTAGTTTACAACAAACTAGTATTGATTTCAAAGTCTGGTCTGTCGTATTTGTATATTATCTTATAAACAGGCTGTCGAAGACTGGTCTGTCGTATTTGTATATTGCCTAATAAACAGGCTGTCGAAGACTGGTCTGTCATATTCGTATATTACCATGGTACCTGATAAACAGGCTGTCAAAGACTGGTCTGTGGTCTGTCGTTTTCATATATTATCTAAAAAACAGACAAACAGGAAGACATTATGTATCTCGAAAAAACAAGTTATAAATCCTATTTCACCAGCACCTTAAAACATATCTGTATACATAACAGTAACTAATTATAAATACATGTTAACTACAAATGATGGTAACATACTATGTATATATGCATCAAAAAGCTATGTATATGTATATAAGTATATAACAAACAGTTACAGAAACTGGAAATTCATTAACAAGTTGTGACAAAGTAGAACAATCTGCACTCGAAGCTGTAGCATTCATTTAGATAGCATACATGTACACAGAACTCTGCTTCGCTACTCCTCCAACAAACTAACAAAGGTATGAAAATGTACCCAGAAATTACACTCATATTAAACTATTATACAGAATGTAATGAAAAGTTTTCCAGTTGCTGGTAAAAAAAGAAACATATATATTGATATGCAAAAGTAAAGACATACGTAGGTATATCCCTACTGAAAAATGATAAAGTTTACAAAAAATTTGTCAACTTTTTACTTTCATTCTCTAATACATTTCCCACTCTCCCACCTCGTGATTAGATTACCAGGTAGTCAATGTAACAAATTTTCAAATAAACCACTTACATGTACCTTTGATTTTGATGATGCAAACATATGTTATCCTTAATTACATTTGCACTTGAGCAGTTCTTCGTTTGACACTCCAGAAATTAATGACCTTAAATAGTTTAGAAATAATCCTGTTCCATAATCAATTAATATTGAATTTGAGTGTAGCTTTAGTATTGTTGAAAATAGATACTGTCAGTATTTTGAAAGATGTATAAAATTGAAAACTCGCAGAAATACTTTGATTGGACTAAAGACGAAACTAAACATAAAAGTTCTAATAATTATATACAGTGTAAATCGTTCAAGTTATTATTTGGATTTTTTTTATCACATTAATGAAGGTGGAAGGAAACTGCAATCTGAAAACCAAAATCAATAGAGAAACGTATTGTCAAGCATGTAATTCCTGACAAGCACATCCTTTTGTCTCAATCATTTGCTGAAAACTGGGGTGCCTGTCATAATTGGAAGCAGAAAAGAACCTTAAAATTTACTATAACTACTTAGCAGGAAAAAGCTACCTACAACAACATCCAACACAACACAGGCTTATACATCAGCCATGTCGTTAAAAAAGCATGCACAGAATATCGTGTAAATGACAATCGCACACATTTTGGTGGTAAATTTATATCAGCACTTTTTTGTGTTCTCTATGTTGTTTACTGAGCAATTATTGTAGATGTGCTTAATTCATTAGTGCGCTAATTTCTCAAAAAGTGAAAATGTGCTAAAATTTGAATGCACTTGATTCGGTACATTTACAATAGATTTACATGCAAGGTCTGAGAATGAATCTGGGTGCCTTGATTCAGTAAATGTATATTTGACATAAGCTCTAGTTCACTTGATTTGTATGAGGTTCTCTGTACTCTTCATAAGTACTTATGGCACAAGATATTTTCTTTGTACAATCTATTGTACAATAATATTTGAGCAGTTAAAGCGAGTTTCGCGATGTAACATTTTTCGCCCGTCCCATATCAAAGAAATGTATGGAAATGGTAATAATGAGTCAAAATGTCTGGAGGAAAACTGCAATACGTTTAAACAATAGATGGATAACAATAACTGTGAATTCTTGTCTGAGCTATCATGGTAATGAACCTGCTTTTAAATGTTGAAGTTGATCAATTAAAAACAACTTTCGATAATGGGCAGACTTTACTTCTATAACTAAATAATGGTCCATAATTCTGTAAAATTTGGTCTGAAAATTGCAGTCATCAAATTTTTTCCAGCTATCATGGTGATGAACCTTCCTATGAAGTTTGAAGTTGATTTCTTGATAATATCTTGGGAAATTGAGCAGACACTGTTTTGATAATTGAATAAGAGGTCCCAACTCTATGAGTTACAGTCCAAAATTACAGTGATCGTAACTGTTTGATCTATCATAGTTTTAAACCTTTCTATTAAGTTTGAAATGGAGTGGATGCTGTTTCTGTAATTAAATAATGGGCCATGACATCATATCTAGTCCAAAAATTGCAATCATCACTTGTCTGAGCTATCATGGTAATGAACCTTGCTATGAAGTTTCAAGTTGATCTGTTAAAATCTACTTGCGAAATCTAGCAGACACTGCTCACATCATAACAAAATATAACCTTTCTTTCGACTTGCGTATAAAATCTTAACACAGCTTTGTTCAACTATTTCAATGTAACAGACAATGATTTAACGAAACTAATGTGAAATGTCATTTTTATTGCTCTTGGTTTACTATTAAAAATCATAGAAAAAGTAGCATAAAACATTATGCAATAAAGATTGCACAAAATATCTTTTAAACTGACAAGAAAATGAATCCAAATCCCAACAGAAAAAAAAACGAAACAGTATAGTGATAATATAATGAATTAATGCACAACTCAGGTTTTCAAAACCTTTGATCACCATCATCACTGCATGACATGTCAAAAGGACAAAACAGCTGTATGATTAAGTTTTGTTCAAAGATGCTGTGCCATGGTATAAGCTCACTTGGCCCTTTGGTCCAGGTGAGCTAATAATTGGTTCTGTAAACTTTACATATACCTCTATTACAAAATAGCTTACAGAGAAAAAACTTTTTCAGAATACTATACATAAAATTCTAACATGTTCTTGAAAGTGCTTCTGTGTGGCACTGTTTGAAAGTGATATATTGTTAATCTTTGTAAGAACTGTTTAGAAAATTTAACAAAACAATACTACTCCTACTCCTTATAATAGCGATGACTATCAGTTGTGTAACTGATGGAAAATGAATACTACATATGAAATAAGTTTTTCTCCTATGAGACAAGTATAAAAAATAGCACAAGGGGTACAAAATCACGAAACTATAAAAAATAAACTTTGTAGTTTCATCTTTCAATAAAACCTGGAATTGGCACAACTCTTAAGGAATGCTTACAAGTATCAAACTATTACTGTTCCAGATTTCAACATATTATTTATAGTTTAATAAACACACCTATCACAGTTACTTCCTCATAATCAACTTTCAATTTATACAGCTAGGTGGACTAGATCCACCAACTGACACTAGGACACAAGCCACTGCAACCTAATACCACTTGAACTTAGCACCTCTCTTCTACCTTTTATTTCCTATGGTCAGGAATTGACACACCAGGAATTAATATCTTTATATTAAAATAATCTAGTCATGTAAAGGAATAACAAAAACACTGATGTCATCAAACGACGCCTGGTCATCAGAATTTTTCTTCCTCCATCCTTGTCCTGTGTAGAACCCCCGGGCTTGTGTGACCAACTCTTGTGCAGCAGCTGTATACCTGAAGATTCAGAGGAAGTTCACTTAAATTGTTTTCAATTGACACTCTTGGTCAAAAAGGTAAAAAGGTATAGGCAAAAAGTAAATTTAATGCAGTTTCTGTTGATTTTCTTCTTAACCGATTGGCATTCATAATGCCAATGAATGCAGACTAAAACAGTTCAATCCTTTTATTCATTATTACATTTATTGATTATGATTTACAATTTTCATATTGTTGTTGGGGAAAATGACCTAAATTTGTATACATTACTTGCGATATTCCAATGTCATTGGCAGTTTATGAGCTAGTAATACACAAATGGCTTTGGTAAGGTCACATTTCAACAATGCATTACAATAGTAAATACACTGAATTATTGACCAATAAGAGGATTTTTCTAGAAATGATCACACTTTAGCTTTTTATCACATATTGGAGAATATGCCATTGCCATATTCCTTGCCTATGTCACCATTGTTATATACCCCTGAGCTTTTTTCATTGGTTGTGCAATTTATTAAGATTTCATAATAATGGACCATGATTTTACATTGTGAATTGAAATTGGTGCACCATAATGGCTACCTCCTTTTGATTTTGACTTTAAATCCTGTCAAAATATCCCTTCTCTATTTAATGTGATAAATGTTATCTTGAAATTTGCTTTCATTTGATATGAGATTTTATGAAACTCATTTCGAAGTTTTAATTTCAGGTCACCACGGCCAAAAAGAAAAAATTATAAGCCTTGTTTCATTCTTCTCATGAAAGCTAACTGAATAAATTTTCTCTTTTTGTTGTTTACTAGTGTGTAAATATTTACATTCTGAAAGTATTTTTTCTCGTTATTTATGCTCCTTGAAAATCAATAATCGTCATTCCTGGGATATTATATGCACTGGCAGAACTACCCAACAACTGATGGAATAGTAAAACAGCAGATATACATTTCCTGGGAAAATTTATCAACTAAAGGAAGTAAACAGAAAATTGGTCCACAATGACATCTTTTTAATTTTTGTGAGGTATTTTCAATATTTACATCTCCATTCACATAATGTTTTTGTAGACTTTTGTAGTTCATACAAAATAAACTCACAAAATAAAAAAAAAAAAATAATGGAACAAGTGCAATAGCGCATTTACACTAATTTTTACTACAAGTCAAGTGTATAGTGTAAACATCAATTTTGTTGGTAAGGCCAGAGAGAGAATACACACAGGAAAAGTCATTATAATATACCTGTCCATATTAATGGATATGAGTTGGTACTGATAGAACATCAATATAATCTTATTGTGTTGATACATTTGTTTCACAAATATTTAGACTCAAAGACTTTTTGTTCTTTAGAAGAAGTTTTTAGAGCTTGAACAACCCCGAATGGTATGCAAATTCTTCAGAAAAGCTTTTGTCTCCACATAATTTATTCTCTTTGGTTTACCTTTTGTAGTCGTTAGAATTATAGCTGGCAAGAGTCTGTCTGACAATGGCTGCAGCCTCCGAGTTTGATATAACATCCCACAAACCATCTGATGCCATAATTATCACACAATTTTCTCCTAGCTCTTCTTCTTTAGTATCAAAAATTTCAACCTAGAAGATAAATAGCTGGTTATAGTTATGATGAATTAATCTGGTTTTTAATACAAGATAAATTAATACTGAAACATGTTAAAATGTGCAGTAATTTCACATACTGTATCAATTTGGATGACATTCCTATTAGATTGGTAACTAAAAACAATTTACAACAGTATAAACTTGATAATTACCATCTGCAAATTTTTCATTTGCATATCTAGGCTACATGAGAAATGTTTATACCATCATTATCCTTGAAAAATTAGGAAAATGTCACCAAAAACAATAGCAACTACAGTACAGATATCCCATCTGTGTTGGACATCCCCATTTAAACAGTATAGCTACAATATACTGCCACATATCTCAAAATACATTTGTATTGTCACTGAAGTACCTGTATACAATAAAGGCGAAACTTTTCTTTCTTCTCTTGTTGATAGAATATTTTTATTTCAAAGTTAAAGAAACAGACTATGTTTATCTTACCTCTGGAATTGGTGTAAGAAAAGGTTTGACATATATATCTGAATCAAAAACTCGTAAGTCATGGTCACCAAAACCTCGGGCCACTCCTATTGTTTCCATGAGTCGAGACTGTAAAACATGCAATGTGGCTAAATATATATTTTCAAATTTAAAATAGACATCACAAAAACTATTTCATTTTATGTGTTCGTTTATGCTAGTAACAATATACAAAGGCAATGGTACATTATTACGTGCTATTATTTGTAAACTGAAGTAGAAAGTTATATGATGCATCATACTGAAAACCTAAATCTTATAATGATCTACAGAAGAATACTTTTTTTCGTACCTTTTTTCCAGTTCGAGTTACTAGTGGAAACTTCAGTGCATCATAATCAGCCACTTTATATGCCCTGTAACATGAAATGACTCACAGAATGTACTTATATTTCATAATAGTATCTAATTCTACATTAAATCTACTTCCTTTGACGATTGAAAAAGATTATATTTTCCTTAATCTAATCTCTGTCATGTGACTAATTTATCACTCTGTCATGTGACTCCTTGCAATGTGTCACATGACTTCTTACTGCCTGTTGTAAGACTACATGCCACCTATAATGTGACTTTGTAGCCAACACACAATTATGCCGTGTCACCAGCTCATCTGAATTTATAATGTCAATTTCATATTAGCCTATCATGACCTGTTCAAATCATGAAAAATGCTAGAATCCCTGGATATTTCTCTACTTTTGTCCAGTATTTAAAAGATTCCACTTAGGATTTTTTTTATAGAATAAGAAAAGCTCTAAAAAGTTTTATATCTGTATCATCCGAGCAGCGCTACACCAACTGGCAGCAGAAAGTGGAACAGGGAATTCGAGATTGATAATGGAAAGGGAATATTTATAATATTCTTTGTCACCAAAAGCTCTACATTACAATGGTTCCAAGTTAGAATTACATACTATATCCTTGTAACAAACACTTTTCTTTATAAAATAAATTTAAATGTTTTAGTTGTGTAATGAAAGAGTCATCCATTTGAATCTCTACTTGATGTTTTGGTAATACTATTTGTCTAGAAGCACTTATCTATTCCATTGAGGAATATCATCTAACTCAAAACTATATATATTACAGTAAAAATGAACCCACTTTTTATTTTTTTTCCCCAAAATTTGTCTATCTGCTTAGTGATAACTTTCTTACAAAACTAGCTCTCTCTCAAAAATAATTTCTACTTTCAACTTATTTTACATTGTGTTGAAACGATATTTTTCAGTGAGGGTGTGTGATTGTGAGGGTATGGGTGTGTGAGGTCGTGGGTGTGTGAGGGTGTGGGCATGATTGTAAGGAGTGGTGTGTTTGGGTGTGCAAGGGTTTGTGTGTTTGAGGGATTCTGTGTGTGAAGGGTGCATACTTACTTGTGTAAGGTATGATAGTGATAAATGTATACCATCATGGGTGTAAAGTGTGCATGTATGACAATGATGATGACGATGATGATGACGATGATGATGATGATGATGATGATGATGATGATGATGATGATGATGATGACGATGACGATGATGATGACGATGATGATGATGATGACGATGATGATGATGATGATGATGATGATGATGATGATGATGATGATGATGATGATGATTCTCAAGGGAATACAGTGTATCTTGTTTATGTTAAATATTTGTTAAATGTATTGAAAATATCTAAAAAATACAAAAAAACCACAAGAAAGCAGCATTTAAAAGATACAAACATAATTTTTGGAGTTGAGTTGACATAGCCAAAATGATTTCCACATAACAAAGAACATCTTCTAAATACATACAAATGTGATTATCAGGTGTTTACCCTTTAAAACATCCTGTCACCCTTGATTTTGAAGGCCATGACCTGATATTATGTGACAAGAGGTTAGCGACACTGTATCATGTGACTACACTCATCGTCTGTCATGTGACTACTTACCATCTAGTCATGTGACTACCAGGTACTTACCATCCTGTCATGTGTGGAGATCTGTAGAGTACCCTGTGACCAATATCCTGCCTGAATATGCGACGTGTATATTCTGTACATGTGAATTCTCCATGTAACAACTCTGGTTTGGCGTCTCCCTACAGGAAATATATCAGAAAGTCATGTAGCTGTTACCTAATAATTCATTTGATTCTGTGTGAAACTGGCATCTACTTTGCTATGTAGAGTTTTGTGTGTATCCAACAGCTAATATGACAAAGCATTCTGTGTGCAGATGATCGTTAGTGTTACAATATTAGTATATCGACTATATCAATGTTTTGATATTAATATATAACTGTAGAAACAAAAGCATAAAAATACTGCAAGCTACACAATAGACAGTAAAACATAAATACATCTTATCACAAAACCATCAACATTGTGACAATGACCTCTGTCACAAAACCCTCAACATTGTGACAATGACCTCTGTCACAAAACCCTCAACACTGTGACATTGACCTCTGTCACAAAACCCTCAACACTGTGACAATGACCTCTGTCACAAAACCCTCAACATTGTGACAATGACCTCTGTCACAAAACCCTCAACACTGTGACATTGACCTCTGTCACAAAACCCTCAACACTGTGACATTGACCTCTGTCACAAAACCCTCAACACTGTGACAATGACCTCTGTCACAAAACCCTCAACACTGTGACAATGACCTCTGTAACAAAACCCTCAACATTGTGACAATGACCTCTGTCACATTACCCTCAACACTGTGACATTGACCTCTGTCACATTACCCTCAACACTGTGACCTTGACCTCTGTCACAAAACCCTCAATACTGTGACATTGACCTCTGTCACAAAACCATCAACATTGTGACAATGACCTCTGTCACAAAACCCTCAACACTGTGACAATGACCTCTGTAACAAAACCCTCAACACTGTGACATTGACCTCTGTCACAAAACCCTCAACACTGTGACAATGACCTCTGTCACAAAACACTCAACACTGTGACAATGACCTCTGTCACAAAACCATCAACACTGTGACATTGACCTCTGTCACATTACCCTCAACACTGTGACATTGACCTCTGTCACAAAACCATCAACACTGTGACAATGACCTCTGTCACAAAACCCTCAACACTGTGACAATGACCTCTGTCACAAAACCCTCAACATTGTGACATTGACCTCTGTAACAAAACCCTTGACACTGTGACATTGACCTCGGCCACATTTAACAGTACCGGTATGTACTTACAAGGTTAGTCAGTCGTTCTCTTTCTGCATATGGTGTATGGTCACGAGATAACGGAACTATCTTCTCCCCAGCACACAATACTGCTCTGTAAACCAAGGAAACTGTCTTTAATATTGATGTCATATTCTTATAATTGACATCTACAATTACAGAAAAAATGAATAATTACTGACAGGTTAAAAAATTAATAATTACTGACAGGTTGTTAGTCAGGATCACTGCTCTAGAGGTTCATGCAGCTGGAATTTAGTAGCATAGCACTGGTTATCTTAATAACAATTTACCTTGATTCACAGTGATGTTTCAAGACTGATGAAAAGTTAACTGACGGACTTTAAATTTGGTTTACATTTTCCTTGAACAAGTACCATTTAACATTGATTTGGGTTTTTTCATTTTTTTTTTCAGAATTTTTTAAAAGTTTTTAAATATTAAAACTAATTACAACCTATAGTAGGATACATTAGATGGTTCAGAAACAGTTACTATGGCAACACAATGCTGGCCTCTGAGTAGTCAAAATTTAGATATTATCAAATTTTGATCAAATTTGGTATTTAGGCATATGAAGGGATGACAAATAGCACTGTACACATTTCATTGCAATGACAACTTTGCTGAGACAAACTATGGCCTCTTATTGGTTGAAATTTAGATTATGAGTGATTCTTTTTACCAGAATTTTGTATACAGAAGTATATACTTTATACTTTCTTTATGAAGTATTGACCAAACTGGCATATAGAGGTCTTTGCATCTGTGGGTGGTATAAGTTATCCTAGGGAAGATAGTTCTAGTAAGACAGAGTGAAAGCAAATTATTTATGGTATAAGAAGACAATTGTTGATAACCACTAATCTATGGTAAAGTAAGACACTTACTGACAACCAATAATATATGGTAGAAGTAAACACTTATTGACAACCAATAATCTATGGTAGAAGTAAACACTTACTGACAACCAATAATCTATGGTAGAAGTAAACATTTACTGACAACCAGTATTATATGGTAGAAGTAAACATTTACTGACAACCATTAATCTATGGTAGAAGTAAACACTTACTGACAACCAATAATCTATGGTAGAAGTAAACACTTACTGACAACCAGTATTATATGGTAGAAGTAAACATTTACTGACAACCATTAATCTATGGTAGAAGTAAACATTTACTGACAACCACTAATCTATGGTAGAAGTAAACATTTACTGACAACCATTAATCTATGGTAGAAGTAAACATTTACTGACAACCAATAATCTATGGTAGAAGTAAACATTTACTGACAACCAGTATTATATGGTAGAAGTAAACATTTACTGACAACCAATAATCTATGGTAGAAGTAAACATTTACTGACAACCATTAATCTATGGTAGAAGTAAACATTTACTGACAACCAGTATTATATGGTAGAAGTAAACATTTACTGACAACCAATATTATATGGTAGAAGTAAACACTTACTGACAACCAGTATTATATGGTAGAAGTGACAACCACTAATCTATGGTAGAAGTAAAGATTTACTGACAACCAATAATCTATGGTAGAAGTAAACATTTACTGACAACCAATAATCTATGGCAGAAGTAAACATTTACTGACAACCATTAATCTATGGTAGAAGTAAACACTTACTGACAACCACTAATCTATGGTAGAAGTAAACATTTACTGACAACCACTAATCTATGGTAGAAGTAAACATTTACTGACAACCAATAATCTATGGTAGAAGTAAACATTTACTGACAACCACTAATCTATGGTAGAAGTAAACATTTACTGACAACCAATAATCTATGGTAGAAGTAAACATTTACTGACAACCAATAATCTATGGCAGAAGTAAACATTAACTGACAACCAGTATTATATGGTAGAGGACATACCTACAATCTCCAGCATTTGCTACATATACTTTCCCAAACATAAACATAGTAACAATGGCAGCACAGCCCCCTCGTATAGTGTAGGTAAGGCGTTCCCGCATGATCTGGTCATCCTAGAATAAAACAGAGTACTTAAAAAACATCATCTTGCAAAATTTCATGATTTTACAAATATAGATATAATGATTCTGATCTCTGGTATCTACATGGGTATCTTTAAACCTTTTGAATAGATTACTTTAATAATAAGTCAATATCTGGGAACAATATTTCTACAGTCAAGACTGAGGATTAATTTTCCTTTTGACAACATTTGAAAACAGTATTTCAACAGTCAATATTTGTGGACAACATCTTTATAGTTGATATTAAGAAACAATGTCCTTAGATTCAACACTATGAAAACAATGTCCCTAGATTCAACATTAAGAAACAATGTCCCTAGATTCAACATTAAGAAACAATGTCCCTAGATTCAACATTAAGAAACAATGTCCCTAGATTCAACATTAGTAAACAATGTCCTAGATTCAACATTAGGAAACAATGTCCCTAGATTCAACATTAGGAAACAATGTCCCTAGATTCAGCATTAAGATAACAATGTCCCTAGATTCAACATTAAGAAACAATGTCCCTAAATTCAACATTAGGAAACAATGTCCCTAGATTCAACATTAGGAAACAATGTCCCTAGATTCAACATTAGTAAACAATGTCCCTAGATTTTTACATTTGTAAACAATGACCCTAGATTCAACATTAGTAAACAATGTCCCTAGATTCAACACTATGAAAACAATGTCCCTAGATTCAACATTAAGAAAACAATGTCCTTCGATTCAACATCAGTAAACAATGTCCCTAGATTCAACATTAGTAAACAATGTCCCTAGATTCAGCATTAAGAAAACAATGTCCCTAGATTCAACATTAAGAAACAATGTCCCTAGATTCAACATTAGGAAACAATGTCCCTAGATTCAACATTACGAAACAATGTCCCTAGATTCAACATTAGGAAACAATGACCCTAGATTCAACATTAAGAAACAATGTCCCTAAATTCAACATTAGGAAACAATGTCCCTAGATTCAACATTAGGAAACAATGTCCCTAGATTCAACATTAGTAAACAATGACCCTAGATTCAACATTAAGAAAACAATGACCCTAGATTCAACATTAGGGAAACAATGTCCTTAGATTCAACACTATGAAAACAATGTCCCTAGATTCAACATTAAGAAACAATGTCCCTAGATTCAACATTAAGAAACAATGTCCCTAGATTCAACATTAAGAAACAATGTCCCTAGATTCAACATTAGTAAACAATGTCCCTAGATTCAACATTAGGAAACAATGTCCCTAGATTCAACATTAGGAAACAATGTCCCTAGATTCAGCATTAAGATAACAATGTCCCTAGATTCAACATTAAGAAACAATGTCCCTAGATTCAACATTAGGAAACAATGTCCCTAGATTCAACATTAGTAAACAATGTCCCTAGATTCAACATTAGTAAACAATGTCCCTAGATTTTTACATTTGTAAACAATGACCCTAGATTCAACATTAGTAAACAATGTCCCTAGATTCAACACTATGAAAACAATGTCCCTAGATTCAACATTAAGAAAACAATGTCCTTCGATTCAACATCAGTAAACAATGTCCCTAGATTCAACATTAGTAAACAATGTCCCTAGATTCAGCATTAAGAAAACAATGTCCCTAGATTCAACATTAAGAAACAATGTCCCTAGATTCAACATTAGGAAACAATGTCCCTAGATTCAACATTACGAAACAATGTCCCTAGATTCAACATTAGGAAACAATGACCCTAGATTCAACATTAGTAAACAATGTCCCTAGATTCAACATTAGGAAACAATGTCCCTAGATTCAACATTCGTAAACAATGTCCCTAGATTCAACATTAGGAAACAATGACCCTAGATTCAACATTAAGAAAACAATGACCCTAGATTCAACATTAGGGAAACAATGTCCCTAGATTCAACATTTGTAAACAATGTCCCTAGATTCAACATTAAGAAAACAATGTCCCTAGATTCAACATTAGTAAACAATGTCCCTAGATTCAACATTAGTAAACAATGTCCCTAGATTCAGCATTTGTAAACAATGTCCCTAGATTCAACATTAAGAAAACAATGTCCCTAGATTCAACATTAAGAAAACAATGTCCCTAGATTCAACATTAGTAAACAACGTCCCTAGATTCAACATTAGTAAACAATGTCCCTAGATTCAACATTAAGAAAACAATGTCCCTAGATTCAACATTAGTAAACAATGTCCCTAGATTCAACATTAAGAAAACAATGTCCCTAGATTCAACATTTGTAAACAATGTCCCTAGATTCAACATTAAGAAACAATGTCCCTAGATTCAACATTAGTAAACAATGTCCCTAGATTCAGCATTAGGAAACAATGTCCCTAGATTCAACATTAGGAAACAATGACCCTAGATTCAACATTAAGAAACAATGTCCCTAGATTCAACATTAGTAAACAATGTCCCTAGATTCAACATTAGTAAACAATGTCCCTAGATTCAACATTAGTAAACAATGTCCCTAGATTCAACATTAGTAAACAATGTCCCTAGATTCAACATTAGTAAACAATGTCCCTAGATTCAACATTAGTAAACAATGTCCCTAGATTCAACAGTAGGAAACAAAGTATTATTCCTACAGTTATCCATAGGAAACAATGTAAGCGAGTCGGTATAAGGGAACAATGCTTCTAGGCAACACTGAGGAACAGTTTTCCTAAAATTCACATCAAGAGCCTTGGATTTTATCATATTTTCAAAAAATCATGGCCTTTTTAGAGGAATATCCTAATTCATCATCTCCTCATATAAAGAGGCTTACATTACAGAGCAATAATACTAGATCTTACCAGTTCTACAAATGCCTCCTCCAGGACACCAGTGATGAGCTCATCTACAGAGATGTTACTAAGATTTCCCAGGTTCAGATCCTCTGCTTTCTGTTTAGAAGGCACTAATTTCTGATTAATCACCTCCCATGTACAATTCAACTTGTCCTGAAAAAAAGGTATAAACTCACACATCAAGACTGTCATATTTAGAATGTGTATAAGATACTAATTATCCCCTCGTCACTTTATAGTGTAAGATACTAATTGTCCCCTTGTCACTTTATAGTGTAAGATACTAATTGTCCCCTTGTCACTTTATAGTGTAAGATACTAATTGTCCATTAGTCACTTTATAGCGTAAGATACTAATTGTCCCCTTGTCACTTTATAGTGTAAGATACTAATTGTCCCCTTGTCACTTTATAGTGTAAGATATTAATTATCCCCTCGTCACTTTATAGTGTAAGATACTAATTGTCCCCTTGTCACTTTATAGTGTAAGATACTAATTGTCCCCTTGTCACTTTATAGTGTAAGATACTAATTGTCCCCTAGTCACTTTATAACATAAGCTACTAATTGTCCCCTAGTCACTTAATAGTGTAAGATACTAATTGTCCCCTAGTCACTTTATAACATAAGCTACTAATTGTCCCCTAGTCACTTAATAGTGTAAGATACTAATTGTCCCCTCGTCACTTTATAGTGTAAGATATTAATTGTCCCCTAGTCACTTTATAGTGTAAGATACTAATTGTCCCCTAGTCACTTTATAGTGTAAGATACTAATTGTCCATTAGTCACTTTATAGTGTAAGATACTAATTGTCCCCTTGTCACTTTATAGTGTAAGATACTAATTGTCCCCTAGTCACTTTATAGTGTAAGATACTAATTGTCCCCTAGTCACTTTATAGTGTAAGATACTAATTGTCCCCTAGTCACTTTATAACATAAGATACTAATTGTCCCCTAGTCACTTTATAACATAAGATACTAATTGTCCATTAGTAACTTAATAGTGTAAGATACTAATTGTCCCCTCGTCACTTAATAGTGTAAGATACTAATTGTCCCCTAGTCACTTTATAGTGTAAGATACTAATTGTCCCCTAGTCACTTTATAACATAAGATACTAATTGTCCCCTAGTCACTTTATAGTGTAAGATACTAATTGTCCCCTAGTCACTTTATAGTGTAAGATACTAATTGTCCCCTAGTCACTTTATAGTGTAAGATACTAATTGTCCCCTAGTCACTTTATAGTGTAAGATACTAATTGTCCCCTAGTCACTTTATAGTGTAAGATACTAATTGTCCCCTAGTCACTTTATAACATAAGATACTAATTGTTCCCTTGTCACTTTATAGTGTAAGATACTAATTGTCCATTAGTAACTTAATAGTGTAAGATACTAATTGTCCATTAGTCACTTTATAGTGTAAGATATTAATTGTCCCCTCGTCACTTTATAACATAAGATACTAATTGTCCCCTAGTCACTTAATAGTGTAAGATACTAATTGTCCCCTTGTCACTTTATAGTGTAAGATACTAATTGTCCCCTTGTCACTTTATAGTGTAAGATACTAATTGTCCCCTAGTCACTTTATAGTGTAAGATACTAATTGTCCCCTAGTCACTTTATAGTGTAAGATACTAATTGTCCCCTAGTCACTTTATAACATAAGATACTAATTGTTCCCTTGTCACTTTATAGTGTAAGATACTAATTGTCCATTAGTAACTTAATAGTGTAAGATACTAATTGTCCCCTCGTCACTTAATAGTGTAAGATACTAATTGTCCCCTCGTCACTTAATAGTGTAAGATACTAATTGTCCCCTAGTCACTTTATAGTTTAAGATACTAACTGTCCCCTAGTCACTGAATAGTGGAAAATACTAATTGTCCATTAGTCACTTTATAGTGTAAGATATTAATTGTTCCCTAGTCACTTTAGTGAAAGATATTTCACATTTAGTTGAGTTTTTTTATTTCATAAAAATTAATATATAGAATGAGCTAAAGTATATATATTTGTTGGTGTTCTTGTTATTTGAAGTTTGCAAGAAAATAAAATTAGAATATGATTCAAAGCATTTAATTTACCTCTGATGACTAAACAGATATTCTTATTGTTCCTGTCACAAAACCGTTTTACTGATAATTGCTGAAAGCTAAGCTGAAGTAAGGTACTGAAATAACAATGGCGATGTAGGCAAATAATTTAAGGACAAAACAATACATTAGTATATATACTGGTAGTTATAATACCTCTATGTGTTTGTGTAGGATTTTGGATGCAAGCAAAGCAGCATCAGCACCAGCATGGCCATCAAATATCCCAAAGTAGGTCACAGGAACTAAATCCTAAAAATATCAAATGATACAATTTAGATCAGAAGTACCTTCCAAAAAAACATACATCAAATATCCTTAAGTAGGTCACAGGTAATAAAGCTCACAAATATACAAATATCAAATATCCTTAAGTAGGTCACAGGTACTAAATTCTACAAATACATATATATCAAATATCCCTAGGTAAGTCACAGGTAATAGAACATACAAATATACATATATCAAATATCTTAATTAGGTCACAGGTACTGAATTCTACAAATATATATATATATCAAATATCTTAATTAGGTCACAGGTAATGAAGCTTACAAATATACATATATCAAATATCCCTCAGTAGGTCACAGGTACTACTGCAAACCTACATGTACATACATAAAATATCTTAATTAAGTCACACTTTCAAGGCCAAACATACATAACTTTATCTCAATTAACAAGATATCAAAAATTTACTTATTCTCACAACTACCAATTTTGTCAAATTAAAAATCAGCTGCGACTGATATGTGTTTTATATTTCATCAGAGGGACTGTTTATATACGACTCACCGAGCCATCACCGACAACTTCTGTCATAACCATTACAGGTTGTTTCTGTTCTGTTGCTGTCTTGGTGGGTTTATATCCCAAGAAGAATTCTTCTGCTGCCCCCTGGTCTTCATTAACTGCACTTTTACCGCCATTAATAACCCTAAAATACAGAACATTGATAACCCTGTAATACAGAACTTGATTTACTCTATAATACAGAACATTGATAACAAAATAATACAGAACTTGATTTACTCTATAACACAGAACTTTGACTATCATATGATAAAGAACATTAATTAACCTATAATACAGAACATTTATAACCCTATAATACAGAACATTGATAACCCTATAATACAGAACATTGATAACCCTATAATACAGAACATTGATAACCCTATAATACAGAACATTGATAACCATATAATACAGAACATTGATAACCCTTTAATACAGAACATTGATTACCCTAAAATACAGAACATTGATAACCCTATAATACAGAACATTGATAACCCTATAATACAGAACATTGATTACCCTATAATACAGAACATTGATAACCCTATAATACAGAACATTGATAACCATATAATACAGAACATTGATAACCATATAATACAGAACATTGATAACCCTATAATACAGAACATTGATAACCCTATAATACAGAACATTGATAACCCTATAATACAGAACATTGATACAGAACCCAATATAATACAGAACATTGATAACCCTATAATACAGAACATTGATAACCCTATAATACAGAACATTGATAACCCTATAATACAGAACATTGATTACCCTATAATACAGAACATTGATAACCCTATAATACAGAACACAGAACATTGATTACCCTATAATACAGAACATTGATAACCCTATAATACAGAACATTGATTACCCTATAATACAGAACATTGATTACCCTATAATACAGAACATTGATTACCCTATAATACAGAACATTGATAACCCTATACTACAGAACATTGATAACCCTATAATACAGAACATTGATAACCCTATAATACAGAACATTGATAACCATATAATACTATAATACAGAACATTGATAACCCTATAATACAGAACATTGATAACCCTATAATACAGAACATTGATAACCCTATAATACAGAACATTGATAACCCTATAATACAGAACATTGATAACCCTGTAATAAAGAACATTGATTAACCCATAACACAGAACATTGATAACCCTAAAATACAGAACATTGATAACCCTATAATATAGAAGATTGACAAGCCTATAATACAGAACATTGACAACCCTATAATACAGAACATTGATAACCCTATAATACAGAACTTGATTTACTCTATAACACAGAACTTTGACTACCATATGATAAAGAACATTAATTAACCTATAATACAGAACATTTATAACCCTATAATACAGAACATTGATAACCCTATAATACAGAACAATGATAACCCTATAACACAGAACATTGATAACCCTATAATACAGAACACAGAAGATTGATAACCCTTTAATACAGAACATTGATAACCCTATAATACAGAACATTGATAACCCTATACTACAGAACATTGATAACCCTATAATACAGAACATTGATAACCCTATAATACAGAACATTGATAACCCTATAATACAGAACATTGATAACCCTATAATACAGAACATTGACAACCCTATACTACAGAACATTGATAACCCTAAAATACAGAACATTGATAACCCTATAATACAGAACATTGATTACCCTAATAATACAGAACATTGATACCCTATACAGAATGAAGAACATTGATAATCTATAATACAAAATATTGATAACCTTATACATATATGTACTATAATACAGAACATTGATAACCCTATAATACAGAACATTGATAACCCTATAATACATAACAATGATAACCTTATATTATAATAAAGAACAATGATTACCTTATAATACAAACAACACAGTGTATATACATTAAGAAACAGACAACCCTTTATGTATAAAAGCCTAGGAATAATGGTAACAATAAACAATGACCTGATACACAACACATTCATGATCAGCCACCTTTATACAAAATGCTTTTTGTGTCATTTTTCTCTCAAGTGACTGTTGATTATCACATTGACCAGTCCCATTTCTGATGGTATATGAGTTCTGAGTTGGTGATCCTAAGAAAAATATTATACTTCATTAAATTCAGTGAAATCCCTGCCTTCCATAAAAAAATGCATACTTACTCAGCATAACCTGCTCGTCTTGGTAGATTTTCACCAGCAGTGACAATGGTTCTAGAACTTGTATTTGTGACCTCTTGTTGTTGTTTCTGCCCCAGCTTTAGGAAATGTGGTCGCTCATACAGGTACTTGCGTGGTTTATTTGGCTCAGTAGTAGTGTTGGACTTTGGGGCTAACTTGTTGACAACACTCCCCACAAATACTTGTACCCTTCCCCACATCGTTATACCGGGTCAGGTCATCGTCTGTAGCCACAAAATACATCAGATGTGGTGTTAGAGATATAATTTAAGTAATACAGACTTACAACTGACAGAGGCCTTATTGTTTCTGTATCAAATGGAACAATAGGTCGAGGCATTCGATTTTGGTATATTCTATCGAAATTTTAAAATGTTTCATTGTGAATCTTTTCAGAAAAATTGTTGCAGACCTCCATCAAAAAGAAATATATAAATACCTCATATAATTATCATGACAAATCCATTAACAAGAGGCCCAAGGGGCTTGCATCGTTCACACGACTATTTCAGCTATTTAGTCATTTCCTTTATTTCCATTATTTGGCTCCTTCCCCGAGGGCTGAGACCCAATGTTTATACAAAATTGATTCCTCCTCACTAAAGTATGTTTCACACCAAATTAGGACAGAATCCTGCTATTTCTACAGATGAAGAAGGATTTTAAATAATTTTCTCTATTTTCCCTATTGAGTCCTGCCTCTCCCACACCAAGGGGTCTAAACCCATTGTTAATTGATTCCACTTAACCCACACCTCCTATAGAGAAAAGATTTTAAAGAGTTATGGCCACAATTTTGGTTTATGTAAAATTCTCTTACATCATAATCTAAATAACACAGCCACCCAGATGGGGCAGCTCAAATATGTCTCGATACCTGGTTTTAGCCGTTGGAAAGTACTCGTTCTACATGAATGAGACCAAGCCTACCATGTAAACAGTTGTGTACAAGGAATACACTTCTCATATAATCCTGTTTTTTGTGATGTCTGTGATTTAAAGTGAAAAATTCTACTTGAAGAAAGAAAACAGTTTAAATGAAACTAAATTAGCAGAAAAGCCATATCTGAGGATCCTGAGTTGGCAATAACACAATAAACATCTCCAAATACATGATCATGGTAGGAACAGCTTCTAATGTCACTATGAAATAACTCTTTGATATATGACATAGCACGTGATTATACAGGTGTTCAAGATCTTTTTATGACTTCAGTTCATCTGTGTCAGAAGTAAAAATTGTTTCAAATCAGAGGTATTTACACTTGTACACATGAAATGTGTATCCAGTTCTATACATGTGTACAACTATTGTAACATAAACAAGAAATTTATGGTGATATACAGCACTAATTGATGGGAAATATGATTGCCAGCAACAATTCAGTAGTAAAAGCTTATAAATCAAATGACTTGAAGGATTTTTTTTGAGAGCCAATATTCCTGTGCATTTTTCAATATGAATATCTCCATCAGGTACTTTCTATGACAGAATAGTTATATCTACAAGAAAATAAATCAATAAGTAACAAATACGTAATTATCACCAATACAGGTTGACTGATTTATATGTATAGATGCAGATAGTGTGGGTGTGTGAACACAAGTGGGGCAAGCTGTTGTACATGTACAAACAGTGATCCCCGAACAGATTCCAATGTTTAGTTCCATTATGTGTTATTTCACTGAAGTGAATTAAATTTATATTTCCATAATACCAAATCTATTTAAGAGGGTGGGAGACACCCACCTGATTGTTTTATATCATTTAAGTGCAAAAAGAAGTTAAATTACCTTTGGGCAAAATGAATTTCACTTCAGTGAAACAAATGTAATGTACATTTCACCTTATGAAGACTTACAATATATACCTGCACATGAAATGCCATGACACAATATAATGTAAGTTATGTGAAAATCAATTATGGCATTTTTAAGACATTTGCTTTCACCAAATTTTACACCATGAGAAAATGTCTAGTTATACGTAACAACTAACTGCTCTTATTTTAGATATCCGCAGTGAATCATCTCGAACAAGGTCCTTCACATTACTACATATAGCCGTGTTCCATTGTTGCATCCCTTTAAAAACATATTGATAAAGAAAAAATAATAACTTTATTTTTTATGGTCATACATTATGATATAAACAATATACTATATAAGGTAATCTTCAGTTTGGAAGGTTTTTATAACATTTGACAATGAATATAATCATGACCTGTGTAGTATTGTCTACTAAGGTAAATAGAGTATTGCTATAGTAACACTTTGAAGTCATGTACCACATGACCTCACTTCACATTCAAAATATGCATATTCACCAGACTAAGATAAAGAGAACAGGGCCAACTCTTGCATTGTCTGTGTGCTAAGACAGGTGGGATACTGCAGTATACATACATTATAACATAATTTTGTAATTTTTTTCTTTTTAACATTTTCTTTACGTGTTGCAGCATGTTTCAGACCAAAATGGGACACCCAAGCATTTCTACAGATATAAAAGGATTTTATAAAATATTTGCTCTTATTACCCTATTGGGCCATGGCCCTCCCACCCTTCAAGGCATAATCCAATATTTTAATAATAATTATGACATCTCCGTTAATAATCATTATGACATCTCCAATAATCAACATAATGACATCTCCATTAACAGGGACGTATAATCTGTATTATACGTCCCTGCCGTTAATAATCATTATGACATTTCTATTAATAAACATTATGACATTTCTATTAATGATCATTATGACATCTCCATTAATAAACATTATGACAACACCGTTAATGTATTAAATATATTGTTTTTGTCCTTGGATTTCTCGACTTCATTAACATATAGATAGATACAAAATCTGGAGCTTTATTTATAACATGTAGCGTAGGTTCTTTATTAATACTTTTTTCTGTTACAACATTTGATGTTTGATGTCCTTCCATACAATGAACATTGTACATGGCAACCCAAGAGAGGTCCACATTGACCAGAACCTTAATACAACCCAAGGGAGATAAACATTGACCAAAAACCTTAATATAACCCAAGAGGGGTCCACATTGACCAGAACCTCAATACAACCCATGAGAGGTCAACATTGACCAAGACCTTAATACAACCAATGGGGGATAAACTTAATTGGGTGTGGGTGGGGGGAAAAGATTGACCAGAACCTTGATACAACAACCCATGGGGATAAACATTGACCAGAACCTTAATACAACCAAAAGGGGGGGGGGGGGGGAGGGGTGTAGAGACTGACCTGAAAATGGATCAGAACCTAAACTGAATACAAGGAGAATAAACTTTTACCAGAATCTGTTTTTGTTGATAATATCCTTAATTTGACGAAGAGTATATGTCAATAATATCTAAAGGATTAATCATCAGAGGACACTGTTCATAAAAGTACAACGTGATTACTGTACTACATATTGTAGGTCAATATACACTGCGTACACTAGGCATGTAATATCTCCAGTATATAAGGACAAACGAAAACATGTGTTTTTATCTGGTATGTCTAATGTTCACATCGTAAGTGATTCGTGTGTCTTGTCACCCTTAAACCCAGTGGGATATATACATAATCATTTACACTTACACTGAAATGCTGCAGGTGTGGTTCACGACAGCCAGACTGTACACTTCCTATATGGAAAACGGAAGTAGCAAACTCTATCAGTTTTGGTATGCGAAAATGGCTATATGTACACTAAGATCAATTTCATATATCATAACGAGTCAATAACAATATCTTCCATGTAAATATCGTGCAAATGTTTATATAGCAGAAAATGATATCATGTCATCCGACTATCGAGTCCGTGTCGGCACGTTATCTCACTTACCGTTCAGATGATAGGGGAAAACAATTTTTAGTACGAGTTATCGACCCTATCGCAAGGTGCTTGAACTTTGCCCTCCAGAAGTGTTGATTTTCTGAGCTAGGCCTACCTGTCCAAGTTACGATGAAATAAGGCATGAATTTCGTAATGTTATGCGATAATGTTCTTTCTTCGTTTTAATAATTGATCTGCTTTGCTCACGTGGTAAAATTTTGTTTGTAAAGCACATGCGAGTAAAATAATACAAAAATATGTTATAAAAATATTATATTCCAAGAGAACAAACTTGCTACTGTAAGTTTAATTACTCTGCTCTAGAATAGAATATTTCACTCCAGTCATTGTAAAACACTAGCAAAACGATATAAATCTAACAGCATTGATATATCGCCATAGAACAATTATGAATAATATATACGGGTAGCAACAAATAATACAGACATAGATATCTTTATTTTGTCATTATTTACTACCTTCTATATCTACTATGTACAATTGATCAAACGTTAGCACGACCCATTTTTTTTATCTACATAAACATTCTTCATGCCGACCGCATTAGCGAATAAATAAATAAATAAGTAAATAAATAAACAAATAATAATGAATAAGAAAAAAGTTTCTATGTTGAAGCAGAGACGTCTCTGGTTGAAGGTCGCACCCATGTACATGTCTGTGACTTAATAGTCGCCACATGTGGAACTTGTCTTGTTTCTGAATAAATTCAAATGGAGTTGTCAAAACGAAACAAAATTATTGTATCTCGTTTGTTCTCAGTACAACAAAACAAGAGAAAATAGTAACAGTATTAAATAAAAACCAATAAACAATGCAAAGTAGACTGTATACAAAGTTTCATCATTAGACTATGGGACTGAACTTGTGGTAAGCGTTAATCAGGATAATCCGTTAATGCCACCCTGGTCATTAATCCACATTAATCCTGACCGTTAATCTATAGTGACTGGCTTAACCCGTGAGCTTATTAGATATGTGCCGACCCCCACTAAGGGTTGAACGTGATTTGACACGAGCTGTGCAATTATCCCCCACTGTCATTAATAAGTGTTAATAGATTTATATAATCAGTAATAAATCAGTTAAGTAATTTCTGGGGTAGAAATTTATTGTATCAGCCCCCAACCCTGCAATCAACCTTCACCTATTTCCCACTCCACCTGTTTTGTACTTTTGTACTACACCTTATTTAAGCTTGTGGGTTTCGTTAAATGGAAATATGACTACAGTATGTATTGACTTCTTATTCAATTACTTAAGATACTAATATAGAAATCGGAGAAACAGAGAATGGATATTTTTTATAAAACACCGGTCCGAGAACAAAATATTATAAGATAATATCAACTGCTTTGACACAATTTGTCGAGGAGGCTAGGAATCAAACCCGCACATTCTTATCATCGATATGATGTTTTTTTTAGATGTTATGTAAATCGAAGTTTGATGTAACTCCATCACTACATATAATTCGATCTAGATTTAGAGAATCAGAAGAATCCGTTGCTGACTTGTTTACACTATCAAATGTAATATTATCACAGTGAACAAAATTATAGTTGTACATTTCTAGAACAATTATACACGGACATTAATTTGTCACGGCTGGAACGAAGGAAACAAGGTAGGATAAATTGTTGGACTAAGAATCTCAGTTTTTAGAAATAATTAGCACAATTCTTATTTAAAAATACCAGTTGATAATCTTGGGCCACTTCATTTTAATGTTTTTTGAACGCACCAGCTTTCATACCAGTGAGAACAGCTTGTTAGTTCGTGGCCCCGTTCTTTATTTATCATAGTGCAACAACATCCTATCATTTATTGTATGTTAAAGTTGATTTCTATTTTTAAATGCGGGTATTAGACTGGGACACTGCCGGCTAATGAAGTTGATCTTCACTTCGATGTCAAGTGGAGTGGCTACCTGTTCACTCTACCATCACTATCTATCACAATAGTAATCCACACAGCTGGACACTGTATGCTGCCTAATAAACATATTTGGGAAATGCACAATAGCTAGTCAAAGTATGAAATGAAACGAAAAATGTTGAAACAAAACGATAGAAACAAACCCTGCAACTTCAACAATGAAATCAAAAGTAAAATACACACGCACTGACACCGTCCCAACGAAAATGGAAATTGATTATTAATGATTTAGGTTTAGATTCGTGTTGGTTAGAGTATAAGGTGTTACACTATGTTAAAGAGACATAACACGCAGGGAAGAGTTCTATCTTTCTGTGACGCTTGTAAGACTGCAATATCTGCTTAAAATTATCATTTTCGGCCATTTTAATCAATGATTAGCTGTTAGAGAGCAAAATAGGAATAAAGAAAGGAATGAATTTAACAAATACATAACAATACGATTTGGGTTAGTTCAAGTAGGAAAATGCTTTGCAAAACTTTCATTGAGTGAAAAAAATCGACCTGGAAATCTTGGGTTATGCCTCGGTAAAACGTTGCTGGTGACCTGTACGGGTAGCACACGTGCTTCCTGGCCGGGTAATCTGAGGTGTTGATTTCCCCGAGGTTTTATGTCGGGTAGTCGGAGTACACAGTGTTAATTATCAACTGTGCACAACGCCTACGCAACACATTTTGGGTAGTATTGATAATATCTGGCAGACCAAGTACGGCGAATCCATAGTTCAATGTCATCTTCCTCTGTATATATTTGTGCAGATACAAACTGCTGTCTCATCACCGTAATTAAATATAGTTCTACTCTTGCCATTTCACCCACATTTTTTAACGTTTCGAAATGTTTCATTATTGTTGTGTATGGACAGAAATCTTATCGGAGACCAAAATAATTCCAAAGTCAGCTGATACTCTATATATAAATTGATAGAAAAATGACACGCAAGCTTCGTTAACTTTCTCTATTTATCATCGTTAATTTAGGACAAATAAAAGAACCATAACTTTGAAATTTGATTGAACAAAAATTTAAAAAGAAACAGGCAAACTATTTTTTAGAATAACATCCTATATCAAATTCAAGATTCATTTCAAATATTGTGATATCAGCTTTCTATGTTTAATGGGGACACGCAGTATTATCTACTAAAATATCGATATGAATACTAACATATATACCTGGCACGTGGTTCAGTGGTCACTTCTGGTCAGTACTGGTCACCCTGGGTACTGCTCAGTCCTCTTGTCGCTACCCAAATGTACGAACCCAGACCACGGTCAGCCTTTATACCTGAGTGACCAAGTATTTTTTAAGACATGTTACATCTCGTGGGTCAAGCTGGTCACTCCAGATATATTTCATTATTAAGAAGTTAAGTTTTGTTGTATGCCGACCGGTATAAACTCGTAGGTAGTGGATTGTCGGCTTAGTGGTTGAGTAATTGGCCCCTCCGACGGTCAGTATTATCGGGATTAGAGCTTTCATCAATTCTTCAATACATAATGTACCCGCTAGTCGGCGACAAGAAGTTACTTGATATCCACAGTATTTGTATCCATTTCAATGGATAACTAGCTGTTGAATATTGCATTGAAATGATATCAACAATTTGAAAAATGTGCCACTGAATTAAGAATGCGTTAGGTAATAAATGTAATGTTTTGTAAGCGTTCACACTCTCGTTAACTTTTAAGTTATTTTTTTCTTCAAAACTCCAAATGCCTTTCTTAACACATAAGATATTTCTCCGCTGATTTTTAGATATTTCTTTATTTGATAAACATGTCGAATTTAAGTTTGTAGCAAGATTTCAATTTATATTGAGATATTACCTTTTTCTGTAACAGTATATATATTGAGATATTACCTTTTTCTGTAACAGTATATATATTGAGATATTACCTTTTTCTGTAACTGTATTTATTGAGAAATTACCTTTTTCTGTAACTGTATTTATTGAGAAATTACCTTTTTCTGTAACAGTATATATATTGAGAAATTATCTTTATCTGTAACAGTATATATATTGAGATATTACCTTTTTCTGTAACAGTATATATATTGAGATATTACCTTTTTCTGTAACTGTATATATATTGAGATATTACCTTTTTCTGTAACAGTATATATATTGAGATATTACCTTTTTCTGTAACAGTATATATATTGAGAAATTACCATTGTCTGTAACAGTGTATTTATTGTATATATAGAAATTACCTTTTTCTGTAACAGTATATATATTGAGATATTACCTTTTTCTGTAACAGTATATATATTGAGATATTACCTTTTTCTGTAACAGTATATATATTGAGATATTACCTTTTTCTGTAACTGTATTTATTGAGAAATTACCTTTTTCTGTAACAATGTATTTATTGAGAATTTTCTGTAACAATGTATTTATTGAGAAATTACCTTTTTCTGTAACAGTATATATATTGAGAAATTCCTTTTTTCTGTAACAATGTATTTATTGAGAATTTTCTGTAACAGTATATATATTGAGATATTACCTTTTTCTGTAACAGTATATATATTGAGAAATTCCTTTTTTATGTTATATACTTTCAGCTGTATACAATTTGTTCGCTACTATCAAAACGTGAGGCGTATGACAAATATCTTGTGACTCCAGAACGTCTTTCGCATCACATGGGTACCTGTTATTCAGACGATAAGAACTCGAGTAAACGTTTTGTTATAGTAAAAACAAATTAGGTCACAAATTAGCATAACTTACACCATCGTTTGTAACTCTTCATATGTTGCATACATTTATGAATCTGATAAACACACGAACCTCATATGTTTACATTTATTTCAGCAAGTGCGGGACATTTCTAGCTTGTGTGACTATACCAGTTTGTCACGATTCATTTTTCAAAAACGGCCAAGATTCAGGAATTGTGTATCCCTTCTGTCTGGCGAGTCGGAACAGTGCTCATAAATAAATAAATAGATAAATTTCCATGGTATCATTCGAGTATACATGTTATGATATACTTAACATAATCAGAAAATATTAACCAAGTTCAATTTTACACCTTTGAAATCCAAGGGTTTCGTGCAGATATCATGTGATTACTACCCCTAATGTTATCCTTATGGACCCCGATATTTTTACCATAAATAAATAATTTTTGTCTGCAAGTCTATATTTAATCTAACGCATATTTTTAATTTTCTAAACACAATATAGACAATATTGTAGGTGAAGTGTTTCAATAACTAACTAAATAAATATTGTTTTAGTTTTAAAAAAGGTAAACAAAATCTGCATCTATACAGTCGAAAAGGTGGTCATGGAACAAATTCTCTCCCGAACAAATAGTCGTCTAAGGATATAAAGAAGTTCCGGATAAAACTGACCATACAGGCCTCTCACGTAAACTTTGTAGTATATCCGATTACTCTCTGTGGGGGCAGGATTAAGGATTTAAACACTTAGTGAATTCTCACTTTCGCTGATTTATATAATAATTCAAAGTCGGTACAAATCTTGTCCCCCTTTATAAACCCGACGTTACCAGTAGATTGTGGTATTCTATCAAAAGCACGCGCACCAGATAGAAATTCTATATCTAGAACGATATACCACATTAAAGCATAATTACGACAAATATTTGTCATTTTAACCACAAGACTTTAGAGATGAAGTGTTTCTAGTTAAGTACATCATATTACTATACAGTGTTAGCCAAGTTCTGCACTATGTATACGGAGATTGTAATCCATATGGAGGACTTGAGAAATGCATGTCAGCTCTAATGTCCTATTTTCTCGTGCCTTTTTGATAAAAAAAATATATCGAACTATTTCTTTACTAAAAGTTGATTTAAATCACATGTAAATTGATTACAGTGGTATGTTATTTTCTTTGTTTCCATTTAGTCGCATCCACGTGTCCGGTAGATAGGACCAAATTATAGTTTGTTGGGCACGCAGAGAAATAGATGATATCTCGAGAAAGAAACAGGGTTTTAATTCGCCTCAACACGGTACAAACGCTACAATATTAGTACGTATGCTAGATCTTGCTGAATAAGAAGTGTTGATATATTGTTATATAATAGAAAAATAGCTCGAGTTGTCTCACGGGTTGGTTCACGCCAAATAGTGAATCATGGTGTTGGAGAATTATCAGGCCAACCATTGGTAAAGTGGGTGAGGATTACTCATAGATGTATCTAAACACGGCATCTAATAGTACTTTACACGACAAGTAAACAAAATGTACATATTGTACACCACAAGTATACACAGTGTACACCACAAGTACTACATTGTACACCACAAGTATTACATTGTACACCACAAGTATACACAGTGTACACAACAGGTACATACAGTGTACACCACAAGTATTACAGTGTACACAACAGGTACACACACAGTGTACACACCATGTATATACAATGTACATGACAAGTAATACAGTGTACACAACATGGAATACATGTGTTTCTCTCATTTCAATATGTGTAATTGTGGTCTGTCTAGGGCAATATATCAAGGTTCCCTGTTCTTTTATTTGAAATGACATGAAATACAGGCACACTTGGGTAGAAATATATGATCCTTCCCAATTGACATTATCCCCTGATACAATGTGTACTCATTTGTGTACCAATATTTATCTGCAATTACTGTTTTTATTTTGGTTTAATTTTCTTGGGCAAATCTTGTTTACTTAATCTAGGCATGCAGAATTCATTTTCTGTGTCAACTTGTCAATTGACAGCATTATAAAACAATATAATTTTCTTGTAATATGGCTTAGTAAATTGTTGATGTCTGAAGTCTATATTTTTTCCATATTTTAGAATGAGAAATGAGAGAAAAAATACTCTAACATATATCTGGGTGAAGGATGGGATATTTCACCCACAAGATCACAAATTGTGGTAAAACCCAGGGTTTTTGTGACAGAACAATGAAATATACCTATCCTACACCCCGACATTGAATGAATTGTAATCCTAAGAGATGAAGGTTTTGACAGTGGGTGATCTAGTATAAGCAACTATGATAGACATCTGTGTCATTCCATCAAAATTAAAGAGTCCCAAATTCTAACAGGCACAAGAGACGAAAGGGAACCGTATTGTGAAATTTGAGAAAAATCTATCCAGTACTTCTCAAGAAATAGAGAAAACAAATCTCTTGTAAAAATCTAAGATGGCCACCGATCAGCCATTTCACTTTTCTGATCAGTCCCAAAATCAAACAGGCACAATGTGGCACCAGAGGAAACCTACATAAATTGAGAGAGATCAATCCAGTACTTCTCAAGAAATAGCAATAAAAATCTTCCTTTGTCAAATTCGTAAGTGACTGTTTCATGTCCATCTTGTTGTTCCAATCAGTTCCAAAATAAAACTGGCACAACTAGAGTTAATAGGAATCTTACACATGAAATTTGAGGAAGATCCATACAGTACTTCTCAGAAAATAGCAATATCAAATTTTCATGGTCAAAATTCAAGATAATCAGCTGTTAGCCATTTTGTTTTTCTGATCAGTCCCAAAGTCAAACAGGCACAACTAGAGACCAAGGGGAACCTACATATGAATTCTGAGACATATCCATCCTGTTCTTCATATGAAATAGCAATAACAAATTCTCTTTTTCAAAATCGCAGAAATTTCAGAAATTAGGGAAAAATTCAAGATCATCGGCTTTAAGCTACTTTGTTCTGATCAATTCCAAAATAAAATGGGCATAATTAGGGGTCAAGGGGAACTTGCATATGAAATTTGAGAGAGATCCATCCAGTACTTCTCAAGAAATAGCGACAACAAATATCATTGTAAAATTCCAAGATGACCACCTGTCTGCCATGTTTTTTTCTGATCAGTCCCAAAATCAAATGGGCACCAATAAAGATTGAAGAGAACCTACATATGCAATCTGAGAAAGATCCATCCCATACTTTTCAAGTGGTAACAAAACTTCTTCACAGATGAACAACTATCTGATGATAGTGGGCTTATAATATAGACAAGTAAAACAAGAGTGAGTGAGGAGTGGTTGTGTGAGGTAGATAGAACAATGACAAGACAAGATTTTGAATTAGCTTGTATTTACAGATATTCTATCAGTCATCAACAGTCATCACATTCAGTAAGCTTTCAACAACACATCATACTCCAATTGTTAACATAATAACCAAAAGTATGCTAAACCCTTCAATATATACAGATAATATATTCTAAATATTTCATAAACAGAAAATGATTTCTTTAAAACAACTCCAACATTACCTGTACTCTTTCAATATACATGTACATATATATAGACCGCTAGTAGAAAAATAGGTTTAATAACCAGACAATCTGCCAACTTAATCAACTTCCCAATTTGGCCATAAAAATTAAAACACATATTTGTTAAATTTCTAAAGAAATTTAAATTCATCATCCTCCCCTTTTTGTTAATTCAAAGAACAATCAGCCAATCTAAATCATTAGGTTGGTCACTGTTCAGCCAAACGTTTTCATTAGTTTACCGTAATAGTGATCCAAAGTTTCATTTCAACAATAATAAATACAATCTCCTGTTGATTCAGTCTATATTTTGGCAGTAACAGATGTCTAGAATTCTCTTAGCATACCGTAAAGGGAGGGGTTTTGGAAAGTTTAAATTTATGCTAGTTAATGAAAATTATTTGAAGTATATTCTAGTTTCAATGTATCTGATTTTTTTCTATCCTGAAAAAGAAAACGAAAAATTGAAATAAAATGACATCATGAAATAATAAGAATCAGATTACACATAAATAATCATATTATAAGAAAAATAGATTTAAATTTTAAATCTTATCTGAAATCATATTCATGCGTAAATTAGAAGTTCTGATATAAACTCTGTTCTACAATCATGATTGAGTGTAAAGAAATGGAGACACAAACAAATCCTAAATATTGAAATAAATAGCAGTTTCAAGAGGAAGAAGACATCATATGGCCAGTATGACACCTCTGTACATAAAGATATGTATGCAGACTACAAGAACAAGGTCTACATATATATATACAATTGTACCAGTGAATAGAAAGCTAACATATATTGTAGGGACAGATATAAATCAGAACATTAACTGTGGTGAACAGTGGTGTTTATATAACAAATGAAGAAAACGGCTTAAAAATTCTAGTTAGCATCTCTGTTTACTGATAATCTGGACAAAGTAATGTATAACACTGAACACAGAAGGAACATCACTAAGAAAGTGTAAGGTAATTAATATTATCATCAATAACATTACTACATATCATGAAAACCTGATACGGCTTAACCTGTATTTGAACCCAGAACTCCAAACTCTTAGACATACTTTAACCAACTAAGCTACCTAGTCATCAGAATTCAGCTGGATCGGTTGTGCTACAATGCCAATTTAAAACTAGAACACATGACAGGTCAGCAAGGGCACCGACATGTTGCTACATATCCCTATATTCATGGCTGAGGTTAACAAATTTGGACTTCACTATGTATATTGTCTGGATTTGTGGACGGACAGACAGACTGACAGAGTGACTACTATGGGGCACTTGCATCTCTGATATGTGCCCTAATTACTACTACTGCATTTTCTAAAATTATTTCCTGTCAAAAATCCTATATCTTTTAAGAAAAAGTCTAACTTTGAATGAATGCTTGCATCAAGTCAGTCGAACTTTGAGAATATCTTTCTAACATAACTTTTTATCTTCCTTATTGAGTACATGTTTTAAAGGTATGTATTGACTCTTCAATATTCAATTTAGCATCTTCATGTTAAATACACAACAAAGTCAAACAAAATACATAGAATAGAAGTTCCTTTAACACAACAAGAAGAAGACCTACTGGTTGTGTTATAAGAAAACTTCTATTAACATTACCAATCTCAAGAAAATATTCCAACACATAAAGTCATTAAAATAACTATTGCAATATTCATCTAGATCCTTTTCTGGGCATTCAATAAAAAATGAAAAATTCTGAACGACACCGTTTTGGCAAAGCTTCATCTTAACCTAGTTAATTAGTTCCTCAGAAAACAATTGAAAATCTAACATAATGAAGTGCAGAACACAAGACAGTACTTCCTTATTTATCAGTGAAACACAAATTTTACCTAAACAACATAAAGCACACCCATTTGATGTAACAGACAATAAAATAAGTTATCAATATATACATATTTTATAGAAATTATTACACTAACTACTTATTATGTATGATAACATAGTAAACATAAAAATAGATACTTTGCTAACAAGAATAATCAAGATATACACAGTTATTCCCCTTGAAATTATAATCCTCTGTTAACAGTTTATGTATTGGTCACAATCTACTTTTCCTATTGGTTGACTGCTTCATATACATATATAAAAGACAAATAATTTGTGACCAGTACATATACCCTGGTATACACTTCAATTGTCAATTTCATTATGCCTACATTAAAGTCCTATGATGGCAACCTCAGAATATCTCTTACATACTTGTCCGTAGCATGATCCGACACTTTAGCCTGAATCCTGTTATAAACAGTTTAGCAATATACTACATACTATATATCTGTAACAATTATGAATGTGGTAGTTCAGATAACATAAACCCTTACAGAATCATGAACTGTTACTTCATACCTTGTCCTTTGGCCTTGATTTTCACCTACAAATTTACACGAACATTCTATTTCATGTATTTTCTAATTTACTTCTTTAATTTTGTTTTATGATGACAACAATTGTTTTTGGCCCCAGAAGGTTCTTATACAAGAATACTATAAACAGATATTGTTACACAATATAGCAAAATTGATAGCACATATAAAACTTTAAAAGCTGATAAAAATAAAATTCTGGCACTGTTCATTTTTCTGTCCTTATATGTGAATAGTACTTGAACCTAAGATCTCATCCTCAAACCTGACACACACACAGTTAGCCATCTTTTTGTACATCCTCATTAACATGTTTGTGTATCCATGCAGTTTCATTGGATGAACATTAGCTTTCACAAAGGATGGATGGTATAACTGTCCCATCAAATTCACATAACGAACACAACAGACAAATATCAACATATCATTGACACCAGGAACACATCTTTAAAAACCTTCATGATTTTACCTTCTTGGAAATTTCTACTACATCAATTATGACTGGCACCATTTTCATTATCCCATAACTGTCTATATGTAGGAAAGCTGAACATATATATACATACCGGTACACAGCACATAACTCTCAAAGATAAACATAGGAGAAATAGGTACCTCTACAATGAAAAACCTACCCTTTACTATAATCAATAACTCAATTTCTTATAACATTATATTACAAAGTATTGAGAGTATTTAAAATGATTTGTATGATGTCATCACCAGCCAAGATTTCATAATGCAGAAAAAAGAAATTGAAATGTACTGCAAGATTGCCTTGCAAAGGGATATGGGCAAATACTTAATGGAATTGGATGATTTTGTTCTGTAATTAAAGAGATATTAATAGAAAAACATATCACAAGATTATCCTCGCTGAGTTTGATCACAATCATCAATAGTGGTGAAACTATTCTATGAAATATGTTTAGTTATACTCTAAAGATAACAATAAATCACAACTTGATCAATCATTATGTTAATTGCATGAAGTGTAATTTGTCTTTTATTGTCATATTCTGGACATAATGTACAACATATTCTCTTGTTTCTTCACAAACAAATCTATTGGTAGACTGTGGCAATACAACCACAGTAGATGAAGTGATCTTACTATTAGGAATGCTAGAATGTTAAGGGAGACAACTACTTAACAATTTTACATAAAAAGAACCTATCAATATTTGCAAAGATTCAGTCTTAATGTAGTATTGAAAGTACATGGCTTTGTATTAAAATGTTGTAATTACCAAAGAAACATTTATCATTGCAGTTGTATAATCTTAGTTGGTTTTTTTATTCACTCTGGAAACATAGAATACTTCATAGAAATTATTCAACATCCATTATCACATACACTTTATAAAACATAACAC
Organism: Ylistrum balloti; assembly: GCF_031769215.1. NCBI lineage: Eukaryota > Metazoa > Mollusca > Bivalvia > Pectinida > Pectinidae > Ylistrum > Ylistrum balloti. The sequence goes on from NW_026782205.1 coordinate 574,478, forward strand.
TTATATAACATAAGAATTCTATGTCCTTTACAAATGGTCAAAATGTTAATCCCTCATGCTGTGGCTTTATAAGCCACACATACACTGTCAGTGTTGTTTATTCAAAATGTGAAATAAAAATGAAAATTTATCATACCATTGCATGTTTAGCTCTAGTTTATGAGTGTTCAACAAAAGAATTTGAAACCTCAAGAAAATATTCACATTTTCTCTCAATTTTTGGTTGGATTTTTACTCTTTGAATATTAATCCTAAGTGTAGACAGTGTTCACAGAAATCAATCTTAACATCTTGCTTTATATAATTAATAAGTGATACAAAAGGTTAAAAGTTCAAATAATCTTATTCTTCAATATAAATTAACATTCAGCTTTCAGTTTTGGGCGATGTTTGTGCTCCCGGTGCCTGTTCTTGCTGCTCCTTTGTGTCGGTGAGTTTAGCAGCAGGTTTGACAAGACTTTCCTTAGCTGGGGAGGAACCGTTTTCTGGAGAAGTCTTGCCTTCCTCATCTACCAAAGACGGCCAATTCGCAGGCTGGTCTGACTTGTTCAACCTCTCGTTAAGTGCCTTTAATGCTACTTGTCTAAAAGAAGAATATAGAGATAATAAAATAATATTTCAATTTTCCATAAGACTGAATAACAATTACAACCAATACTGTCACTTAAGGGGAAAATTGAAGTAGACTTGATCTGATGTTAACAACATCAATACAGTAAGTATTGACATGTAGCATCCTGATCAGGGTAAAAAGGTCAGTAAAGAAATTGTTAATCCAGACATGAACGGCAATTTCTAAAGAATGCTTATGCTTTTTTGCTTGAGTAATGATATTCTGAGTAGTGCCCATGGGTAACAAACATTATATATCAATGTGACTTCTGTGTGATTAAAAAGTTGAAATGAATCTTTCCAATGTCCTGTTTCATTCTGTGTTGATGGAGGTTGGGGTATATGTGTATGTTAATATGTGTGTATGTCCTCAGTATTAAAATATTTGCTTACTATAAGGTTAAACATGAAATGATTGCTTGGAAGACCACATTACCAATCAGTTAACTAATTTGATATATTTGATGACCTTATATCAATATAATGATTCCCTTATATAAAACCAATATAATGATTGTACAAGCAATGCTGTGCTTCTGATATCTTTTAAAAAAGGTATAATCTATATTCAAGCAAAGTGTATACTGTTTTAACTCACAACTGACAGTCCTGTGTGTAAATTGTCAATACAGGCATGTCCTTATTTGTGTGACTTACCGTCTTCTTTCAGCATCTTGGTCAGTGCCAGGCAGGGTGATGGTAATGGTGGAGGGCGAACTGACATCATACTTTCTTTGTGGCTTCTTACAAATCTTAATCTTCACTAGAGCCAGGAAAACAGTATTGGAAAACATGGCAACAAATGGTTGAAGCTGACTTGGGAAGAAGCTAAAACAGAAGAATGATTATACAACTATTTTAAGTCTATGATATTACAGAGTAAGAGATTTTTTGTTGAAGTTAAGTAAATTTATTCATCTATACATCCACCATCCAAAACTGACTGCAGGTCAAGTTACCAGGTCAAAGATTAAGGTCAAATTTGAAATATATTATCAACAGATATTTTGTTATGATATATATTTAGGAGATATGTTTTTTCCATCTCATATTAAAAACAAAATTCAACCATTGATCATGTAAAAGCTCCACCCACTTTCAGGCAAAGTTGTTGAGAAATTTAGGTCAGGATGTAGGTCAAGGCATTTGAAAAGGCTTAAAAAGTTTCTCTACATGGACTATCTGTATAAAGTGTTGTTTATATTGATTCCTAGTATATGTAACTAAAATTTGTCATGCCTATTGCAGAATTGTAAAGGTATTTATTCACTTAAGTAGATTGATAAGCCATCAGATGTTGTGGACAGATCATGTAGGGAGACTCCTCTGAAGATGTCAGTACGTTTCTTTCAAACATCTGCCTAAACAGGAAAGATGGCTGCCATATTTAGGAGACTGTCAGAATTCATGAGCATATCATTGATTAGTTCATGAAAATTATCCCATAAAAAGATATATCACATGAGGATTATATTAAAATGAAGCTTTATGACTGAAATAAATAAGTTGATTAATCACTGGTCAAGGTCATCAGGTCAAATGTACAAGGTCAAAAGGTTGAGGTCAAATTTGTTTGACATAGGGCCCACATAAATCGTTCCATCTTTCCTGTTTTTATTCTACTTCATTTCATCACATTACATCAAAATAAAATTTGGATTTTCTTTCTTTTATAATTGAAAACCATGCTTTACAATGGAGCCTTGCAGCTTTTGGCCTTTTGTATGTGTGTGTGAATTTGAAGGAAAGAATTGTTAAAGCATTTTCCTGATACCTTACCTAGGAAAACCAAAGTTATCCGCCATATCACCTCTGTTTCCATTTGTATGTTTCTGATAAAATCTAAGGTAGATCCAGCTGATAAGAATTCCAAACCCGAACATGAAAGGATATGGACCATCAAGTAAACCTGCCAGGCGTAATGTCACCACCACAAACAGTAGCAACAGAGGGATGTGCGTGTTTCGGAGTTTTCCAAAGGGAGACGTAACGAGTACATGATCTGGCATGATCTGTTTCACAGCCACTGCGAACCCTGCAATGTAACCTGCAAGTCCATGGATGTATGTTTCAAACAAAAACTCTTCATTTTTCGACACCAAGTAAAATGTTAAATATGAAAATGCCGTGGCAACCGCTACCCCTGTGTTTACAATCAAGAAGAACAAAAGCATGTCTAAAGCACCCCATAACGGTTCTAAAAGTTTTCCACACAAAATAACCACGGCGATATCTACGAGAACATCCCAGAAATGGACTTCAATAAATGCATGTGTCACAAACGTCCAAACCCAGAAGTTAGGTGGAATAACATAGCCCGGTGTCACCGCTACGAAGGGCAAAGCAGACTGAGCAAAAGTCAAAAGATATCCACACGTTACTGCAACTGCTACAGCCTTGACAACAATACTACTATTCCCTACAGCAACAGAAAGATGCTGTCGCAAAAGCGACAGGTTTGTCTGCATCATGGAAGTCGCCATATTGACGGAAGTCATATGACGTCACACCTTGACAGCACACACATCAACAAAGCCACGTGGCTTGCCCTCTTGAGTCACAACTGTAATGGACTGGTTTGCAGTTGGATTCGGCCCGGCTACCCTGGCTGGTAGCCTATGGAACCCTGTTAGGTAGCGCAACTGAAATAAACAGTTATCGGCGTTTTTCTTTTATACAGAACTATTTATTCACCACTGACTATAGGATTAAAAAGCAAACACATTTCCAATACATGCACTCTCAAAATCCAGAATCTCACACAATTATACTCAAGAAACAATTCAACCATACATACACCAGAACACACAAGCCAGCTAAACACAATGCAATATCACCGTCCGAGAACGCAATAGACATTTGTAAAGTGATAAAGTAACTTAGTCAATATCATTTTCAATTCCATGGTGAAGTAAGAGTTACGTCCCCTGGACCACAGGCACTTGTTTCGACTTGTTTTTGAACAATGTGGCTATGTAACTTTGGCAGTTAATGTACGAAACATAATTAAAGAGTGTCGATAGGTAGGGGTAAGATACATAGTACCACATATAGAGTAGAGAATAGTTGAATTATCGTATATTAAAGTCCGTGGTATAATTAGCGCATGTGTGTAGTATTGTTTGTTAATCATTCTGAATTTCACAATCTGACAGAGCACCAATGCTATTTGACTATTGGAAATGATAGTCGCGAACACATGGGCAACCAGATAAGGTGATTCCTATATCACCCCTACCCCTTCCCAACTTGTTTGCGGTAGGTATAAAATGAAAACAAAAATAAACAATTGAGATGTCATCTGACAAAACAACGCAGACTTTTCACGTTCAGAAAATATGCCTTCACGATGCATACTTGTCCGGAACTCCGGATCTCACCTTTAGTTTTTGAGAAAGTCAATGATATTTTTCGTATCTGTTGCCTTAATTTAATTATTGTATTTGTCTGCTGTCCATTGTTTTATCTTCCACTGAATATGTCTGGGGTATTGGATCGATTCAGACACGTTTTCTTCATATTTCAGATTTAAATCGGCATAAATATAGGGTAATATTTCAATTGTTAAGAAAATGACTTCATTATGTCAATATGCGGTTTCACTTGATAAATATCAAAAGTCGATAGATTTTTTTTCACAAAAATCAGTATATTCACGGACTTGGATCAAAGTTCAGTTTTCCACTATGATTTATTTTGAAAAGTTTTTGTACAAAAATGGATTGTCATGATCAGAGACGTATATATACGTCTCTGTCATGATACATAATACTTATGCCCCTGTATTTTCTTGTGAAATATAATATTTGTAATTACGGATAACGTATTTCATAAACGATATTGTATGAAATTGTTTGTTTGTCTGTTAGTTCTTCTATCTAAAGTTTTAAATACGCGAAATTTTGCAATTTATCCTAAATGTGTTTCTTGTTCTTACACAATAAAGGCAGGTCGGTGTAGTCTTATTTGCATCATATGAATTATCACGAATGTCAAAATTATATATTTATCCGTGTCGAAAATTATACTGTCCATTCAGGAACAAATAATAGTAACAATACCGTAATATACCGTCCGGCGCTCCGGTCCGTGAACCTAATCGAACGGAGACCGAAATATTATACTTCCGGTTTTTTTTTTTTATCACATGACAGAAGTCAAAACGATCATGTGACACGTGATTTTCTGTTTATGGTGAGTTTCACATGTGATCTGACCCAAATGCTGAACTGTGTGGGAGACCGGTGTTCCGGCGGTGTTATTGTCGTCTGATGGAATCTTAAAGCAAGTGTTATGTAAGTATGTAGGTACATGTATTACGAAAAATAGAAAATTTAACTAGAGACATCGACCACACATTTAATTCAAGACTGTGATGACATGACAGTTTCATTTATAAATAGCATAGTTGAAGTTCAGTACTCTGTGTTGTGTGTAATTAATTACTATTACATGGCATATATATATAATATATATAATGTGTATGTTTAACAAGCATTAAATAAGGCAAAATAGTTGATTCAGTATCACTGACACTGTTGAAGAAACGTATCATTCACTTTTCGCATCCTGATATGATATCACTGGATTTAATGATCAGCACATATCGGATCAATCACTTATATGTATAATGTCATGCAATTTTAATTTGCAAACAGATGTATAATATGTCAGAATGTGATTTTATACTTATAGTAGTGATATTTTAAATTTAAGTAAAACTCTTGACAAAATCACTGGAAATGCTGCAATGGAGACGACATTTTGGAAACTAATGCCTTAATTGGTATTATGCACTGATTTTGAGTCATTGTATTGAGTGAAACTGTACACTTCATCTGTTATACGGCATTATGTTGATCAAAATGTATGCATTAAATGTGAACAAGTTACATTATGGTGTTATATACTGTGATCAGTACAATATATGATGAAGTATGTCTGTCCGTAAATGATGTCAGATGCACTGTGTAATAGGAAGCAATGATAAAAACATAATCTGCCTCACTGAATTTTGAACTACTAACCTAATTTTGAATCTAACCAGTTAGGTGAAATGTACTTTCAACTTCAAATACTGTCTCCTTCACAAGTCCTTTCCCCTGAAGACAACCACAACCCATTTCTTAAGCTCCAAATAAGCATCTCATTCTCAAAGCCTCTGCATACAATATGAAGGAGAAACACCTGTGATCTTTGCTAGCCTTGCATATGCCCCTACTAAACACTTGATTGTACCTCCTCGTTAGCAAAGATGATTAACACTGTTCCCTATCAATGTTATCTGACATTAAATATAGTAAGTAATGGGGTGATTATTTCTGTCCCTGAAAGACTGAGTGATATGTGTGTACATATTACATAGTACTTATCAGCGGAGAATCTAATTATTAATAAAAATGATATCATTTCAGTATACACCCTCCTACTTTTGTATGATGACATTAGTTAATGGTTGCTCATGTGAATTATTCATGAACTATAAAAACAAAATTCACCAGAAATTTTAAGTCTCAATGTTGTTGATCAAAGGTCATTGATGAAAGATTTGTTACTCATATAAAAGAGACTTGTATCCTGGATGTTAGATTTATATTTGAGAATAACTTCTGTGCAATAACACAACTGGAAATATTTTTTTCTGTCCTTTTGTCCTGAGACAACATATTGTCAAGATAATTACTCTTTTCATATAGTTTTTCACAGTTAATTCAGCGATGAAGTGATGACACTTGTCAGTTATACCAACTTATGCATGTGGTATATTGTTCATCATATTTAAATCAACCTTGGCTGGTGACGGTCTGTCATCAGTGTTATCATAATTTCATAAAAAAGCATTGGATTGATCTCTTTAGCTTGGTTTCTTCTGAATGCATAACTGTATGACTGGTCAGATAAAACAAAATGACTGACGGACAGCCATCTTAGATTTTGTAAATTATAGTTTGATATCACTATTTCATGAAAATACTGGTTGGATATTTTTCAAATTTCTGGTTTAGCAAATTTCAATCATTTACTAATTTTTCTTTTCATTTCAGGATCTGGGAATCTCCAGAGAAAGCTGACATAAAGTGATTAACTTAACTGATTTCTTGTCAATATTGCAATTTAATTCATGGATTCACGAAGGAATTAAGTCTTTATACTAACGGCTCAATGCAAAACCAAAGTGCAAAATAGGTGTAACAGGAGCTACAGACATGACTGAAATTCTCTTCAAGGTCATCATCATAGGTGACCCAACAGTGGGCAAGACCTCATTTGTACAACGATATGTTAATGATTCGTACAGACGAGACTACAAGATGACCATTGGAGGTAAGTGTTTATGGATGATTCATACAGACGAGACTACAAGATGACCATTGGAGGTAAGTGTTTATGGATAATTCATACAGACGAGACTACAAGATGACCATTGGAGGTAAGTGTTTAGGGATGATTCGTACAGACGAGACTACAAGATGACCATTGGAGGTAAGTGTTTAGGGATGATTCGTACAGACGAGACTACAAGATGACCATTGGGGGTAAGTGTTTAGGGATGATTTGTACAGACGAGACTACAAGATGACCATTGTGGGTAAGTGTTTAGGGATGATTCGTACAGACGAGACTACAAGATGACCATTGGAGGTAAGTGTTTAGGGATGATTCGTACAGACGAGACTACAAGATGACCATTGGGGGTAAGTGTTTAGGGATGATTCGTACAGACGAACCTACAAGATGACCATTGGAGGTAAGTGTTTAGGGATGATTCGTACAGACGAGACTACAAGATGAACATTGGAGGTAAGTGTTTAGCGACAGAAAAAACCTTAAATTACTATTTCAAAATTTGGCCAACAGCATTCAAGGATTACGGTTTACTGACCTTGACCAATTTTCAGGGTTACAGGGGTCAAATATTAATTCTGAAAAATCATGCCAGCTGTCTGCAGGTTATGATCTAAATTTTTCCATGGCTTAAAACTAGAATAAAGTGAACAAACTTGACCAATGTAAAAGTTAGTAAGAATGAAAGTTTTTTTTTATCGTTGAAAAAACTTGGTGCCCGGTAGTAATGATTGTTTGCCAGTAACACACTAGAATTACTAAGTATTATGTTTGTCTTATTAATTAAAATGCTGCCAAAATAATGTGTTAAGATCTGTTAACAATTTCCTTAAAACGTCTTGTAATGTGCTAGGATATATGGCCCATTTATCAAATGTAGCTTTAAACAAAGTGTTAATGAATCAACTTTGCTGGGTAAGTACATTGTTACCATCTAACCAAGGTACGTATGGAAGATCATCAGTTTGTCCAGTGATCATTATATTCTTATTGTTTTTATCACAATGTTTTCCATCTTTGTATACGCAGGATCATAGTACAGCTGAAAGTTCCTCTTGATTCAGTACCTTCTCATACACTGTATATATCTCATTGCAAATATTCTTCATGCTGGTCATCTGATGAAGGTGACAGTGTGGTCGATGATAAATAACACATGATTTTCGATGTGATTGTGATGTGTGTTGTATTCCTATATTAATACTTACTAACCTGATGGACATGTTTCATTATTGATGCAATATCTTTGTATTTTCAGTTGACTTTGCCTTGAAAGTCGTGAAGTGGTCTGATACACAAGCAATCAAGCTTCAGATTTGGGATATTGCAGGTACTATGTTTAAAGCATTCTGTGGTATGACAAATATTATAACACATTGTTATAAAACATAGCAGGTGCTACATTTATAACATTCAGTTGTGTGAGTAAAGCAAAGATTGTAGCACATTGTTATATAGACACAGCAGGTGCTACAGTTATAACATTGAGTTGTGTGAGTATAGCAAAGGTTGTAGCACATTGTTATACAGACATAGCAGGTGCTACAGTCATAACATTTAGTTGTGTGAGTATAGCAAAGGTTGTAGCACATTGTTATACAGACACAGCAGGTGCTACAGTTATAACATTTAGTTGTGTGAGTATAGCAAAGATTGTAGCACATTGTTATACAGACACAGCAGGTGCTACAGTTATAACATTCAGTTGTGTGAGTATAGCAAAGATTGTAGCACATTGTTATACAGACACGGCAGGTGCTACAGTTATAACATTGAGTTGTGTGAGTATAGCAAAGATTGTAGCACATTGTTATACAGACGCGGCAGGTGCTATATTTATAGTATATGGTTGAATGAGTATAGCCTCGGATAGAACTCTTTGTTATACAGACATTATAAAAGGTGTTTAAGCACTTTGTAACATAGTTATAACAGGTGTTTTAGCACTTTGTAACATAGTTATAACAGGTGTTTTAGCACTTTGTAACATAGTTATAACAGGTGTTTTAGCACTTTGTAACACAATTATAACAGGTGTTTTAGCATTATGTAACATAGTTATAACAGGTGTTTTAGCACTTTGTAACACAATTATAACAGGTGTTTTAGCACTTTGTAACATAGTTCTAACTGATGATATCCATGTAGCACTCTAAGATACAAAGGTACTTTGTAATTAAGATATATTGGGTATTATAGTACTTGGTTATTTAGATTTAATAGGTATTTTTTCACTTTGTGATACAAGTAGAGCTTAAAATCTAGTTTTATTGATAAATTAGGACAGTTGTGCTAGTTATATAGATTTAGTATTGTATAAATTAGGACAGTTGTACAGATTTAGTATTGTATAAATTAGGACAGTTGTACTAGTTATACAGATTTAGTATTGTATAAATTAGGACAGTTGTACAGATTTAGTATTGTATAAATTAGGACAGTTGTACTAGTTATACAGATTTAGTATTGTATAAATTAGGACAGTTGTACAGATTTAGTATTGTATAAATTAGGACAGTTGTGCTAGTTATACAGATTTAGTATTGTATAAATTAGGACAGTTGTACAGATTTAGTATTGTATAAATTAGTTATACAGATTTAGTATTGTATAAATTAGGACAGTTGTACAGATTTAGTATTGTATAAATTAGGACAGTTGTACTGGTTATACAGATTTAGTATTGTATAAATTAGGACAGTTGTTAGTTATACAGATTTAGTATTGTATAAATTAGGACAGTTGTACAGATTTAGTATTGTATAAATTAGGACAGTTGTACTAGTTATACAGATTTAGTATTGTATAAATTAGGACAGTTGTACAGATTTAGTATTGTATAAATTAGGACAATTGTACTAGTTATACAGATTTAGTATTGTATAAATTAGGACAGTTGTACTAGTTATACAGATTTAGTATTGTATAAATTAGGACAGTTGTTATACAGATTTAGTATTGTATAAATTAGGACAGTTGTACAGTTATACAGATTTAGTATTGTATAAATTAGGACAGTTGTACTAGTTATACAGATTTAGTATTGTATAAATTAGGACAGTTGTACTAGTTATACAGATTTAGTATTGTATAAATTAGGACAGTTGTACTAGTTATACAGATTTAGTATTGTATAAATTAGGACAGTTGTACTAGTTATACAGATTTAGTATTGTATAAATTAGGACAGTTATACAGATTTAGTATTGTATAAATTAGGACAGTTGTACTAGTTATACAGATTTAGTATTGTATAAATTAGGACAGTTGTACTAGTTATACAGATTTAGTATTGTATAAATTGTATAAATTAGGACAGTTGTACTAGTTATACAGATTTAGTATTGTATAAATTAGGACAGTTGTACAGATTTAGTATTGTATAAATTAGGACAGTTGTACTGGTTATACAGATTTAGTATTGTATAAATTAGGACAGTTGTACAGATTTAGTATTGTATAAATTAGGACAGTTGTACAGATTTAGTATTGTATAAATTAGGACAGTTGTACTGGTTATACAGATTTAGTATTGTATAAATTAGGACAGTTGTACTAGTTATACAGATTTAGTATTGTATAAATTAGGACAGTTGTACTAGTTATACAGATTTAGTATTGTATAAATTAGGACAGTTGTACTAGTTATACAGATTTAGTATTGTATAAATTAGGACAGTTGTACAGATTTAGTATTGTATAAATTAGGACAGTTGTACTAGTTATATAGATTTAGTATTGTATAAATTAGGACAGTTGTACAGATTTAGTATTGTATAAATTAGGACAGTTGTACAGATTTAGTATTGTATAAATTAGGACAGTTGTACTAGTTATACAGATTTAGTATTGTATAAATTAGGACAGTTGTTGGTTATACAGATAAATTAGTATTGTATAAATTAGGACAGTTGTACTAGTTATACATTGTATAAATTAGGACAGTATTGTATAAATTAGGACAGTTGTACAGATTTAGTATTGTATAAATTAGGACAGTTGTACTAGTTATACAGATTTAGTATTGTATAAATTAGGACAGTTGTACTAGTTATACAGATTTAGTATTGTATAAATTAGGACAGTTGTACAGATTTAGTATTGTATAAATTAGGACAGTTGTACTAGTTATACAGATTTAGTATTGTATAAATTAGGACAGTTGTACAGATTTAGTATTGTATAAATTAGGACAGTTGTACAGATTTAGTATTGTATAAATTAGGACAGTTGTACTAGTTATACAGATTTAGTATTGTATAAATTAGGACAGTTGTACTGGTTATACAGATTTAGTATTGTATAAATTAGGACAGTTGTACAGATTTAGTATTGTATAAATTAGGACAGTTGTACTAGTTATACAGATTTAGTATTGTATAAATTAGGACAGTTGTACTAGTTATACAGATTTAGTATTGTATAAATTAGGACAGTTGTACTGGTTATACAGATTTAGTATTGTATAAATTAGGACAGTTGTACAGAATTAGTATTGTATAAATTAGGACAGTTGTACTAGTTATACAGATTTAGTATTGTATAAATTAGGACAGTTGTACTAGTTATACAGATTTAGTATTGTATAAATTAGGACAGTTGTACAGATTTAGTATTGTATAAATTAGGACAGTTGTACTAGTTATACAGATTTAGTATTGTATAAATTAGGACAGTTGTACTAGTTATACAGATTTAGCATTGTATTAATGCTTTCTTATGTTCTAAGATTTTTGATAATGGCAGATCATTTCTGTGTAATGTTCATCAGAAAGTTTTTAGATGTTTTTGTGTTAAGAATTAAATAGAGCCAGAAAAAGTATAGTTTGATAGTGTAATGACATTAGTAAAACAAATCAGGTGCGGAGATATCAGAACAATAAAGAACAAAGTTCCTTTGTATTATAAATACTTATGTAAAGTAATTTGGAAACTTTTACAGGACAGGAAAGATTTACATCTATGACCAGAGTATATTATAAAGATGCACATGCCTGTATCATAATGTTTGACCTCACACAAAGATCAACATTCCAAAATGCTGTCAAATGGAAAAAAGACCTGGATGCTAAATGCTCTTTACCTGATGGTTCCACTGTGCCGTGTTTACTACTGGCCAATAAGGTAGGTCTCACCGATAGATACCTGCAGGGGATGAAATCAGTTTTATATATTCAAGAGACTTTTGTATTAGTGAAATGTACTTAGAAACAATTATGAGCAAGCAAATAATTTGGACTTCTCTCAACGAAGCTTTGGGTGGGTGGAGGTGGGGATGGGGGTGGGGGGGGGGGGTGTGGGGGGTTGGAGGGGGTGTGGGGGGTTGGGGGTGGGAGTGCGAGGGCGAGATGAGTTTAATGGAATCCATCTGTCTGTTGATAAACTTTGTCCAGCTTTACACTCGTTCAGATTACAATGGATCTTTTAAAATTTTTCAGAGAGTTATATCCCTTTTGTATATAAAATAAAATGAAGACAATATTGTCTAGCTATGCATTCATTCAGTTTACAAGAGATCTGTTAAAATTATGGGAATGACCTGCACAATAAGGAGATGTGCCCCAGTAGTGACTTTGTTTTATTCCCTCCTTTTATATGAAAAAATAAACAATTTTGTCTGGCTATGTTTTCAGAAAGAGCTGTTTTCAGAGCCTTCAGATAACTGGAAATTTAGGTCACACCTTCGTTGAACAAGACCATTTAAGATGTGATAGTTTATTTTTCAAAATCTTGGTTTCCATGGTAACTATGAACAAGTTTTACTGTAAATGACCATTACTCTTTGGTCATTCAAATGATTGTATTATATGTTTATTGTCCAATGGTATAACAAAACCTAAGTTTGCTGCGATTGCTTCTTAATTCTTAAAACCTAAGTAGGATATATAAGGTTTTTCAAAAACACAATCCTGGCCTCTTATCTAACAGTTTCCTGTAGTTTTGACCAGATTTGGTATGCAGAGGTCCTTCAATCTGTGAGGGGTGTTTGTTTGAAGAGGATCTTATTTGACCTTTTATAAACTTATTTGACCTTGTTATCCTCTGCAAAATGCATTTTGGATAATAAATTGGGCTTTGTGCGTCCCTGTGTGCAGGGTTATTTTTTTGATCTGTTCTCCAAAACTGTTAAACATAATTACTCCATTTAAATACTTTTCCTGCTACCATGGAAATAGATAGGACAAATCACAAAGTAATGTTTGTTCACGTTCAAGGTAATTACACGAAACTTTGTACAAGTATATCCATTTTATGAATGTGTATCTTTCTATTAAACAGTGGGCTGTGTGGGATAATGTCACGCTTTGCATTATCTTGTTTGATCTTTCAGTGTAACCTGAGAAGAAGAGCAGGTACATGTTATAATTTTGGCATTATTCAACTTGACTGAATGTATTTGACCTTTCAGTGTGACCTGAGCCACAGAGAGGTCGAACAGAATGAGATTGAAGACATGTGTAAGGAGCATGACTTTGTAGGGTGGACAGAAACCTCAGTCAAGGAGGGCCTTATGATCGAGGAGTCCATGAGGTAAACTCATTTAGAAAGAAAAATAATGTGTCATGATTTACTTTGTGCACCATGTTCTTTAAACACATAGCAATGACGTTGACCTGTGATCTGATGGTGAAGGTGTCAGGAGGTTGATTGAATTTCTCATCAGGTTAACAATTGCTGAACACTAGTTCAAAATGTATGTGTGTTTATAACGTAGTATTTGATTATGATTCACAAACAACACATACAAATATAATTTTAAATAAAGAATGATTGAAAACAAAGCAAGTTATTTACTTAAAAAAACACTGCACTCCACTTTTTATTCTGTCAGTTTACCGTAAATATGATAAAGATACATGTGTATTTACCGTGCAGATTTCTGATGGAGGAGTTTACCATAAATATGATAAAGATACATGTGTATTTACTGTGCAGATTTCTGATGGAGGAGTTTACCGTATATATGATAAAGATACATGTGTATTTACCGTGCAGATTTCTGATGGAGGAGTTTACCGTATATATGATAAAGATACACGTGTATTTACCAGGCAGGTTTCTGATGGAGGAGTTTACCATAAATATGATAAAGATACATGTGTTTTTACCGTGCAGGTTTCTGATGGAGGAGATGATGTCAAAACATTCTGAGTTAGATGGATTCTCTGAATCATTGCGACAGTCTGTCAGTCCAGGTACTGTACATCTCAAGTCACAGACAGTTCACCTTACTGAAGAGTCTCGGTGTGGGTGCTGACCCGGACTCCTATAGGCTTTAATATAAAGGTCATGCTCAACTGTGTTAGTGATCAAGACTTGAGAGCATTATGCCTTCATTTGTATTCAATAAGTTGTGTGTATATATATAAGACAAGAGACCTGTTATTGTACTGCAGATTAAGCAGTGACTTCGTCAGACTTGAGAATTTCAAGGATTTTTTATTACCCATTGTAGCAACACAAATGAAGCAATGTAACTGTCATTTGGCTCTGATAATATAATATTGTGAAATGTTGGTGATATGGACCTGGATTGTCACATTGTGGAGTACTGGTGATATGGACCTGGATTGTCACATTGTGGAGTACTGGTGATGTGGACCTGGGTTGTCACACTGTGGATTACTGGTGATGTGGACCTGGGTTGTCACACTGTGGAGTACTGGTGATATGGACCTGGATTGTCACATTGTGGAGTACTGGTGATGTGGACCTGGGTTGTCACACTGTGGAGTACTGGTGATGTGGACCTGGATTGTCACATTGTGAAGTACTGGTGATGTGGACCTGGGTTGTCACACTGTGGAGTACTGGTGATGTGGACCTGGGTTGTCACGCTGTGAGGTACTGGTGATGTGGACCTGGGTTGTCACACTGTGAGGTACTGGTGATGTTGACCTGGATTGTCACATTGTGAAGTACTGGTGATGTTGACCTGGATTGTCACACTGTGGAGTACTGGTGATGTGGAGCTGGGTTGTCACATTGTGGAGTACTGGTGATGTGGACCTGGGTTGTCACATTGTGGAGTACTGGTGATGTGGACCTGGGTTGTCACATTGTGGAGTACTGGTGATGTGGACCTGGGTTGTCACATTGTGGAGTACTGGTGATGTGGACCTGGGTTGTCACACTGTGGAGTACTGGTGATGTGGACCCAGATTGTCACATTGTGAAGTACTGGTGATGTGGACCTGGGTTGTCACACTGTGGAGTACTGGTGATGTGGACCTGGGTTGTCACACTGTGGAGTACTGGTGATGTGGACCCGGATTGTCACATTGTGGAGTACTGGTGATGTGGACCTGGGTTGTCACACTGTGGATTACTGGTGATGTGGACCTGGGTTGTCACACTGTGAAGTACTGGTGATGTTGACCTGGGTTGTCACACTGTGAGGTACTGGTGATGTGGACCTGGGTTGTCACATTGTGAAGTACTGGTGATGTGGACCTGGGTTGTCACACTGTGGAGTACTGGTGATGTGGACCTGGGTTGTCACACTGTGGAGTACTGGTGATGTGGACCTGGGTTGTCACACTAGAGGTACTGGTGATGTGGACATGGATTGTCACACTGTGGAGTACTGGTGATGTGGAGCTGGGTTGTCACATTGTGGAGTACTGGTGATGTGGACCTGGGTTGTCACATTGTGGAGTACTGGTGATGTGGACCTGGGTTGTCACATTGTGGAGTACTGGTGATGTGGACCTGGGTTGTCACACTGTGGAGTACTGGTGATGTGGACCCAGATTGTCACATTGTGAAGTACTGGTGATGTGGACCTGGGTTGTCACACTGTGGAGTACTGGTGATGTGGACCCTGGGTTGTCACACTGTGGAGTACTGGTGATGTGGACCTGGGTTGTCACACTAGAGGTACTGGTGATGTGGACATGGATTGTCACACTGTGGAGTACTGGTGATGTGGAGCTGGGTTGTCACATTGTGGAGTACTGGTGATGTGGACCTGGGTTGTCACATTGTGGAGTACTGGTGATGTGGACCTGGATTGTCACATTGTGAAGTACTGGTGATGTTGACCTGGGTTGTCACACTGTGAGGTACTGGTGATGTGGACCTGGGTTGTCACATTGTGGAGTACTGGTGATGTGGACCTGGGTTGTCACACTGTGGAGTACTGGTGATGTGGACCTGGGTTGTCACACTGTGGAGTACTGGTGATGTGGAGCTGGGTTGTCACACTAGAGGTACTGGTGATGTGGACATGGATTGTCACACTGTGGAGTACTGGTGATGTGGAGCTGGGTTGTCACATTGTGGAGTACTGGTGATGTGGACCTGGGTTGTCACATTGTGGAGTACTGGTGATGTGGACCTGGGTTGTCACATTGTGGATTTCAAGGATTTTTTATTACCCATTGTAGTACTGGTGATGTGGACCTGGGTTGTCACACTGTGGAGTACTGGTGATGTGGACCCAGATTGTCACATTGTGAAGTACTGGTGATGTGGACCTGGGTTGTCACACTGTGGAGTACTGGTGATGTGGACCTGGGTTGTCACACTGTGGAGTACTGGTGATGTGGACCTGGGTTGTCACACTAGAGGTACTGGTGATGTGGACATGGATTGTCACACTGTGGAGTACTGGTGATGTGGAGCTGGGTTGTCACATTGTGGAGTACTGGTGATGTGGACCTGGGTTGTCACATTGTGGAGTACTGGTGATGTGGACCTGGATTGTCACATTGTGAAGTACTGGTGATGTTGACCTGGGTTGTCACACTGTGAGGTACTGGTGATGTGGACCTGGGTTGTCACATTGTGGAGTACTGGTGATGTGGACCTGGGTTGTCACACTGTGGAGTACTGGTGATGTGGACCTGGGTTGTCACACTGTGGAGTACTGGTGATGTGGAGCTGGGTTGTCACACTAGAGGTACTGGTGATGTGGACATGGATTGTCACA
Source organism: Ylistrum balloti (assembly GCF_031769215.1). Lineage (NCBI taxonomy): Eukaryota > Metazoa > Mollusca > Bivalvia > Pectinida > Pectinidae > Ylistrum > Ylistrum balloti. The sequence goes on from NW_026782205.1 coordinate 591,369, forward strand.
CTGTGGAGTACTGGTGATGTGGAGCTGGGTTGTCACATTGTGGAGTACTGGTGATGTGGACCTGGGTTGTCACATTGTGGAGTACTGGTGATGTGGACCTGGGTTGTCACATTGTGGAGTACTGGTGATGTGGACCTGGGTTGTCACAATGTGAACTACTGGTAGACTGGTACCTGAAATCCTTAAGATATTATAAACATACTTAACTTGGCCCAATCAAATCACTTCCAGGTAAATTAAGGCATTGATGAATTCACACATTCATGTTGATTGTTATATCAACAAACTGCAATTAGCATTGTCATATTTTAATGTAATACTTTCAGGACATAAAAATATGTATGTGTACAATAGGTGAATGTGGAGGAAATGATGAAAGTTTCCTATATAATAAGTTATTTTATTTAGTGATGTTTCTAACTTTTGGGAGAATCTGTGACTGATGATCATCCTGATTGATGTATACCAGGTAATGTAGTGTATATGATCATCGTACCTGAAACCTGTCAACATTCCTGGAATCATATAGATCTATTTTACCTCTTAAATTGACTCCTGAATTCTGTGATTTTTTAACCTAGCATCTAATCTGATTTAGAAATGACGCATCTGCATAGAGTCTTATAGTTTAAATAAGTAAGAATACCATACACCTTGTCAAATAGAGTCTTATGTAGATAGGTTTTGAAGAAATATTACTTTTTACTGTAGACTTTCCCAGATTGTAAGCTTTTAAATGAATGAGTATGTTGGATCAGGCATAAACTTGTAATGTAAAGGCTTAATTTACTTGTAAACTGATCTATACTTTGATTTGATTACAAGTTAAATTGAATCTTCCAAGACAAAACTTCTGATCAGAATGAAACAAAAGTTCGGTGATAGCATCAACATCATGCCATAAAGTTAATACATTGACGGAATACTGGGATATTGTTTCTGCTGGGAGCTAGAATGGGGTGTAATATTTCTATTTCATTGATTTCTGTTGAATATCATTTCCCAGACTTTTGATCATATTCGTTGTCCATCGGAATAAGCTGTAGATGAGTTAATCAGCAAATTAGCTCCTAAATTTTCAAACACTTTTTGTTTTCGTGAAAATGTACCGGTAATGGTTGCATACTCCTGCCAAGGAGCACAGGAAGTACACAGATGAAGGGAATGACTAGCACAATCAAAAAGGATGCGTTTTAAAGTATTTTTTCCAGAACTGCTGTCAGATTTCAATCAAAATAATCACAACTGAGATGTATATTCAAGTTTTCTATGTAGTCCAACTCTGATATATGTACTTGTTTAGTGTTGGTTGAAAGGTTTTTAAGATAAATATTCTAGAATAATAATATAAATGAGTCGTTGGCCTTGATATAAATTGTTTCTTATCATTACATGTTATCAATCAATATAGAAGATGTATTCAGCTTACAGAGAAATGTCTCTGGTAGAAATCCAGAGAAAGTGTGATGTACTTTCAGAAATTGTTGTCAAATACATAGTGTTGTTATTTGTTTAGAAAACTTTGCCAAAACTTACTTAAAGGTCAGTTAAGGTTAAAGTATACACATTATATATGCATTGTATTTGTTCATTCAATATGTTATTCTGCTGTTTTCATTCTTTCACAAATCTGATCGACACATATCTGTTATTTCATTTGTATGATAAAGAAGTTATATGGTATACAGGAAAGTTACTGTGAGTGTTACAAGTTAGTGAGTGTATAGGAACTAAACAATCTTCATTATAATATAAAATCATTGTTTCTCCAGATGATTTGTACTAAAAACTTGTTTATAAAATAATTTCTGAGAGAGTATTTGTGTTGTATACTAATCACAAAGCTGTTTAATGTAACCAAGTTATTGATACCATCAGCATGCTCTGCTCCTCATTTGTGACTTCAAATTCTTCCATCCTAGATTTCATGCAAGACAGTTTTCCCATGTGAGACTTTCTTTAACCTTAGATTTTCTGTAAGTTTTAGTTATTCCACCTTTGACCTCTTGTGTGTGAGACCACTGACCACTTTTAACTTATCACGATTTTTCACTGACCTTGCACTTCCTGTAAGATTTCTACCTTAAACTTTCTATAATATGTAGAAGTCTTTTTTTTTTTAATATGAAGGAGTTTTTGATTTTCTATAATACAGGTAAGGTTTCCCACCTTGGACTTCTTGTAAGATAGAGTCTTCCCACCTTAGACTTATTGTAATATGGAGTCTTCCCACCTTGGACGTCTTGTAAGATGGAGTCTTCCCACCTTGGACTTCTTGTAATATGGAGTCTCCCCACCTGAAATCTTTCATCTTAAGTAGGAAGAGTCCCTGCCTCCATGCACCCTAATATTTCTGTTGACGCTAATTTATGTATTAGCAAGACAGATTGGCCTGAGCTACTTGTAATAGACTATAAGGTTGAGGGCCTTGGGTCAGCTAAGGTTGTTCAATATAACAGTTCTGTCATTCATTATATTGATGGTGCTTTATATTAGCATTCTATTGACAATGATATCATCGTTTGAGACTTGCTGATCATGATATTATTGATATAAAAGGAACACGCCAATGTGGGTGTGCTCCTTTTAACTTTTAACTTACCTTTTTGCACATAGTGCAAGATATGGCCTGTCACTTCAGCATGCTTCTATGGCCTTTTACTTATAGATGACATTGTTATGAAATATTTTGTAAATTTTACAATATCATTTGTATGGTTAATCATATTGTGGAAGATTTTAGTATTCACAAGGAATTATCCACAGTGAAACGTGTTTGTCGGGGATATTAATTTGTGCTGTCTGTGCATCTGTGTGTGCGTCCAAGGGCTATAACGTTAAAACTGTTTAACTCAACTTCACAAAACCTTCTGTATATATTTTTATTTTCTAAATTTTTTCTGTTTTCCATGGAAACATAGTCATAAAACAAAAAATTAGTTTGAACTTTCTTTTCTGGGCTACAACTTCTAAACCATTCCACTCAGCTCCACAGAACTCTTTGTATATATTGGGTTAGTGCCCTAGTTGTGCCTTTTTTTATTGAGGACATTTAATTATTTACCTTTTTTCTGTTGCCATCAAATTTTTTGCTTTTTGTGACATCTGTAGAGCTTATAGAGTGTTGCATAAATTTGTTCATGGACAATACCAAGCTCTATTTAAATATCAACAGTCACACAGAATCAACATCCAGATTTAAACTCTTATATTTACTATAAGGCTCATATAAGATATATGTATATATAAATATATAATGTTGAAGTTGAGGAGATGCAAGGAAAATTGAATTAATAATTGACAAAAGACATTACATTTTGTTCTAGTGCTTTCACTGTAGTTGATCTTCAGGTGATAGTAGTAGTACATAATTGAATGATGTCATAAATTGTGATACCAGTATGTATGTATCACATCTAGGTTTTAAACTAACAGCTGGGTGCAGGGGATAATGCCATGCTTTTCGCTCCTCGTTTATCTTTCGAGTTGTGTTAAGAAAATCTTTTCGTTGATTCTCTTCCAACATCAGCCCAAAAACTTACTTCTGCTACAGTACACATAGTTTTGTTGTTTCTGTAAGAATCTTGGTGTAAACACACAGCAGGCATACTGACGTGCAAAGAGAGAATGTGATTTTTTTGTGTTTTTTAAATTTGTATGTTGCCAATAGTTATGTGTCATTAAGTTACATGTATTGAAAATAAACAGTTGTTAAAGAACTGTGTTTAGTGTCTTTGTATAACAGTCTTTGATTCTTTGCCTTGGAAACTCATAGCTAGAAAATCATCATTTTAAATTCAAATTTTTTTTTTTTTTTGTTACCATAATTTCATATGGAAATATTTCCCTGCAGTTTTAAGTGCATCCACTTGTGTTTTTGGTAATAACTCCATGCCCATATACAATACAATAAAACAGCATGAATCTACCATGGGGTACCAACAGGTGTAGTGCAATGTACTATATACAAGAAACAACAGGTGTGGTACTATTTTTGAGTACCATCCGGTGTGGTCCTATTTGTGAGTACCATCAGGTGTGGTCCTATTTGTGAGTACCATCAGGTGTGGTCCTATTTGTGAGTACCATCCGGTGTGGTCCTATTTGTGAGTACCATCAGGTGTGGTCCTATTTGTGGGTACCATCAGGTGTGGTACTATTTGTGAGTACCATCAGGGGTGGTCCTATTTGTGAGTACCATCAGGTGTGGTCCTATTTGTGAGTACCAACAAGTGTGATCCTATTTGTGAGTACCATCAGGTGTGGTCCTATTTGTGAGTACCATCAGGTGTGGTCCTATTTGTGAGTACCATCAGGTGTGGTCCTATTTGTGAGTACCAACAAGTGTGATCCTATTTGTGAGTACCAACAAGTGTGGTCCTATTTGCGAGTACCATCAGGTGTACTATTTGTGAGGACCACAAAATGTTATTCTATTAAGTAAGTAAAAGGTGTGATGACCAGCTTGTGCTGACATGCATATATTGTGTCCATGGGCAAGACACTTAACCCTTATTGCTGTGCATGGCAAGTGATGGTCCTCTGTTATGTTGTTGAGTGAGGTAGCCACCAGCTATTTCAAGGAGACCTCACCTCAAAATGACCCCGGCTGTTCACCGAAACAATGTACCTATGATACATACAAATGATTCCTAATCAAAAGACTGTGGTACAAGGATATATTACTGAAAAGTACTAGATTAACGAGGTAGGAAAATTACAAGAAAATAAACATAAATAAGGACAAACAACAGAGGTTATTCAGATTTTTTTTAATAAAATACTTTGATTTTGTATATTTCTTGTGTACAAAATGGATACACAAATTCAAGTTTGTTATAAAAGTACATAAATTGTTATAAATGTAATATTATCGTTACTCTGCCCTTACACATGTTTATCATGTATAATGGTGAAACACTACAGGTACTGTTAGTAGAGTGTCTGTACAACACTAGGTACAAATTACTCATTATAAAGTACTGCATGGTGATATGTATTAATGTTTATATAAAGTAGGTTATATTTAGACTCCATGGCCAGTGACCTTGTATGTAGATGACCTTGTAGGCTGGTGACCTTGTATGTAGATGACCTTGTAGGTGGGTGACCTTGTATGTAGATGACCTTGTAGGCTGGTGACATATGGATAATTTCATCAATGGCTTTTGCACCACTTAATAATCTTGAAAACAGTTTTAAAATAAAGGTCTAAAAATAATAAAAACAAAATGAACAATAAAAGATATGAAAAGTGATAAAACAAATCTGATAAACAAATAGGTCTCACTACATTAATGTTTTACTATTAAAAGAATGTAATCTACAATTTTAAAAACAAACTGCTATATTTTGGTAATTTGGTGTGGAAATGAAGGCATCACCTTGGTCTGACTACAAAAAATCAGCCTTGTGTCACATTGGAGGAACAAGCCAGGTGGAGTACATACTATTTACCTTTTATATACATATGTAGTTATTGTTACAGGTGGACAATATGACCAGATGCTGAAGCTTTTTACTGATATATTACATGAAATTAATAGAGGCAGACATTGATTCAATGACAAGTTCTCATGAACACATGACTAAACAAACAAGATCGATCAAGGTGGCCTATTTGTTAAGATATTCAAAGACCTTTACAGCCTTGCTGGTAGAAGAGGAAATCAGAGGTAGGCTAAATCTTTATATATTCAGAACACAAACTTCAGTGAAATTTAATTTCCAGAGGTAATTGAGTTCAATTCACTTTAAAACATGTGAAATTAAAATATGGTATCAATCAAAATTTCAGCATCTGTATTGGGATAAAATCTTAACTCTAACACCTATAAAAATGTACAACATAACCATCCACAATTGGCCTCAGTTTAATATCAGTGACTGGGGAAATGACAGGTAATCCTGTGATGACAGCTCCACTCACTCTCAACCTTGTATACCTGTATTGAGTACATATTGCACATGGGATATATAATATATAACAACCTTGAGAAAGTAGCACAGTCAGCGACTTCTATCTACATTTTCATTACATTCATATTGATAAAGATAAGTTTATTATAAGATTGAAGTAATTATCAGTTTAGTGATCAAAGTGAGCTGAATGATACAGGATCCTCTACAGCATTACTGTGTATAACACTGTCTCAATGCGGACGGCATAGAACAATTCAATCATCCATATAAACAGACCTTTCAGTTTTACATCTTCACAATCAAATTTCAATCTCATTTCCCAAATTATCACTTGTTTGGACGGCAAAATACACAAGAATTCGTACTTTCAGAAGAATTAGTCTTGTGCAATTCACAAAGGTGAATTTACAACCATTGTATACAATAAAATAAAATTTCTTATCTGGGTTTGTTGACTGGGGACGGAACTGATTAATCTTTACATCAATCCAACAACCAAAATCTCTGTAGATTACTCCAGATACACAAACATAGAGGCTTTCCAACGATAAAATGTGATATGTAAGTATACCATAAAACTATCACCTACATGACTGACCACCATTAAAATAAAACTAGTAGATAAAACCAGTGGATGGACGGATAATCGACACAACAACTTCATGTACATAACTGAAATCTGGCACTAAATCTTATCATAAACTTAACAGAGAAATAACATCTTCCATTTCAGGTCTGTTAATATTGCGAACAAAACGAGTACCATCACAAGAATTGCATATACTCTTGCATAGTAGCAGTATCAGAAGACTCCTGATTATTAAGTGAAATGCTGTTAATAACCACACATCTTATACAAAGGTACCTGCTAGCCTCGTCACTCTAGTCGGTATCGTATGGCTATCAGAAAACCCCTAAATTTGAGAAGAAAACCTTTAACACTTCACGAAAAACAAAGAAATAATCAAAATGTGAAAGGTAAGTTGTGACTCGAAAATAAGATCCCCAGGCTGATAACAAAGGAAGAGACCTTTACGAAATCATCAAATGAAGAGGTTTTCTGTGGAACTGTTATAATGTATAATATTAATGGATAACAGTAAATTGGCTACAAATCTGTGTAATGTTATACTATTTACACATTAGGGTTATCTTTGTCTACCGCTGCACTAATGTCTTTACTACTTATAATTGGTGCTCACAACTGAGCTGAGTATCCTATGATGGCACCTGACAGCCCAGGACAGTTTTTGATGACATGCTCTGTAGATGGAAATGTATTATGTAAATATCACAAGACTTTTTTGATGTACTCTCCTCCACTGGCATTGGTAATCGACGATTCACAATATGGCCTCTTTGCCATAAGGAGGATCTGGATAGCGATGTTTGTACTATCATGTATGACAAAGTACCTCTGATAATGGCACTGTAATGCTGGGAAAGGTTTATAGAGAATATAACAAGCTGTGAAATCCTACACACAGTACTTCCTCTTCAGCAGCTCTAGATAGTCAGAGTTCGATTTGGCAAATGAGGAGCTGACAGCATGATCCTCCACATTAGATATTAATGGCTTGATGTTGTCATGGGGACCTGAAAGTAAGGACGTTATGCTTATGAACATAAACAGAGAAAACAAGTGTATCAGGGCCACTATTCTGAGGTAGTGTATATTTAATCTGTATCATGGAATACCAACTCCATCACATCAATACAGGTATTTATCAACAGTAGCAACCTTAACCATTATACTGAAGACAACAAGAAACATTAAAGTCATATTTTTTCTATGGGGTTTCATTCTCCATGTAATCTATATATCATATTTACTATAAGATTAAAGCAATCTCTCAGAACATTTTATACAATTTTTTCTAAGGCATAATTACATGAACTTTCACATGTAACACAGATGAGCAGACATAGACACAGCATTACTTCGTGGTCTTTGAATATCAGACAAATTCTAGTCAATGCTTTACCTGCTTCTAGGTGTTTGGCAATGCTGCGGTCAAGTTCGGCCTTTAATTTGTTGCCCAGTATATCATCTCCAGTTCCAGAGAATCGTGTTGAATCCAGGAGCTGACCATTCAATACTCCCGAAAATGACATGTTGCCTCCAGTACTGTTATACAGGCGAGATTTCTGTCTTTCTGCACTGTAATTCAGCATGATAAAAAACACATCATACATATAATGATTATGCTGTATATGTAAGTGGCAACGAGGTGTGTGTATGGCCAACAAATTACTGGTATCTGAATCAGATTTCTAATCTCAGGGAAAGTCTTCGTTTTCTTTGACAAGTTTGATTGTAAAATAAATGTACATTTCCCCAGAAAACATACAAAGGACCATGGTTTTCAAGGTAAACAAATGTTCCTAATTTCATTCCATCCTAGAAAATAGAAGTAGTAGAATCCCACAAAACTTTACTTTGTATGTTATCAAGGAGAGCAGAAGTAATGAAAACTACATCCCTTGTGTTAACATCACTGAAGTTATATAAGAAAAAGAAAGTTTGTTAAACATCCAATCCAGTTAGATAGAAATTTTGACTGGTACATTTTGTTGAAGCAATTAAAGCAAGCATAAAATGACTATACGCATCACAGCACTGTGCCAAATCCAACAAATAAACTTTTGAAATACCAGACTTAACACCAGATGTCCCATTATTATGACCACTACACCTTTAACATTAGTA